>NW_028234409.1:18029721-18039721 GCF_977035675.1 Penaeus japonicus | reverse complement strand
ACTATCTTTTTTATATATATATATAAAATATATTATATTATATTATTTTTAAAAATCCCATTATATAAAATATGTTTGTATTTATATATTCTAAAAAATGCAAAATATATATATAATATATATAATAAATATATATACATATATATATATATTATATATATATAAGTCTTATACATATATATATAAAATTAGAATATACAAAAAAAATGTGCATTATATTTAATTATATTATTATATATATTATATAAATTTTTATGTATGTAAAATATATAATATTATACAAAATATTATATAAAAATATATTTATATATATATATATATTATATATATATATATATTTGTGTGGTGTGGAGTTTTGTACATGCGTTTTTTTGGGTTTTCGCGCCAGTATATATGCATATGCTGAACATACTTCATGTATATAGGAAAGCAACATTTACGTTACCAGTAATTAGCACTGCCTGGGTGTCCGTAGCGCATGGAGGGCAAGTGAAGCAAGATCAGTATGTTAAAAAAAAAGTGAACGATATTTTTAGGAAAACGACCGCAGCTCACTGGCGCTCTTGCAATGAATTAACCACTTGCACGAAGCGCTCTCCAGGAATCATTTGTGATGGTCCTTCAACGATTCATTACGTTTCGTTTATAAAAGAGCTCTCAGGTTTCTAAATTTTAAATCTTACGTCAGAAAAAAAAAGTAGGGTTGAATGCCTAACATGAGGCAAAAAGACCGAAAAAAATTTGTGTTTTTTCAGATACACCGCGTGCTTTTCCGAACACAGGTTGTTGGGTTTTTTGTTTCAGTCGTAAGCATTCACCCCCCCCTGACCCCCAAAACCGAAGGTCGAAAGAAAAGGAGAAAGAAAGAGAGAAAAGGAGAAAGAAGGAAAAAGAGAAGGAAAAGGTGAAAGGAAAGGGAGAAGGGAGAGAGAAAATGGGAAAGAGAGCAGAAGAGAGAGGGAGGAGAGAGAAGTGGGAGGAGAGAGAGAGAATAGGAAAAAAAGAACAGGAAGAAAACCAAACCCTCCCCAGCCACCCATAAACCTGCATGCCTGTCATAAGATACCGCCCTGAGAAGGTCAACGGGAGCAATAACAACAATGCCAACAAAAGCAACAACATCAACACGGAGCTTCCACTCTCGGATATACATGGCCATAATTCAGAACCCCAAAAAAAACCAGGTTAAAGGGGAAGTCAACCAAAAAACTGAACGCCCGGTGAAAAAAGGGTTTCCTTTTATTAAACAAATCCCTCCTTTTTGTCGTTTTTTCCGCTAAGGAAAGCCTTCAGGAAGGAGGAGTTCCCCCTTTGACGGAATACTATTTCTATTGAATGGAAAACGTGAAAGGAGATTTTCATGAGAAATTACGAGAATCCGGGCCCTGCTGCCAGCCGGGAATTAAAACAGCGGGCCGGGCCTGACTTTTTTATTAAATCTCGCTAAAATTGTTTTGTTTTGGAAAAAAATATCTGAAATGCGGGATGCATCACAGTCTTTTAATTTGTGTCTATCTCCACATTGTTCTTCTCTCCCCCCCCCCCCCCAAAAACCCACCCACCCCCCCACCCCCCCCCAAACCCCCACCACCACACACACCGAACCTTCCCCACCCCCCCAAAACCCACCACCCAAACCCACACCACACACCCCCACCCCCCACCCCCCACCACCCCCCCCCACTCACCCACCCCCTAAACACCCCCCCCTCCAAAAAAATTAAAAATATTATTTTAATTTGGTTGTGTGTGTTGTGTGTGTGTGTGGTGTGTGTGTGTATGTTGTGTGTGTGGGTTGGTGTGTGTGGGTGTGGGGTGCGTGTGTGGTGTGGTGAGTTTTTAAAGTAAATGTTATTATATTAAATTATTATATATAATATATTATATATTTTTATATATATAAAAGTGGTTTATTAGTTTATATACAATATCATAAAAAAATATATATACTATAACTGAAAATATCATATATATATATATAAAAAAAATTAATATAAAATTATTTTTATATAAAATTTTTATTTATATTAAAATTTATATTTTTATATGTACTAAAGTATTATTATAATATATATATAATTTTATACTATATTTTATTATTATTTATTATTATATATATTATATAAATATTTTTGCATATGTTTCTATTATTTTATTATTATTATTTTATATTATAATATAAATACAAACACAAACACACACACACACCACACCCACCAAAACCCTTATAATACTATATTTATTATATTAAAAATTTTTTTAAAATTTATAAAAAATAAAATTTAATTTATATATAACGTTGGGTGTGTGTGTAATTATTTTAAATTTATATTATAATTATAATTATTATATTATGAAAAAATTTCATCATACATTGTATATAGTATAATATTATAATTATTATTATATATATATATAAAAAATATATTGTATATGTATAAAGCATATAAATATATATAAATTAAAAATAATATATATTATTATTATATATATTTACATATATTTCATAGTACCCGGGAAAGTATTATATAATATTATATTATTATATATATAAAAAATATATATATATATATATCACCCCACACAAAACACCCACCCACACCACCACCACAACCCACCACACATATATATATATATATATAAAATATTTATAATATATTATATAAATTTTATATTATAAATATATAATATATATAAAAATTTGTGTGAGTGTGTGTGTGTTGTGTGTGTGGTGTGGTGTTTGGGATTTTATCAAAAATATTATCATATATTAATATATATAAAATATATATTTATATATATAAATAATACATACAGTACTTTTATATGTGTATATTATTATTTTAAAGTATATTTATTTATATTATGTTTTATGTATATATGTATAATTTCATGAATAAATATATATTTATTAATATTATATATATTTATATATTATATATATGTATATATATTATTATATAATACATAAAATATTTTTATATTATATATACATTATATATATACTATTATTTATTTATAATACATATACTTATATTTATATAAAAATAATTATATATTTTATATGTTATTATATAATGTGTGTTGTAAAATATATTTATAAATAATATTATCTATTTATTTATAATATATATAAAAGGGCCATATTATATTTTATATTTATATATATATATGAAAAATATATATGGAAAAAATCTACTACGTACTATGTATATTGTTTATATTTTCTGATATAATAATATATTATATATATATTATGTGTATATGATATTATTATATATAATGTTTATTTTATAATTATATATAATACAAAAATACATCATAATATTTTAAAAATATAAAATATAATTTATATATTATTACATTACTTATATTTAAATATCTATATATTTTATTACATAAAAATCTTATATGTTGTATATAATGTGTGTAGTAAATTATTATATATTTTATATTAAAACTAAAATTAATATATAAAATTTTATATAATATATATATACATACTAAATGTTATTGTGTATATTATATATTTATTTGTATTATATTAGGGAATGTTTATTAATTGATGTAAAAATATATATATATATATATATTTTTAAATATATATTATATTAATTTTAAATTAATTATATTTTAAAATATATACATACATTTAAATATTTATAAAATAATATCATATATTATTATAAAATATACATTCTATATATTTTATATAAAAATATTAAAATATAAAAGATTGTATATAATGTGTGTAGTATATATTATATAATATATATATATATAATATAATTTATGTATTATAATAAATTATAAAAATATTATTAAATTACTCATACAGTACATAGTTTATATGTTTATAAATTATATAAATATTATATATATATTTTATTATATATATTATATATGTATATATGCATATATATATATATTATAAAATATAATATATAATAAATATATTATACAAAACAAACATAATACTCTATATATATTAATAAAATAATATATATAAAATATATATATATATATTATAAACATCATACATATTGTATAATATTATAATTTTTATATATATAAATATATATACATAATATAATTGTATTTTATATTGGTAATACTAAATATATTATATAATATTTTATTATAAACATAATATATATATGTATAAAGTATAAATTGGTGGTGTGTGTATAAAATATAAAATTTATTTTTATAAATATATTTTATATATTATATATATTATAAAAACATATGTATTATGTGTATTATACATAAAACAAAATATATAAATATTTTTAAATTATATATTAATTTGTATATGTTAAATGTGTGTTATATATATTTAAAATGTATATATATATATAAATTATATTATCTTATTTATTATAAAAAAATATATATATATTATGTGTGTGTGTGTGTGTGTGTGTGTGTGTGTGTGTGTGTGTGTGTGCGTGTGTGGTACCATCAAAATAAATTATAATATTCTATATATTAAATTTATATTATATTTTATATATTTCATCACATAATTTTATACTACATATTATATACAAATACAATAAAAATTTTATATATTTATTATTTATTTATAATATTTAATTATACGTGTGGGGTGTGGTGTGTGTGGTGTTTTAAATATGTTTATCTATAAAACTAAAAATATATATATAAAAAATTATATATATATATATTATTATATTATATTTATATAGTATATATATAATATACAAATATATCTCAACATACCACAAAACCCACACACCCCCCACCCAATGAAGACGCGAAGCACCTCCAACCCGCGCGCCCGCGACATGAAGAAAAGGCCGAAGAGTGATGATGAGGGGGGCGACCCCCTTCCCGAGGCAGCGTGGGGACTGCTGGGGCCCTGAAGCCGGTTTTGTGGCTTCCAGGTTCATTTTTTAAAAAAATTCGAATTGAAAAATTTAGCCTTCATCACTCGCGGCGACACGCCGAAGATGGATCGTCGGGATAAATTGGCAGGGAGCTGAGCTGTGCCCCCCCCCCCCCCCCCGGGGAGGGGGCCCCCCCCCCCGCGGGGGGGGGGCAGGCGGGGGCGGGGTGGCGGTGTGCGGGCGGGCGGGCGATGGGCGTGCGGTCTTGATTTGGGAAAAAGGGCCGGGGGGGGACTGGCTTTGGGGTGGGCCCGGTTTCATCGTGGGGAAGAAAGGTGGTGGGCGTGGGTTTTGTTGGGGTGCGGTGGGGGGTTCCCCCCCCGGGTTTGGGGGCCCCCCCCGGGGGGGGTTTTTGGGGTTACGGTTGAAATGGGTGCGGGTGGATAAAGCTTTTGGCAGCCGATGGTTGGTCATTTGACGCGGACGAAACCCGGGCGTAGGGATAATGAAGCTGAATATATAATATATAAATATATCTAAAAATATATTATTATATAATATTATATTTTGTATTATAATATGTGGTGATATATATATATAATGTAAATTAAATATAAAATTCTATATATAAATATATATATATATATATTAAATAAAAATATATATATTATAATATATATGTGTGTGTGCATATAAAATGTATAACATATTTATATATAATATATATTATATTTATAATATAAATTTAATAATGTTATATATTTACATATATTATATATATACACCACAAAGTATATAAACATATAATAATATTTTTAAAAATTAAAAAATATATTTTTATATTTTTTATACATAGTGTGTGTATATAATATATTTTTGTATTAAAAATTTATAAAAAATATATATATATAATATAATATTATAATTTTATAATAAAATATATTATATGTATTAAAATTATGCACCCACAACATTATTATTTATCTATAAAAAAAAAATATTAAAATTATATATATTTATATATATTGTGTGTGTGTGTTTGTGTGGTGTGTGCGTGTGGTGTGTGTGTGTGTGTGTGTGGGGTGTTATCTATATATATTATATTTATTTTAATTATATAAAATATATTATAAATTATGTATAAAATATCAATATATAAATAAAATTTAATATATATAAAATTTATAAAAAATATTATATATATATTATGCTACCTATCTTCTATCAGCTAAACATTTTATGTAACTATAAAATTAAAAAAAATAAAATTATATTTTTTATATAAAATTTATTAATTTTTAAAAAATATATATTATAAAAATTTTATTGTAAAAATTATCATATAAAAAATATAATAAACCTGTCTTTCTACTATCTATCCAACTATACATGTTTTATATTTATCATTCTATTTATCCATCTATCAATCTATTATCTATCTATTATCTTCTATTATATATTAATAAGTTTTTCTATCTATCTATCTTTATATAATATATATGATGTTAAAATATATAAAATATTTTAAATAAAGTATAAAAATATAATTTTTTATCTACTATTATCTATCTTTATTATAAAATTTATATATATTAATATATATGTTATTGTATTAAATGTATATTAAATAAATATATTATATATTATAAAATATAAAATATATAATTTATATAATTATAAAATTAGAGAGAGAGAGGAGGAGGGGGAGAAGAAGGGAGGGGAGAGAGAAAGATGGAGAGAGAGGGTGAGAGGGAGAGGAGAGGAGAGATGTATATGCATTATATCTTACATATATATCTAAAAAAATATAAAATATATATATTTAAAAAATTATATTTATCATATTTTCCCCATACAATCACACCCACCCCCCCCCCCCAACCACCACAAAACACACACACCCCCCACACCACAACACATAAAATCTATATTATAAAAATTTTATTATATATATATATATATATTATATATTTGTATATTTGTATTTAAATATAATATATTTAAATTATATATATATTATATGTTATATGTACATTACAGTAGCTATGTATATGTTTTAATATATATTATATAAAAAATAAAATATATCTATATCTAATTATAAAACTTGTATATATAAAATTATAAAAAATTTAAATAAAATTAAAATTTAATTATATTACTATACATACCGCACAGACACACACACAAAACCAAAACCCCAAAAAATACCCACATACACACACACACACCCCACACCACCCCAATAACACCACACACCACACAAAACAAAAACAACGCACCCCCACCCCAACACAGACACAACCAACACACCCCAAAACCCCTTATAAAAATATATATATAAAATATATATATATATAATATATAAAAATATAATATATGTATGTATATTTTATGTAAAATTTATTTAATATATATATGTATATGTTATATATATATATATAATAATATATTATATAAATATAAATATAATACTACATATAAACCTATCTATTATTCATCTACGTAAGTATGTGTAAATAAATATGAAATTAATAATTCTATATCTTATCTCTCTACCCTCTATATGTATGTGTATGTGAAAATGTGTTGTTTTTTTTGTGTGTGTTGTGTGTGGTGCTTTGTGGGGTGTGTGCATAAGTTATATTTTATAAATATAAATAAATATATATATATATATTTATATTATATTATATATGTTGTATATATTATGCATATGCATATATATGAATATCCCAATACATATACAACAATTATATGCTTTATATGAAAAATAAAAAAATTTTTAAAATATATATATTTTAAAATATAATATTAATATTTTAAATATTTTTTGTGTGTGTGTGTGGGGTGTCTGTGTGTATGTATATTATAATAAATAAATATTTATGTTTATATATTAGATATAATTATAAATATATAATATATATATATATAAAATAAAAATATAGTGTTGTGTGTGTGTGTTGTGTGTGTGTGGGTGTTGTGTGTGTGTGGGTGTGGTGGTATGATAGATAGATAGATAGATCATAAAATATAATTTTAAAAAATATATAAAAAAATATATATAAAATAATATATATATGTTTTGTGTGTGTGTGTGTGTGTGTGTGTGTGTGTGTGTGTGTGTGTGTGTGTGTTATAGATAGATAAAAGATAGATACATTAAAATATAATATAAAAATAAAATATAAATTATAAAAAAAATTATATATATATATTTGTGGGGTGTGTGTGTGGTGTGTGTGTGTGGGTGTGTGTGTGTGTGTGTTGTGTGTGTGTGTGTGTGTGCATGTATGTATGAAAATCATTTTTATGATCTTTATAGTATTATATCCCAAAATAAAAAGTTTTTTTTTTATCAATGTACGTCCATTTTCTAAGTCATCGCCCTCAATAAACTCCCCAATGTTTCTTTAAGAACCCAGGCATATCCTACAGCCTTATAAAAAATAATGAAGAAAAAAAACATAAATCAAAAGTGGCAAAAAAAAAAAGCAAGTTCCCTTTCCCTGGGGCACTTAAATGGTTTGGGGGGGGGGTCTCAAGCAAGGGGAGCGAGGGGTAGGGGGGGAGGCAGGGTGGGAAGGGGTTGAGGGGAGGGTAGGGGGGGGGGGGGGATTGGGGGAGGGAGAAGAGAGAAAAGAGGGGGGAGGGGGTGGGAGTGAGGGGAAGGGAGGGTGGTCTGGGGGAAGGAGATGAGAAAAGAGGGGAGGGGGGGGGGGGAGAGAAAAGGGGGAGAAAGGGGGGTGCGGGTGGGGTGAGGGTGAGGGTGAGGGAAGAGCACAGCTGTATCCCAAAACCCAAAATCAATGGTTGGGAGATGTTTGGCCCGTTTCAAACCGCCGACCAAACGTTCCCAAAACTGTGATTTTTTCGCATTCTGAATTTACTGCCCATGGGTTGAAAGTCGCTCTAATGGGACGACGATGTTTTGTATTCGCTTTTCTCCCTTTGTGATCTCGAAGGGGGGTTATTATCGATGGAGTTTCATTCTATTTCTTTCCTTTTAAACCATTGTATAAAAACGAATCAAATCGAGTTTTATGACACGCAGAAAAGAAAGAGGAGGGAAAAAAAAGAAGGGGGTTCGTACAAAAACAAAAAGAAATTTTGTGGAGGCAAAAGTACTCTCTAGGAACGTTTTATGTACCTGCGTGTTTCATGTGCCAAAACGGGTTTATAAATTATTTTATTTTTTTTTATTCGATTATCTGTTCTTTTTTTTTCGTTTTCTTTTTTCTTGTATCCCTTTTTTTATTCTTTTATTTGTTTATTGTTCTCCTTTATTATATATATATATTCTATTATATATAAAATTAAAATTTTTATATTATTAATTAAATATAGATAATAGATATAGCTAGATGATGAAAGAAGTAAATATAAAATATAATATAATAAATATGTATTATTGTCCAACACACACACCCCACCCCCACACACACAACACACACCCACACCACACACACCACACACACCACACACCACAAAATTTTATATAATAAACTATTATATATATATATAAAAATTATTTATTGCATTATATTATATATATATATTACATATATAAAAATTTTTTATATAATTATATTATATATATAAAATCTATAAAATACATATATACACATATAAAATGATATTTTATAGGGGTAATCAAAATTTAAAAAATGCAAAAAATTGCTTTAAATTTACTTTGTCTTGCTGAATTCTTTGGGATTATTTGTAACTGTATTTATTCTATAACAGTATCTAATAGTCTTTCCCCTTTTTCATTCAACCCTTCTACGTCCATCCTTGATCGTCTTCCCTTCATCCTTTATTATTCATTATTTCCCTAAACCTTCCCACCTCCCTCCCCTTTAGTCTTCCTTCATTCATAACCTCCCCCCCCATCTCCAATCCCCATTCACCCACCCCCATCTTTCCTTGTCCTCCCCTCCTTTCCATCCTTTTCCATCCTCCGCCCCTCTTCGCATCCTCCTCCCCCATCCATAAATCTATCCACCCATTTTAAATGAAAATGTGTAATATAATATATTATTTATATAAATATAAAAATTATTTTTTAAATATATATGTATGTATGTTTTATATATATATTTTATATATTAATTATATATTTATATTATATTATAATATGTATA
>NW_028234409.1:18012221-18022221 GCF_977035675.1 Penaeus japonicus | reverse complement strand
ATATAATACTAGTAAAAATATTGTTAATATGTATATATATATAGTATTGATAAAATGACTTATATATATATAAATATCTTATAATATATTAAATAAATTAATTATATTATATAACTTTATATATAAATATGAAAAAATATAAGTATATGTTTCTTAATATATTATATATATATATATGAATAAGATAGAGTAAGATAAATATAAATATAATATACATACGACATAATACATATATTTGATCTATAATTATAAATATATATATATATATATAGTATATATGTTAGATCGTGTGATATATAATATGTATATGTATAAATTAATATAGTATATATATATATATAAATATATATATATATTATATAATATATATGTATTTCCATATATATATGCATACATAATCCTATCTACACACATATAACACACATCAAACACAACACCACACAAACACACACACACACACAGCTACAAACACACACACACACATGATAACAATATATATAATATAAATATAATATATTATATATATATATATATATATATATTGGATATATAAGCATATATATATTATATATAGTATAAGGTAATAAATATGTATATATATATATAAATTTATACTCTTTATATATGTAACACACATATAATTACATACATTAATATAAGTATATATATATATATATATATATATATATAATATATATATATATATATAATTGTATAATAAATGTTATATATATATATATATATATCAATATATATATATATATTTTAAATATATATATATATTATATATGTATAGTATATAATTATGTAATATTATATTGTTTATGTATATATATACTACAAATATTATATTATATATATATATATATATATATAGTAAATAGATATATATGTATATGTATGCATGTATTTATAGATGTACATAAGTATATAATATATACTATAATATGAATATATATAATACATAAGTATATATATATATGTATAACTATATATAACCCCCTATAACATCCCTTATACTTATAATATATATAACTTATATATATATATCACTAACATAAAATGTGTGTGTGAAGTTGTACTGTGTGTGATTATATATGTGTAGTGTGTGTGATTCGGTCGTGTAGTTATTATGTTAGTAATTTGAACTCATATGATCTTCTGTATGTGTTTTTCTGAAGAAAAGTATAAGTATATTCATGTTTGTAGTCTAATGATCTGCTATTAGTTTGTCTTTTTTCATCATTATTTCGAGGTTTATTTACCATACGACAACCTGCGAACAGGAATTGTTTATTGATATGATTGTTATCTGAGAAGATTATTCATTCTTTCATTCATTCATTCTCTCTCTCTCTCTCTCTCTCTCTCTCTCTCTCTCTCTCTCTCTCCTTCAATCCTCTATTCTTCTCCATGTCTCTCTCTCTCCTCTCTCTCTTTGTTCTTAGTAGTTAGGCATGGCAATGTTTCAGTTCATTACTCTATCATCCATGGACATTAATTTTCGAACTCGAATTCGGCAATTTCCTGCATGCGATTAATTTTGACATGAATTAATGTCACCTGCTGCACTGGGGGAGGATGAATTATAGATATGACATCTGGATTGGAGGACGTGTCTTTGTGTTACGGCTGGCATTATGCATGTGCTCGCTCCTGCCCCGTCATGTTCTTGTTTATCACGCCGCCGGGCCAGATAATAAGACCAATTACCTCGCCCATCTTTAATTGCAGCAGGGGCGGCGGCCGGGCCTCGGAGGAGCGGCGCGGCGCGACGTGGGAGAACTGCCCCTCGGAGGACGTCGCTCGATGGCTCACTCGGGACGAGCTCTGGTGAGGACAGGGACTCAGGTTCTTAGGATCCTTTAAGAATGTGAGAATCCAGGCGATGTCGGAGGTTATTGATCCTTATCGAATCTCGTGTGAGAGAATAGGAGGAGAATAAGGATGTCCTCGGAGATTTTTAACTCTTTTGATCCCCTGTAGAAAAAAGACGAAAATTAGTGTTATCGGAGGTCTCTACATTTTTTTTTTATTATTATTATTCTTTTTGCACCACACGGAAGAGAAGAGAAAAAACTCATGGTCGTTCCCGAAGACTCCTCTTCTAGACCTCAGAGAAGAAGAAAAGGGGTCCCGGTGCCCTCGGAGAACCTTTCCGCTGAGGATCGGCTGGGGCTCCGGAGGTGCGCTGGTCGAAGAGTATTGAACCCAGCGCCGCCGGACGATTCGTGCTTATGGCCGCTGCAATGTCAGTGGCAAATAGAATTACCCGAAGGAAAATGTTGTTTGCTTCGAGCCGTGAATGTGTTTTGTCACTCTAGTGAAATTATTTGATTTACTTAATTATACTTTAGAAAATGAAAAATCTCTATTTCGCATGAATTACGAACGCAAAAATGAACACTTTATTCTATTCAAAAAGCTATGTATTTAATCTTATATTTTATTTTGAATTATTTTTGTTTAGTTCTGATCACTACCAGTTTCACATTATCATCATTTTTATCATCACTGTTGTGATGCTTATCACTTTCGTTATAAATGTGTAGTCATGGACACACATTTAAGTGTGGGTGCGTGCATGTGCAAGTCTGCGTCTATGTGTGTGTATGTGTGTATGTGTATGTGTGTGTGTGTGTGTGTGTGTGTGTGTGTGTGTGTGTGTGTGTGTGTGTGTGTGTAGCTACGTCCGTGTGTGGGTACGTGTGTATGATTAAGTGTAGCACTATAATTTCATTATGAATATTGCCATCCTCTCTGATATCGAGATCTCCATTCAAAAAGAGGAATTTCGAGGATGCGTATCACAGGGAACAAGCCATTAAGAAGATAAAGAGAGAGGGGAAAAAAACGAAAGAAGGCAAACATCCATATCAAGCCATTGCAACCCAGCTCTTCTGCAGGCGGAATTCACAACAATAACTTAAATGCGTTCGTCACTCCTCACCCACAAGTTTAGATGATAGTAAGACTGTAGCCATAAAAATCATATACAGCGAGGAGAGCCATCCTATTGGTACATAGAGCTATAAGGTACACAGCAAAGCCTCGTTAATCCGGCCCCGGTTAACCGAACTCCCGGATAAACCGACCGGTCGCCGAGGAAACCCGGTTCCGTAGAAGCGGGACTACGGTTTATGCGGAGCGTGTGGTTTATAACCGATGTAAGAGCGTGCGATGTTCTTCTGTTAAAAGGGTTTATGCGTGGGGATTACGGAGGTTATAATGCATCGTGGAGACTCCTTTTATTTCTCTCCCGTACGATCCCCAGTCCCTTTGAGCATTATAAAAGACACAAGTGCTTCAGTATATGATAGGATCCGCTGTATTCAGCCATTCTGCTTATTAGAAAACGCCGTTGTGCGTCACCGTCAGGACATTCCACATTCTTGTCAAGGGTATAAAATGCAACGATAAATTTCGCTACGGTTATATACTAAGACAAAGAGAGCTCCGAGGTAAGATATGAAACTCCGCTTCTATAAATAAGTGGAATAAATCATAGACGATAACGAAAATCTCGTTTCATTAATATTCACCTTGCCGGAAGTCCCTTGGCTGGGGCTGCACGCTGTAATCAAGAGCTTAGTGCCCGCCGCCCCATGAAGGATTTAAGAACAAGTCCATTCCTTGTGAAAAGTTGTGAATGGCTGCCCTCCCCGAGATGATACATACCCCATGCCAATACAAAGCTGTAATTATCATTATATGTGTCTTGGCCGACGCTTGGATCTTGCTAATTAGCCGAATAAACTGATGACTAGCGGTAATTACCTTATGAATTATGGTGGCCTGCTGTTTACCTGAACCAGTGATGCCAAAGTTACAGTTTTTCGAGCAGATATTGATTTTCATCGCGTTGGTTTACATGATTCTTATTCCTCGGTAACGTAAATACTCGCTTCAGCAAAAGGTTTTATCTGATAAGCGAAATAAAGCGGACTGTACAACGCGAACATAATAGACGTTATTCGCCGTGAATTATAGCTAAGTTCCTTGCGTAATTGACAACGCTGAACCAAAGCTACTCCACGGGGATTGTGTTTGGATTGTTGTTGTAATATGAAGGAGCCAGGATAAGATCGGGCTATCTCCCATGCTCCATAAGGCCGATTATGCCATGCGTGTCGCGTATACGTCTAAACTGAAGCAACTTTTCCCGGAGCCCCGTCAGACGCCAACCATTCATATCTGTGCTGCCTCAGTTTATGGTCTTAAGGGTCGTTTGCAAGGCTCAACTACTAATTAGCCATTGACTCGACAGTCGGACCAAAGAACGAGTCTGTTCTATAGGGTGAATGACTACCAGAGCGGTTATTTAACTACTGAAGGACCACCGGCAGGCGACCGGTTCTAGACCTTCTACAGGTAAGGTTGACCCCGTGGGTGAGGGCACGGGGGGGGGGGGGGGAGTGTTGCCCAGGGATGCACGGTTGATAACAATGATACTGTGTTCCGTCAAGCATTAGAAGTGGGAGGCAGTGCCGTTTTTTTTGCACATGTTTTCCTTAGTTCCCGTCAGTTTGAGTCTCTGAAAGGGAAAACAGTTTCCATATGCAAAAGATGTACGGTTTACCTAACCATTGTAACGATACCTTGAGAGAATAATGTGATATTAGAACACACGTTAGTGACGTAGATCATTCTCCATTGACCAAACTATATAAAGTATTGTCATGGTAACTATTCCTCGTACCAATGTTGCTACTTTGTAATCCTTTTTTTAAAGTCCTTTTTTTGTTAAGCGAATATAACAATGTTGGTTTTCCTCATAAATCAGGGGTGGAACAAAAACACAGAAACACATGGGTTGTTGCATAGGCCTTTATTGGTCTGCGAAGCTACTGCATTTGAGAAAGAGAGGATCAGGGTAGCCATAACAAGCTCCGTCAGCCGTCAACTTGTAAGCCCAATTATCATGCAAATTCACCTTTCTCTGCTCCTTTGATCGTTTTGGGGGACGTGATATTTATTGTACAGTAATTATCGCTGGCTCTCGGCGTCGATGGGTGAGGGACCGAGATTTCCACCAGCTCAGGGACGTTTTATGAACTGCGCTTTTTAGAGCGGTCCCTAATGCTCGCGGATACGGCTCCTTAATTTGAATGACAATCGAAGAAATGACGACGGGTTTGGTTCTCTTTGGGAGTCACTCGGGGAAGAGAACAAATTTCTTGAAAATACGAAGAATGCAAATGACTTTTATGGTTTCGTTTGTTTCACGAACTAATCAATTCTGTTATCTGGGAACTAGTGAAACTTTCTGGGAACGTCCTTTAGGCAAAGCGTTTGTAGACACATATACAATCCTGAGATTTGTGAGCACAAGATAACCCGGATCCAAGTATATTGAAGTAGTCATTTATCGCGAAAAGATTCCATTCCATCGGTTGATTTTTAATATCTGGGGCATTATTTATTAGCTAACAGAGATTTATTGCGTTAGTACAGTTAGTTTGAGGTCTTTCTAAGCTCTCAAGAAATCGTTAAGATCAGGTCGACAGAACGTACGAGAACGGATCTCTTTTTTCAACAAGAGAAATGACTTTATTTTGGCATGTCTGAAGTTACACCTCTGATGTAGAGTTGATATTGAAATGATGTGAACGGCAGTGTACAGTTGGTCTCCTACAAGAGTATAATAACGATAAGATAATGACAGAAACTGGCACCTCCAAATAGCCAAGGGTTTTAGAAGAATATCTGAAAAAGAAAGATACGAAAAAAAAGAAAAAATAGTATGATTACTGTGACCAGACTGTTAACAAATACCTCTGTTCAAATCGAAGTAGGTCCACCGTCTCCCGCAGCCAGACGGAGAAGAAGCATCTCGGCTGCGGCAAGATCCTGAGCCGCAGCCAGCCGGGGAGAGAGCAGGAGACTCTCCTCAGAGCACGTGCGGCAGGTACCTCTCTCCCACTCCCAGGCTGCGACCAGAACTTATTACAGACCACCCAGGCGAGAGATTGCGCTCGGCTATCACATCTGGCTTGCAAAATTTCGATTCGTTTCAAGTCCGCTTAGGGAACGGACGCTCACCATTAAGATATACTGTTAATTTACGGTTAAATTCGACGTCCGGATGCCGGAGGAGAGCAGGCACTACTCGCAGCGATCCTAAATACTACTAACAACGTAAACGGATATACTTAAACGCCATTAGAAAAAAGGCTGCACTCCCGAACGCGACCCGGGATCTACTTATTTGCTGAACAGTATGCAAATACACGAATATATCCCCTCAACTGCAGGCTATAACATCGCCTTATTTGAGTTTAGGAACAATGGAAGCCTTGTTTATGGACCACTATTGTAATGGCATAATTTTGAAATGAGTTATCGGCCAGAATTCTTAATCAGAACCTGAATAATGGTGGGGGGCATCAGCCAATCAGAAGGCGCGGTGACACGAGGAGAACCAATGGGATTACAGGATTAGAATGCGGCGATAATTCCTGACTCCGCATGTATGTCAGATATCAGTTAATAATCTCTTTGTGACACAATGGCCAGTTTCTGTCAGTTCGAAAGTTTAAAATATGAGTTATAAAAATAAGTAACCTTCTGCTGAGCTTTTAATCTGACTGACGCACAAAGTCGGAGGCTATCCCAGTCCTAAATCCCGAAGCGTCTCAGTATCCAATTTAGGAAAAAAGTGACGAATTTATGGTCACTGCAAGCCTTAAAACATAATTAAGCATCTTTGTAACATAAAGGCTCTTGTCTGTCACTCTGTCTAAAGGTGATCAGGACGAATGATTTAGGTTCAGACTTGATTTGATTATTGGACAAAAGATACGAAAACTATTGTTGATGATGGTGTGTAAATATGACTTCACCATATATATATATTTTTTTTTTACTTTATTTACTGATAAGTTTATCTATTTATTGATATATATATCTATCATTATCACTTCTATTGTGTCCCTAGTTGTCTGTTCTGTACCTTGTATTGTTTGCTTTTGTTTATCCTTGAATACGTCTGTTGAAGCTATCAAGATTCTGCCAGCAGGGATTCCATATACCATGTCTATGATCTATCGCGAAGCACAGCGCATCCAGCCAGAAATAACCATGAAAGAAGCGAACACACATTTGGCGAAAATCCTCATCCTTCATTACTGCTCTTAGGATAGTTATTCAAATTCCACGTCCCTTTTTTCCCCGTCTTGCGATTTCTTCGTTTTCCATCAGTGTTCAAATTGCCTTCATTACCATATCCAATCCCGCTGAAAACTTCCGCACTGCAATTCTGCAACACCACGACTTTGGCCGCACCTCGGTTTTGCGTCCTCCTTGGGGTCGCTCCTGATACCTCTGATACTTGTGTGTGTTTGTTTCTTTATATATATTTATATATATATATGTATATGTATATATATATATATATATATATATATATATATATGTATATATATACACATATATACATATGTATGTATATATATATATATATATATATATATATATATATATGTATATATATACATATATATGTATGTACATATTTGTATATATATACATATATATCTATATCTATATATATATATACATATATGTATGTATATATTTCCATATATATATACATATATATATATATGTACTTATATATTTCCATATATATATATACATATATTTATTCATTTATGTATATATGTATATACATTTACATATACATACACATGCATATACATACACACACATACATACATACACACATACATACATACACACATACACACACACATACACACATACATATACATATATATGTATATGTATACATATGTATACACATATATATATATATATATATATATATATATATATATATATATAATATATATATATATATATACATACATACATACATACATAATATACATACATATATTTGTTATACATGTATATTTGTATATACATGTATATATATATATATATATATATATATATATATATATATATATATATATATATATATGGGTGTATATGTATGTATATATATACATATGTATGTATATATATGTATGTATGTATGTATATTTGTGTGTGTGTTTGTGTGTAATTATATTTGTATATACTATATATAATGCATGTATATATATATATATATATATATATATATATATATGTGTGTGTGTGTGTGTGTGTGTGTGTGTGTGTGTGTGTGTGTGTGTGTGTGTACTTATGTATGTATATAAAAAATCACATTGGTTTCTTTAAGTGCAAAAAAAAAAAAAAATATATATATATATATAATAAAAATCAGTTCCCGAGCTACTCTCATCTCCCTCTTCTTTCCTTATCGCATTTATCCCCCTCCCCCTCCCTCCCCCCTCCCGCCGATCCTGCCTCCCGCAGCATCTCCTTGACAATCCTGGCATCACCGAAATGTCCCTCTCGCGTCATCGAACAACAACACAGCTTCTCCCTATTCTGTATTCCCTCTTTCCTTCTCCTCGTTTCAACCCCTCTTTACCTCCCTCCCTCCCTCCCTCCGTCGTCTCTTCCCCTCCCTTCCTCTTATCTCTCCCTCCCGCCCTCCCTCCTTCCCTCCCTCCCTCCCCATTTTCCTCGGCCCATCCTTCCTCTGCCCCCTCAATAAAATATATAACTTTAAAATTCCAGAAAATCGAACCACTTAGGAGCAGACGCGACTCTGGCGCTCGCTGTTACGTGTGTTGGTAATCTTCCTGTTGTTGTCGTTGCTGTTGTTGTTTTTGTTGCGAGGTCCTTAGTGTTCCTTTCACGTTCGTCTCTGCACTTCAGGGACGTGATCGTGTGTTTATGTGTGTGTAATACCGTTTTGGGTCTTAACAACTCATCCCTTCTTAAGTGGGCAGAGGAACCTTAACTGCTCAAGAAACCGTTCTTGTGCACTTGGAAAATCCACCTCTGTCGCAACTGCCGAGTCTTTACGGAATTCCGGCGCTTCATGTAAATGTCCATAAGAATTGAAGCAATAAACTCGTTCATCGGATGGACGAAGAACCCGAAACGAAACAATAGAAACTCCAATAAATCAAAGAACCAATAAAATACGCCAGCCTCTCGCCGTCACAGAGATACAAAACCCTTGAAATAAAGGCCATATTTTCACCGCCATAAATCCCTTCCATGTTTGGCCTGCCTCCAAACACTCCGCACTGATCGCATCATCGACTCTCGACAACCCAGCTCCCCGAATTCGATGCGAGATATGGGGACTTTGAATTTCACAAATAGGCCCACATAAACGGAGTCAATTTCATGTTTGATGGTGTGTGAACCGCATCTTGATTTCGGGGGTCGGGCAGGCGTCAAGGGGAGCTGAAAATCTTATTCTTTCGCAGGTTCCGAAAGAGGGGATCGTTTTCGATTTTTTTTTATTTTTTTGTTCCTTGGGGTCTTTGTGGTTTTACTTGTGTTGCATTTGTACATTTGTTTTGGTTCTAGTAATGCGTTCACTGAGAATAACTGTCTTCTCTGAATCTTGGCGAGTGAAGGGTAAGTTATATCTTCTAGGCTCGCTTCTCCTAGACTTCCAGGTAACTTTAAAAAAAAGAGCAAAACTAAAAGAAGCTAAAATGCAAGCAACAAGAACCATATAAGTGGGCGCTTCAGGGCGTGATCGATCCACATACACCCTAAACGGCGGAGGGGATTTTAAACTGCCAATATGTTTGAAAGGCTACTCTAAAACACCCTTACAAGAGGGTCTTAAGCTCTTTCCTCCCTTTCCGATCCGAGGGTGAATATTATTAAGTGGTCGTGTCCGCGGGCCATGTTATTGAGGTCATTTCCCGAAGCCTCGGAGCCAACCAGGAACTCGCTGCTTATGGATATGTCGTGTCTGATATTCATACGCAGACGAATCTTACGGAAAAGCCATTCATCGGAGAGAAAATAGTTGCAAGGATTGAGATATTGAGCATAAAACGAACGAAGATGCGCATCATATGGCCAAAGGGGGAGCGCTGATAAAGCACAGGTTTACGTGCCATGTTTTATCGCT
>NW_028234409.1:18002221-18004721 GCF_977035675.1 Penaeus japonicus | reverse complement strand
TGATAATTATAACAGGAATGATAATAGCAATGATAATGACAATGATAATCATAACAGTAATGATAATGATAATAAGAAAAAAACTACAATAATAGTGAGACGATGTTAGTAGGGATAATGATAATGATGACAGTAAAATGATAGTGATTATAGTAATGATAATGTTCGCAATAATGACGCAAAAAGCAACAACAATAATAATGATAGTATCCATGATGATAACAACAATAGTAATCATAAAGATGATGTGTGTGCCTCCTTCCTAACAAAAAGAAAAGAAATCCGAAATTGGCATTACTTTGCTCCGACCTCGCCCTTTGAAACCCCTCTCTTCCTCCACCCCTTAACCCCCTCCCCCGAAGCCCCCTCTCTTCCTCCACCCCTTTTACTTTCCCATACTCCCCCTCTACCCTTTTCCCTCTCCCATAACCCCTCGACTCCCCTCTACTCCTCCACCCCTTTCCCTCTCCCCTACCCCCTCTCCTCCATCTCTTTCCCTCTCCCATACCCCCTCGACTCCCCTCTCCTCCACCCCTTTCCCTCTCCCACAATCCCTCTCCTCTCCTCCACCCCTTTCCCTCTCCCATGCCCCCTCGACTCCCCTCTCCTCCACCCCTTTCCCTCTCCCACAATCCCTCTCCTCTCCTCCACCCCTTTCCCTCTCCCACACTCCCTCTCCTCTCCTCCTCCACTCCTTTCCCTCTCCCATGCCCCCTCGACTCCCCTCTCCTCCTCCACCCCTTTCCCTCTCCCATGCCCCCTCGACTCCCCTCTCCTCCTCCACCCCTTTCCCTCTCCCACAATCCCTCTCCTCCTCCACCCCTTTCCCTCCCCCCTACCCCCTCGACTCCCCTCTCCTCCACCCCTTTCCCTCTCCCATAATCCCTCTCCACTCCTCCTCCACCCCTTTCCCTCTCCCATGCCCCCTCGACTCCCCTCTCCTCCTCCACCCCTTTCCCTCTCCCCTACCCCCTCGACTCCCCTCAGTTCCCCTCTCCCCAACAGCATCAATCAGGTAACCATAAGAAGGGGGGGGAAAGGGGCCTCGATTTCACCCCTTTAATTTCACCTAGACAACCACTACCACTATAGAATACATTTTTCTTTCTCCACTAGCGGATACATTGTCGTTCCTAAATATTCATAGAGAGGCTTATGTTGACGTATGTTTATTGCTCGGTCGGTATCGTGATGTTTATTAAAATTTAACTCGACTCTTGGTATGTCCATCCACTGTGAATGTCTATAGTATTCATATGGTATTGAAGTATCTACTTTTTCTTTCTCAGAGTGGGGTCTTGTCTTTTATGAACAAACAGTATTACACGCAATAGGCCGTTGAGTGTTTTTTTCCTCGTCTCTTTCGTTTTAGTTTATTTCAGATTTTATTTGAGGAATATGTAGTGATATTATTATTAATTTTTTCAATGTTCTTCAAAAGGAGGCAAACACTTGTTTTCTTTCGTGATCGATAGACATCACGGATATAATAACGGCAAAGCGACACAATATGAATAACAGAAGAGGACTTCATTATAAAGTACAGCGTCAAGTATTAGACAGAATGTTCGAAGTTATGAGTGAGATGCAACATTAGGTACAATATAAATTTCTGCAATGACCGTATTGGAGGGGACGAGAACGAGGAAAGGCGAAAGCACACATTAAAATCTAGGAGAAAAGGGCTTTTCAGATGGATCTCCTCCTGCTATTGCCCAATCGACAGCCCTCTCTCCCGATGTAAGAGTCAGCTTGTGAGGCCACAGTATATATGATACGAACTAGAGTGGATTCAAGCTACGACTCGAGTATGTATCTGGTCTTGATTTAGTGACAAGTTGGAAGCAGAATGGCAAGGAATTAAGCTTGATAACACTTGGTGACTTGAGATGTACATATGGTTTGGCAACACATCTCATCGCATTGTATATCTGGATGTATATTGTGAAAGAATTTAATAAATACATATTTTTAACACACACATATGCACATATATTTACACACACACACTTACACACTCACTACATACATAAATACATATATATATATATATATATATATATATATATGTATATATATATATATATATACATATATACTGTATATGTGTTTGTGTGTATGTGTGTGTATGTGTATCTATATATATATCTATATATACATACATATATATGTGTGTATATATGTATATATATTTGTGTGTATTATATATATATTTAATACATACATACATATATATATATATATATATATATATATATACATATATACATATGTGATGTATATATATATATATATATATATTATATATATATATATATACACACATAGAGATGTATTTATATATATACATACACAACATATATATGTATATATATATATATATATATATACATATATATGTGTGTGTAGATATATATATACATTTGTGTGTATATACACACACACACACACACACACACACACACACACACACACACACATATATATACATATAAAATAT
>NW_028234409.1:17994721-17997221 GCF_977035675.1 Penaeus japonicus | reverse complement strand
TTAATATCTAAATGACAAGTCGATTGAAAAACTTAACAGTATTTTAGAAAATTATTTGCTTGGAGCATTTCGTTATGATATAAAGAATAATTAGAAATACTTCCTTCCCTGGAAAAAACCCGAGGAAAAAACAACGCACTTACGAAACAAAGCAAATACATGTATATATTTCAAAAAGAATGACGGAGATTAGAAGGGCAAATGACCAATTAAACAAATGAGCTCTTTTGTCCACTTCTACTGTTCTCCGATTTATTGTGGATCGTAAAATCCGCGAATTAACCTTCATGTAATCCTGTGTAATCCCAGAAGATCGTGTGTAAACCTCAAATAATCACACGCGCGCACATGTTCAGCAGATGCACTAATCAACTTCATGTAGGCCAGTTTGTTGGAAACTTATGCAAATGCGACCGATAGAGTGTCTCTTGAGCCATTGGATTTGCTTAACATGTTGGCGGACTGTTCCTGGGGTGATGGTGACCGCTGAGGAATATTATCTTCACTTACTTCTTTTTGGTCGGTCGCTCTTTGTGGGAAATAGGTGGTGGTGGTGGTGGAAGCGATACGGTTAATGATGAGTAAGCACATCGCGTTGGTTGTGAAAAGGTTGGGAATGTTTAATGTTTCTTATGAGGTACAAGGCAAGTGTTATAGGTGTGAATCATCTGAACTACGCTTTATGTGAATCCTAATTCCGTAGGGGATTTAACAGATTCCAACTCAAATCAAAGCAAATACAGACAAATCTTGCGATAATGTCAGCCGAAAAAAAACAAACAAACCAAGAGTCAAAAGTAGAGCTTGTCATTAAACGGCATAAAACATGGGTACACACGCGTCACGATTAGATAAATTATATCATTATTCTCCTGAGAACGAGCTGAGTCTACAAAAAGATCTCTTTGATGGGACGAAATGCAAACTTCAGACAGATTTGATTTCACAGAAGAAATCATATTTGCACTGATAGAAAGGGAGTTGTGTAAACCTGATGAATGATCACCTGGCGGGGAATCAGCGCAGGCCTCGCCGGAGTCTTTGAGGAGAGCGGCGTGGCACTCCTGCGCGAACGTGTGTTTGTTTTTATAGTGGCGACGAGGGCAATGATAATAATAATGATGATGATGCTGTTTGTGAGGATAAGTATTATCGAGATGGTGATTTTTATGTTTATCGAAATTGTGATTTTGATAATGATGATAACGTGGATTTCCATATGGCTGTAATATTGATTGTAACAATAACAGTAAAAGTAAAATCCGAATCTTGAAAAAAATCGTCATGGTGACTGACCATGACAATGACAACAATAATAGTGAGAATATCAACAGAAAACAAATTTCGATATAATGTTGATAATAATGATACAAGTGATTCTGATACTAATTATAATAATCCTGACATTGATAATGGAAAGGAGAGTAGCAACGGGGATGACACTAAAAGTCATAGGAAAAATAAAAACGTTAAAAATAATAGCAACAATGATGGTTATGACACTGATAGTCACAATAAGAAAGAACGGAAATGCAAATAGAAAGAATGACAATTTTGATAATGGTTGTTAATGCTAAAAATGACATTTGTAGGACAGATAATGGTAATAAGGAGACTAATGATAACAATAGTCTATAATCATAATATCAATAAAGAGACAGTAATATTGATAATAATGTTTATCATTGATATTAGAATGATCATTATGATATATGTAAAATTAATTGTGATGATAAAAATTACAATACATGATAAGGATGATACGATTACAGAGGTAATGACGGTAATGATAATAATGATGAAGGTAAAACTACGAATTATAACAACCAACACAATATATGATAAATATGGCGACGATAATGATAATGAGGATAGCAATGCTGAAAATACTGTAATGAAAATAGTGACAATAACTGCAACAATGATAATAAAATTGACTATAATCATCATCAATATGCTAACAATAACAGTAATAGTAATAACAATAACAACAATAATGATAAAAATAATATTAACAAAAAAATGAAAACAGTGATGTCAATGAAATCAGTAACAGAATGATAATGATAACGTAAATAGAATAATAATGATGATGATTACTATGATATTTACAATGATAATAATAATATGATGGTAATTAAAATAATAGTAATAGTAAATATTATAATAACAAAATAATGATAATAGTAATAATGAGTATACAAATAATGATTATGTATCATAATAACAATAACGATTATAATTATGATTGATGAGGATGATAATTATAACGATAATGGTAACAATGATAACAAGGATTATATTCATAATAATGATAATAGTAATTAACAATTCTGATTATTATAAAATCATCATCATAATAATAATGATAATGATAATAATAAGTATCCATTCTGATAAGAATAATAACAGTGATAATGGTAATAATAATGTTTGTATCATTATAATGACAATAACGATAATAATAATAATGATATTAATTATCATTGTGATGATAGTA
>NW_028234409.1:17974721-17977221 GCF_977035675.1 Penaeus japonicus | reverse complement strand
TTTTGTTGTTGTTGATGTTGATGTTATCAATATCACCATTATCAATATCATTTGTCTTTATCATTAACAACATTATCAGTGTCATTATTATATAATCATCATTATTATGATGATGACGATAATGCTAATAGTAATGATGGCAATGTTACCATAAATATTACTATAATCATCAGCACTATTATTATTATCACTGTTATCATCATAATCATCATTATCATCATGACAATAATGATAATGATGTTAGTGATAATGATAACAATATTAATGAGAGTGACATCACTGTTACTACTAATAGTAATATAAGTAATTGTAATAATGACAGCATTACTTATAATGATAATGACATCAAATGCGCCGAAATCCTTTTGGCTGTATGATTAGAACAATAATGATAACATTAACAATGATAATTCAATATGATAAGAAATAAAGATAAAATCGACAGTAACAATAATTATGATAACAATGGTGGATGATGATAATGATAAGAAGGATATCTATAATGACAGAAAATGCAATGATATGAGAAATGATATTGATAATAATGATGTTGATAATATTGATGATAACAATGATGATAACTGTAATCATAACATGGATAATAATGTTAGCATTAATGGTAAGGATGATAATAAAAGTAATGAACTACAACAATAAAGATAATGATGATAATCATAATGGCAGTAATGATAATATTGATAATAGTAATAATAAAAAGATAAGGATAATATTAATAGTAATGACAATGATCATAACAATGATAATGATAGCGTGAGGATGATGATTACAATGATGATAATGATAGTAGTGATAACAATGATAAGGATAACAACAATGAGAATGATAATAACATTAATGCTAATAGTAGTAGTAATGATAGCAATGATAATGACAGTGATAATAAAGACAATAATTATAATATCAATAATGATGATAGTAATAATGAAGATAATGGTAATAGCGATGATGTTAACGATAATAAAAATGATGATAGAAATAATGATGATAACAGTGATAATGATGATAATGCTAATATTTATGATGATAATGAAAATAAAGATGATAATAATAATAACAGTACTACTGATAGTAGCAATGATGATAATACAAATAATGATTATGGTAACAAAGAAAACAATAACGATAATGATAATAATAATGATAATAGTAATAATGATGATAATGATAGTGATGATGATAATGAAAAGTAATAATGATGATAATAATAGTAATGAGAATGAAAATAATGATAATGCTAATAGCAATGGCAATGATAATAATGATGATGATAATAGTAATGACAATAATAATGATATCAATGACAACAATGATGATAACATCAATAACAATTCTTTATTCATCAGTCTGGCTTACGATCGCGTGAAACGGTTATCCAATAGGCGTAAGGCAGACAAAGTAAAATCGGAAACATTTGGAATCACACTGAATTCGATGGCTAGTGGAAGGATAAATGACAGAGAGAAGCAGGATATGTATTTATCTTTGAAAAAAAAAATATATATATATAGCTCTAGGATTATTTTCTGCAAAGGATACGTCATTCCTTCGCTAGTGGAAGAGGACCTGTATTAAGAGCCGAAGTAGAAGGGATGGTCATTGTGCGACTAACGGTTGTTTTCATTCCAACTGACTTATGAGATCTGCCCCTGACCACTGCAGCAACCCACGGAAGTGTCTTAGAAGGGACACACTATCAGGTGGACCCACATCCCTGACCCATAGAGACATGTACATACCTAAGACAAAGTGTGACCATAACAACATGACAGGCCTGGAACACACGAGGGCGCGGGTGTTGAGTACAAGTGCGTGCAGTGAGGGAGGACAATGCGGGAAGGTAGTGTGAAGAGCCGAAGCTGAGGTAATTGCCAGAAGGCAGCGTGTAGATGGCAGGTGTGTGTTACCGGTGGGAGGTATTGGGTCCGACCCTGGCACGCCCTCCGCTCAACTGTTCCGTGGGTTAATGGTACACTTATCCAGAAGAAGTTTTAGTACGTCCTGTGTGCGTGCTCTGATATTTACAAAGAAACTTGAGAAGTCAAACAACAAATTAGATCTTGATGCTTTTCTAAAGATGCTAAATCTCGAGAAAAAAGAAAGAAAAAGAAAAAGGAAATTATCGGTTTAACTCAACAGAAGACCGTAATCACGCACCTGATCGAGATCACACAAATGGGTATCATCAGCTTTGAAAATTAATAAGAGGAAAATGTTTATCTAAGAATAGGATACGAGGAGGAGAAAGAGGAACAAGAGCCAGAACAAGGCCCTAAGTTCGCTTCTAATTTGTCAGTGGTTTCATAGTCAATAAATTCACTTGTAATGATACGTTGCGCCCGGTAAAATTACCTTGCCGACAGTCACCACTTCTTGTTTTTCGTGTCAGTGCGAATCTCCTTTTTCCAAATATTTTCGGCCGCTGCTCCTCGAACCGATCATGTCTAACAGGTCACAAATAAAGTCAAACACGAATCGCCTG
>NW_028234409.1:17954721-17962221 GCF_977035675.1 Penaeus japonicus | reverse complement strand
GTCTTTCTCCTTACACTGTCTTCTAATCCACCACCTCTTCTTAACTTCTTCCCCCCCCAAACACATCGTTTGCCCCCTCCCTACCACTCCTCCCCCCCTATCCCAGCCCACCCTTGCGTCTCCACGCGTTGCTCATTTCCCCCCTCCCTCCCCCCCTCTTCTTCCTTCTCCCACCCTATGCCCTCCTCTCTTCCCTCGCTTCCCCCCACCGTGCTCACTCACCCCTTCCCCCACCACCATCCTCCCCTCGCTACCCGTCTCCCCCCACCGATACTTACCAGCCTTACCCCCTTCCCTCCCCTGCCTCCCCCTTCCTCCCCTCCTCCCCCTGCCTCCCCGCCCCGTGCCCACCACCCCGACGCTCGCCACACCATCAGATAAAGAGGTGCGCCAGTTGTTTAACACCCCAAACTACTTGTTCCTTTTTGCTGTTTACGTATCATTAGGTCCTTTAATACCTCGCCAACAAGGCACTTTGGTAGTGTTGCCCAACGACCTCGTCTTGTTCTCTACACGTGCAGCAACAGGGAGGGAAGGAGAGGGGTGGGGAGAGGAGAAGAGGGGAGGGGAGGGGAGAGAGGGGGAGGGGGAGGGAGCGGGAGGGGGTAGGGAAGTAAAGGATTCATTTCTTCGGGATTGGTATTTGGGATTCATTACTAGGCGTTGCTGGAAGGAATCTCGTCGTAAAAAAACTGATACGGATCTCGAATGGCCCGTAATCAAACCGAAGCCAGTGCCAGTCTTCAAACCTTAATAGGTATCCCTTGCCTCGAAATATGAGGCAAGACAGTGACTAGTGTACCGAGTCAGTCTTTATAGTCACGAAGCACTGACATAATGCGGATTGTGGCGTAATTCGTTATTATTGTCTCGTGGAACGCTCCTATAAATCGCATGCACAGATTCTCAATGATATACACGAGAGAACGCCCAAACGCGATCACAAATGCATACGTCTTTATTTTGTAACGAGTTGCGATTTGCAGGGAATCGTAATGATCAAACTAGTTACATCCGCCTTTCTCGATAAGTATTTATATAGATAGACGCTTTGATCAGATCGATAACTATTTCGTTACAGAATTTACAAGAAAAAACAACAACATACAAGGGAATGACCTTGTGCAACATCAGTATGCAAACCGCAGCGCCAGGGAGGACATTCGAAAAGCGATGATCCAACGGCGGGGCCTAACACTGCGGTCCAATCGCAGTTAATTAATATTCAATGCCGGTGATGTGCGGTGTGTTCAGCGAGGTCTTCATCAAGGAGGACAAGGCAGCGGCCCGTGGAGATCTGCCACGCATCACCCCGGACTCAATACTCGGGGCTCCCTGGGACGCCACATGCGGGGTAGGAAACGCGCGCTCTCGCCTTTGGGGAAAGTGGACGCAGCTACGTCGTCTGGGTTTGGTTCTGATGTTCTTTTGTTTTGTTTTTCATGTATTCTCTATCTGGGTTTCCTGTGTGATACTCTTTCGAAGGCAAGCAACGGCAGAAGCCCCGTTTTTATCTCCCTCATTTTTGTATGAAATCGATCATTTATATTTGGTTTTATGTTGCATTGTCAAAAACTCGTTGCACAGGCCGTTGAAATGGAATCCCGTCATCCATTCGCCCAACTTTTATTCGAAAAAAAAGAGACAGTAGAACCACAGCAGCTCGTGTTCGCCCCCCCCCCCCCAGCGAGATCAGCGGTTCACACGAGGATGCCATAAAACACGCCAAATGGCCGCGGGACGGACGCATCGATGGCTAATGAGACCCTGCAAAGGATGTAATTCATCGGGTCTCGGACGTGCTCCTTCGGCCGACGGAGACCCTCTCGAGACGGGCCCGTTTTTGCGCAACGAATGCACTCGCATTTGTTTACCTTGACTATCGGAAAGAAAGAAAAAGCAGCGTGATGGTGCCGCCTGGACATTTCTTATTGCTTTTAGTACTTTACTGTTGGATTTCTTTTACCAACGCCAGCAGAAATGCCTCGGCTCTTTACTGATTGGGAATTGACTTATTCATGGAGGAGATTCACATTTCCTCGGCAAAGCTGGCTATTCATCATCGGTAATAATACTTCACGTATACACGGTGGCCTTCACCGTAACATTTTTTTTTTTTTTTCATCGGTGGCTACTACATGATATATCGAATCTCAGACGCCCTTCGTCGAGTATCATCGCTTCCAATGTTGAATTCCTCACGTGTTTGGCTTCCTCGCCAACCTGCGACTCGAGGCTCGTAAAACATGCCTTATTGGTTATGAAGACCCAGGTAGTAGAGATCCAATATCGATATTGTCTGTCGCGGTAAGTGTCGGTGCTAACTCAATGGAAACGACGTTTTTTTCAATGAATTCAGTGTGACGTAAGGGAGGTGGCGATTTCCGAACCTTTGTACCGACGTATAAATCGTAACAGCAATCCTATTATTGATAAAATCAGCTGTACAAAAATAATAGACATGCTCATATATTATCATCATTGGTGTGATATAGTGACATAGCATGTACTTACCCATCCCTCGCCCCCGTTACGAGTATAGACACGACGTGCTGCTGTCTGTCACCCATAAAAAGGAGGAACTCGAGTAAGTGGCAGCCAAAGGACAACATTTTTCTTCTTAGCAACTACTCGCCACATGGCAAGTCGTATTGCATCAACACAGAGGCAAAAACCCCATCGGGTGAATAATAGAGAGATCATTGATTGTACCGACACTGGATAGACAGTATTGACGCCCCCTTCGTGTCATCCGCAACACTTCACACCCACCCGCCTCGCGTACTTTGTCACGACCATCGATAATGTATTGCAGAACCATGATTCTTTTTTATTTTATTTTTTTTTCTTCTTCTTCTTCCTAGTTTATAATTGATTTTGTCGTTCCCGATGTCGCGATGGAGTAAGAGAAGAATAAAAAACTGTGATGACAATTATATCATGTGAATACGATGCAATTAGTGACACGTTCAAACAGGAAATTTCGGTTTGCATAAAGCAGATCGGTCAATAACTGACAAGATGTTAAAGACAAAAAGTAAAGCAATATGACGATAAGGCTCATTTGGCATCAGAAATAAACATTCAGACCAACAAGAAACCACAAGTAACAAAACAGTAATGACTACGTGATTCGGACACGGGCAGCGTGCCTTACGGTACCCATTTGAGATTATCTTTATTAATCACTCCTGACGCTAACGTACAGCGTTCTTGTTCTTGACTCTCAAGCGCACATGCATTCAGTGATTGATAATCTACTGCATCGCATGCGGAGGCGTCTGTCACACTTGTCATGCAGCCTACTCGACTTGCATGACAAGGCGGATCGTGACTGCGCCATTACGCGATGTTCTTTTCCTTCAGACCTGTCATCAAGAGGGCGTTAGAGTCCGCCGCCTTTCTGAAGCGCTGCCGAATGCCCTTTGCTTGGTAACTGCCGACAGCCTGTATCACACCCACCTCGCAGCTAATACGAGTGCTGTGTCAAAATAAAGCTGTAACATTTTTCTCCGAGGGAAAAATGCTTCGAATGTCGTGCAACTCGACATATTTGAAGGTTAATCTTCCCCAGCCAGGAATTTGACTGAGAACTAACTGTAAAAAATTAGGTATATAAACATACATCGGAACGTGACAATTTATGTTCCCCGGTCTCTGACAACTTGTAATATTTGACATTTATAATTCAATGTGTAAAAAACATTTAATTTCAATATGAATATTCACAAATATAACAACCTTGAGCACTTAAATTTCTATATTGATATGCGGATATCAAATGTGCAAAACACGATCATATAATGGTATACAAAATAATTTTTACATCATCGGATATGCAAATGAGAAGCATAACGTCACTACGATACTGTATCACTTCATATGCATAATTCTATGTAATGGATTTGGCTAGTGTTTGAATATATACTTACCCGGAACATGCATTCATTTTAATCTTATTTCGATACAGTGTGGTGTAATGTATTCGCGCTTCATAAAACGTCATATCCGACTGCGTGTGTGTGTGTTTGTGTGTGTGTGTGTGTGTGTGTGCGCGCATGTATGTATATGTATATATATATATATATATATATATATATATATATATACATATATATATATATATGTTGTGTGTGTGTGTGTGTTGTGTGTATAATATATATATATATATATATATATATATATATAATATATATACATATATATATATATATATATATATATAATATATATATATATATATATAAATATATGTATATGTATTATATATATGTATATATATATGTATTGAATATATTATATATAATATATATATATATATATATATATACATATATATATATATATATATATATATATATATATTATATATATAAGTATTATATATTATATTATATGTATATGTATATATATTGCATATATATGTGTATATATATATATATATATATATATATACATATATATAAAGAGAGAGAGACAGATAAATAGATAGATAGAGAGAGAGAGAGAGAGAATGAGAAATAGATGAGTTGAAAGGTATAGTCTGTGCAAGAAGTGCCGACAGACGAGGGCCACCCCCGAGAAATGGAAAGGGTTAAAGCAGGGTAGAAGGGGCGGCGACATGTAAATCCCTCAAACACGCTGCATAAAATCACTCAATGTATCTCACTGCCGCCGGAATATCCACTCTTCGCCGATCGCGTCTCCCTTTTTGTGCCCGGTGCGGCGGCTCGGGACGTCCCGTACGCCTCACAGAACTCGGATATGCATCGCGTCACGGTAGGTACACAAAGCCGGGTCGAGGCAGGATAGCGTCCTAACAGTGGCGGCGCTCTTGGGCGAAAATCACGGCGTTCGGGAATACGGTATCGCCTCTCTGGGGGGGTTGTCGTTGTGACTCTGCTCTTGGAGTTCGGTTCGTCGTGGTTAGAACTAGCAGCGGAGATGTTCTTTTATCGGAGGAAATGATCTGCCACATTACGAGGGAGAAATGCGTCTCTGTGAGGCTGTTCTGTCAACAAATCCAATTCCAGGTCGACGTTTCTGAAGGTGCGCTGCGGGGACCAAGAAGCGCTCAGAATACATTGTGTTCGGATTAGAAAAGGCTTACAAAAACGGTACAAATAATAAGGTACTTCTGCGACTGGCTGGTAAAAGAAAGAAAGAAGAGCCAGGGAGAGCAGATAGGCAACGGGTTAGGCGCAGCTCCGATATGAGCATCAGCGTAATCCGCGCTCCCGCCGGCATGGGAAAGGCCACACAAGTAGATCGTTCACAAATCTCTTGTTCAACACTTAGGCCTACAGCCCGCAGAGTTTCCCAGCCTATGAATCAGCTTACAACTCCAATGCTTGATTTATATCCCCGCTCCCTCGCCCATGACTCACTTTATATTGCCGCCAACCTACTCTGCATATTAATCTTCATCGATTTATGACTCGGACTGATATAATTGGTAGTAATTCAGGGGACGGATTCGAACTCCTCAGTACATGAGTTTGGGGGAGGAGTTCTCCGCCAATCGGAAGGGATCTTATCCAAGAAGCCGAGTTCTGATTGGCTGCCGAGAAGGCGAAAGTGGCTTGCATCTGACGTCAATGCGGGCCCTGATATTGTTTTACTGTATAGTGAACTTTATGATTTGGACATTTGCATAGCACAGAGCAGGGACGCCTAGTTAGCTTGCTTCACGGTTTTTCGCGTTTCATCGCTCGAATTCAGTTTCTTTCGACCGTTCTCACTGAGAATATTGGCATAGTTCGAAATTTACTATAGCGGCTACGTTACAATATCAGCTGCAGCAGAGCCCGCCCGTTGTCGCATTGTCCGCATAGTAACATAAAGAAAAACAAAGAACATAAACCACGCACTTACAAGCTCTTTCCTTAATGCACTTTAAGCAAATAGAAAAAAAAGTCGCACCCCTCCCTCACCCCCCCCCCTCTTCTCCCTAAGGGTTGGCAACTCATGTTTAATGTTGTAGAACAAACCTCGTCGGCGACCCGTTTGGGACTCAATAATGAAGTAAAGCTCGGCCCTGCGCTCACTAGTGCACCCCGCAACGGCAGGGGCGTGGGCTAGTTACGGCATAGTTACGGGCTAGTGACGCCACGCCGACTCTACTTGACGATAATTTTACGTGGATGCCGCGCGGAGATGACGGAAAGTAAGGAAGGATGGTGAGGCTGTGAGGCTGTGAGGCTCGTGCGCTCCCTGGTGTGATTTATGGTTGTGAGTTGTGAGTGACGCTTGCGGGGGTCTGGGCGAAAGATGCGGTTGTTTCGGTTTTGCACGATGGTTGCTGGTAGGATTGTGGGTTATGGTGGTTTTGAAGGATGGTTTGATGGTTTGGCTGTGGGTTGTGGTGGTTTTGAAGGATGGTTGTTGGTATGATTGTAGGATGTGGTGGTCGTGAAGGATGGTTGATGGTTTGGATGTAGGCTATGGTGGTTTTGAAGGATGGTTGTTGGTTTGGCTGTAGGATATGGTGATCTTGAAGGATAGTTGATGGTCTGACTGTAGGATATGGTGGTTTTGAAGGATGGTTACTGCTATGATTGCAGGATATGATATTCAAACCGGTTGTATGGTTGAAACGCTAGTGATTTTAATGGTATGTAAGTATATGATCTATTAGGAGGCAAGAAGTGGAAAACAAATAGATCTGTGGAAAAAAAACTATAAGCAACAAAATGAATGATAAGTCGAAAGTACTCATTATTAGTACACCCGATGTGGTTGTTGAAACACCGTTGTATTATGATATAGCGGTCTCAGTTTGACAGAATAGTAGTAAAGTTTCATAGTATATCAGTCAAGTCTGTTGGTATGGCAGTAAAGCTTAATTGCATAGTAGTAAGGTTTGATAGTATGGTAATAAAGTTAATTGCACGGTAGTAAAGTATGACGGCAAGGTCAATGCTGACCTCGCGAACCTCGGGTGAAGTCCAGCTCCTCAGAGGCGGAAGGTGAAATAACGAATGTATTGTGCGTGTGGAGGGCGGGGTGGGGAGGGGGAAGGGCAGGGGAGGCTCGGCACTCTGGTCGCGACTCTCGTGAGAAACGTTTTCACTCCGGTGGCACTGCTCAGACTAGGAAAACGTTGCTGGTGTCTTATGGTGTGGGGATTGTCTGGTATGGGTATGGCAAGAGAGAAAAAAGATGCTTGCTATATTGATAATGAATACCAAAAAAAGAAAATGTTATGCTTGATTGACTGTCACTCTCTCAGATCAACACAATCAGCTACATTTGATAGATGTTCTAGCACCTATACGACTTTTTCTTTTGGTGTTTGTATTAATTTAGAAATATGCAAGGTCATACATTGTGAATAAAGATGCCAAATCTGATGTCGCGAAATGCCGCGATTTGGGTTAGGCCAATGAGGAAGTAAGAAGAGGCATGTTAAGTAGGAATGCGATGGCACTTTGGAGCACCATACTCTACGAATAGACAGACTAAGGAAGAGAGAAGAAAGGGATAGCGAAGGAGACAGAT
>NW_028234409.1:17947221-17949721 GCF_977035675.1 Penaeus japonicus | reverse complement strand
TTCTCATATTTCTTTCACTATTTTCCTCTCATGCAATCTGTTTTATCTCTTTCCTCCATCTCTCTTGTTATTATTATCATCATCCGGCTTTTGTTTTTGTTTGTTTTTTTGCCTTCTGTTGTCTTCGCTTCTTTTTTTTATTTTTTCTAATTATAATTCCTTTCTCCACCTTTCTTTGCGTGCCATCTTCTTCCTCATCTGTCCATGATCCATGTCTTTTTTCTTCTCTTTATCTCACCTCTCCCGTCATTACACTTCATCACCTTTTCCTCCACTTCGTCCTCCTTCTCCTCCCCTCCTCCTCATACTACTATTCTTACTCCTCTTCCTCCCCTTCCTCCACCTCCTCACTCCTTCCCCCTCCTCCTCCATCTCCTCTTCCTTCACCTTTTCCTCCTTCATCTCTCCCTTCTCCATCTCCTGCTCCTCCTCCTCTTCCTCCATATCCTTCTCCTCCCCCTCCCCCCAATCCTCCTTCCTCCCCTCCTTCACTCCTTACCCATCCAGCTCTTTTTCTTCTTCGCCCACCGCCCATTCGCCCTCCCTCCTCCCTCCTCCCTCCCCCCTACTCCTCCTCCCGTCCCCTCCCCTCCGGCCTCACATCCCTCTCCCAAGGGAAGCTCAAGATACAAGTAAGCCCCGACAACGACATCCCTAGCAAAGACAAGCCAGCCAAACGACAGCGCTCGCGGGGACAAAAACAATAGCAACTATTCACCCGTGACAGGAAAGAAGGAAGACACCCGAGACGGACTAAATATTCCATACGGTATTACCACCAGGGAGGCACCGGCGCGGGGGGACCTGATAAATTATTAATCCTATCACTGACTTTGAGATACGGCAAGGCAACCCGCGCCTACGAGCAAAGGTTCAAATAAATTCTGGGCGAGTCGCGTTTATGAGGAGGTTTGGTTCCGTCTCCGCCAGGGTGCTGGAAGTCGCTAGTCGCTGCATATGAAAGGGTTAAGCGATCTCCCGTACGGTGGGACGCGCAGAAACCGACCTTATTGTCTTATTGCAGCCTCAAACCTGAAAATCGCAATAACCGGTTGACATTCTTAAAAATTCCATTCCATTCTGCAGGTTTTTTCCCCAGGCATCGGGAAAGATATTGCTTACACTGGCGGGCGGGCCGGGCTGTCGGATCACTTATGATTATTTCGGGCCGGGGGAACTTAGCATTTTGTTAACATTTCAATTTAACAATAAGATTTAGCATCACTCTAGTTTTTCCTTCTTTTTTATTTGCACTTTCTTCGCTGCTGTTTTTTTTCTCTCTCTCACGTCGCATTCTTTACGGTTTTTTGTGAAACTGCAATACGTAAATAATGATAAGGATTCGTTTTCGTGTTCTCAAGCAAGTTTCTCATCTCTCTCTCTCTTTCTCTCTCTCTCTCTCTTTCTCTCTCTCTCTCTCTCTCTCTCTCTCTCTCTCTCTCTCTCTCTCTCTCTCTCTCTCTCTCTGTTCTCTCTCTGTCTCTCTCTCTCTCTCTCTGTTCTCTCTCTCTCTCTCTCTCTCTCTCTCTCTCTCTCTCTCTCTCTCCTTCTCTCTCTCTCTCTCTCTCCTCTCTCTCTCTCTCTCTCTCTCTCCCTCTCTCTCTCTCTCTCTCTCTCTCTCTCTCTCTCTCTCTCTCTCTCTCTCTCTCTCTCTCTCTCTCACACACACACACACACACACACACACACACACACACACACACACACACACACACACACACACACACACGTCTCACTTCTTTCCCACTCTTCATATTTTCTCTCTCATGGCTGTTTAAATTGCAATGGCCTATCTCAGTAAGTCATTGCAATGCATTCAGACAACATACATCGTCAGCGTAGTAAGGTGACAACAATGTTGCATACATCACGTAGATGTTTTGAGACAGGTTGCTCTTTCTCTCTTATTAATTTAAAGAAATATCATGTAGTGTTATTATATTGAAAAAAAAAATATAGATGTTCTTAACTAATAAAACACGCAAAAAAGAAACTTTCTGTTGCAACTGAGGACAAAAGCAAGAAGTTGCACAATAAAGACAAGCTCTAAGTTCCGACTATTCTAAACAGATAACTTTATTCATGAATTGCAGCAACAGTTTGCAATTGCGCTTTTCATATGTGGAATTTATGTCAATAGGAAGTACAGATGAATTGAAGACTATCAAATAGTGTATATTGTAATACCTTTCGGTCGTCATATATCAGGGCTTGGTGTTTCATGATGATAATAAGAGCAACAATAAAGTCATGATAATATTGATGATAATGATGATGATAACATCAGTAATTCTATGGATGATTTAAAGATAACAATAATAATATTGGTAATAATCACAATGGTAATGACAATAGTAGCAATAGTAATAATAATAGCAGATAAAAAGTTGATATCAAAACGAGTGCCAATAGCGCGCCACGGTGCCGGACGGAGCGCGCACCTTGAAGCCGCGCCGAAGCGTCCCCGGAGTCGCAGCCAGCCACGCTCTCCGCGGACTAT
>NW_028234409.1:17917221-17922221 GCF_977035675.1 Penaeus japonicus | reverse complement strand
TCCCACCCCACTATACGATCACCCCCACCCCCACCTCCATCATAAGATCACCACCATCCCCACCATACGATCACCACCACGCCCACCATACAATCACCATCACCCTTACCATACAATCACCATCACCCCTACCATACGATCACCCCCACCCCCACCATACGATCACCATCACCCCCCCCTCCCCCCCTCACACGAGCGCCATCACCCGAGGCACCATTACCTGGCCATTACCGAATAGCTGACCTCTCTCTCATTACATCTCCCCCTGGCCTCTTCCGGAAGACAATGGCACAATGTTGACTCATCTCTTGCACGTTTTTGGCCCTTCCTCCTTCTCCCCTTTCTCTCTCTCTCCTTCGAGTCAACGCCTTGCTTGCTTGCTTGCTTTGCTTGCTTGCTTGCTTGGGTGTTTCTCTTTCGGTGTGAGGTGTCCCCTTCTTATCATTTTCTTTTCTTCTGTTTCTATCCTGTGTCCTCCAATTGATAGATTCCTTCCATCTACGTTTTATTCTCTTCTCTTTTATTTGCTGTTTATATCTTCTATTTCTCTTTCATCTCTCTTATTCTTTCTTTCTCTCTCTCTCTCTCTCTCTCTCTCTCTCTCTCTCTCTCTCTCTCTCTCTCTCTCTCTCTCTATAATATATCATATATATCTATATATCTATTCTCTCTTATTCTCTCTCTCTCTCTCTAGTCTCTCTTTCTCTCTCTCTCTCTCTCTCTCTCTTCTCTCTCTCTCTCTCTCTCTCTCCTCTCTCTCTCTCTCTCTCTCTCTCTCTCTCTTCTCTCTCTCTCTCTCTCTCTCTCTCTCTCTCTCTCTCTCTCTCTCTCTCTCTCTCTCTCTCTCTCTCTCTCTCTCTCTCTCTCTCTCTCTCTCTCTCTCTCTCTCTCCTTCCCTCTCTCTCCTCTCCTTCTCTCTCTCTCCTCTCCTTCTCTCTCTCTCCTCTCCTTCTCTCTCTCTCCTCTCCTTCTCTCTCTCTCTCTCTCTCTCTCTCTCTCTCTCTCTCTCTCTCTCTTCTCTCTCTCTCACTATATATATATATATGTATATATATATATATATATATATATATATATATATATATATATATATATATATATGTATACATATGTATATATATATATAATATATATATATATATATATTATATATATATTTATATATATATATATATGTGTGTGTGTGTGTGTGTGTGTGTATGTGTGTGTGTGTGTGTTTGTGTGTGTGTGTATATATAATATAATATATATTATTATATATATACACACCTCACACACATTATCTATATCTCTATATATATTTTATTTCTATATATATATCTCTCTCTGTATATATATATATATATATATATATATATATATATATATCTTTCTCTCTCTTGTTTTCTTTCCTTTTTTTGTTTGAAGCGTTTCATTTCTCCGTTCGCATCACCTCCGTTTTCTGTTTCTCTCTCGCTCAGTGTTCTCCCGTTTTCTCTCCATCATTAGGATTATTCGGTCCCTCTTCCTTCTTTCTTTTTCTTTGTATCTTTCGGCGTAAACATCTTTATTTTGATCTTTCTCTTCCTTGCTTTTTCTTGCCTTGTTTATCGACTTTCGCCGCTGACCGAGTTATTTTCCTCTCAAGAGTCTTTCGGTGTGTGTGTGTGTGTGTGTGTGTGTGTGTGTGTGTGTGTGTGTGTGTGTGTGTGTGTGTGTGTGTGTGTGTGTGTGTGTGTGTGTGTGTGTGTGTGTGTGTGTGTGTGTGTGTGTGTGTGTGTGTGTGTGTGTGTGTGTGTGTGTGTGTGTGTGTGTGTGTGTGTGTGTGTGTGTGTGTGTGTGTGTGTGTGTGTGTGTGTGTGTGTGTGTGTGTGTGTGATATTCTTATTTTCCCTTCGTCTTCCACACTTCTGAGTAAATTATTTCTTTCCTACTCCTTTTCTTTGTTTTCTTTCATTTCTCCTTATTCTCTGCCTGTTTATATCCTTGTCCAAATCCTTCCTCAATCTTTACGCGTTTGTTTCCTCGTTATAACTTTTTGATTTCACTTGTTTATTTCCAAATTTCTTGTTTTCAGCATAATATTGGTTCGTAATTTTTCTATCTATTTTTCGTCTCCTTCATTTTTTTCACCATATATATGTATGTATGTATGTATGTATGTATGTATGTGTATATGTATATATATAGGGGGAGGGTGTGTATGTCTGTGTTTGTTATTTTCTCGTTCGCTTCATGCCTTCCCATACTGCGTCCCTTCCTTCACCTTCCTCTTCCTTCTGCCCCTCGTCTCCTTATCCTTATCGCATTCTCTATCATCCCCTACCGCTCTAAGCATCCACTTCCTCCTCCTCCTCCGCCGCCGCCACCTCGCGCAGCCGCCTCCTCCCTCCCTCGCTAGCCTGTTCCTTCACCACCCGCGGCATCCTCCTCCTCTTCTCCTCCTCCTCCTCCTCCTCCTCCACCCGCAGCATCCTCCGCCTCCGCCACCGCCGCCGCCGCCTCCTCCGCCGCCGCCACCGCCGCCGCCGCCACGTCCCGTGTCGTCCGCTCCGTCAGGTGGCGTGGCAGAGGCGCAGCTGGAGCGATGCAGGTGATTGATCCCTCGACCAGCCAATCCCAGACCCTCCCAGCGACCTACTTTCCCGCCACCAAGTCAAAAAGGCGAGATCGAGGCGGCCGGACCAATCACAGAGTATTGACAAGCGCGCCTCGGCACACTGCCAGCCAATCAGCGGGGCTATCGACGGATATCGGCCAATAACAGGAGCGATCGGTTTCCAATCGACCAATCAGGTGTGATGCAAGGGTCTCAGATGGCTCCTCCTGGGTACTAGTGGGTGGACAGCGCCATCCTAGTAGCCCAGGTGGGATGCGGATGAACATGCGGCTCAGCATCCCTGTTGAATTGATCTCCGCTGATCGAATGCCGACCTGTGGCGGTGATCCGTGCAGCGGGAGAGGCGCAGGAGACGGTGCAATTTAAACGCATCTTAGTTCCTAACCCTCGGCGCGGCTATTGTCAATTGCACAAGCTTCATTTCATAATTTCTCGACCGCTCTCATTGCGTTCCTCAAAAATGTAAACAAACAGCTGTGTCAACACGCTACGGAAATAAAATGAAAATATTTACACCGTGTAATCATCGTGTGTTTATCCAGGAACCAATTTCAAATAATCTGCGAACAATGTGTACTTGCCTGGTTTAACAAAGTTGAACTACGGAACAAATAAAATCTTACACCACTTCAACAAACAATCACCCCCTTAGACAAAAAGGGGAAAACTGTGCTGACGGCTACCTTCTCCACGAACCAAGCTGGACCACATACACACACACCGACAAATGTTCATGTCGTACACACACACATACACACACGCATACACACACCACACACACACACATAACCATACACACACACACACATAACCATACACACCACACACACACACACATAACTATACACACACACACACACACACACACACATAAACACACACACACAAATCAAGGCCGCAGGGGAAAAGGAAAATCCCCGACAAAATTCCCCAGGAGTCAAGACAAACAAAACTCACAAACAAATACAAGCAAGGCCTTGTGATCGGCAGTGCGGTCGGGTCTTGCCGTAAAGTAGTCAAGAAATCAATACTTTCTCGTCAGCCTTGGATACTGTGATGTGTTCTTTTCTTCTGTTTTTTTGACTCTACTGTTTGTCAGCATGTCTCTTGTTCTGCCGTATGGTGAGGCGTCTCCGCATGTCTGCGTGTGTGAGGCAGACTGACATCTACACGATATGTATTGTCAGAGCGTGCGCCGATGTGTACGTCCGTGTGTGTGTGTGTGTGTGTGTGTGTGTGTGTGTGTGTGTGTGTGTGTGTGTGTGTGTGTGTGTGTGTGTGTGTCTGTGTGTAGGTGTGTTGTATATGTTTTCCTACGCCCTGTGTTTGTTTGCGTTTTCTTGACCATATGTCTGCTAATTTATGTTCGTTTGCTTGCATGCGTTTGTCATGCATGGGTAATGCTCCTTTTCTTTATTTCTGAATTAGTATATTTATTTTTGTTCAGGATGCTTTTCCTTCTAGGATGACAGATGCATGTGCTCGTTTGAGTGAGGCTTTTCCTTTTCTGCATTTGTTTTTCTCTCTTGTTATTCATGGCTGTGTGGATATGAGCAGTGCAAGTAAGAGAGCCAGTGACAATCAGAATTTTTGTTAAATGGGATTTTTTTTTTATCGTTCGATTTCTTTCTGTAAAGTAGACATCCAGAACACGCACACACACACACACACATATATACAATCAAGCACATAAACAAGCAAGAACGCACAAACACACACACACGCACAAACAAACATACAAACACACATACAAACAAACAAACAGACACACACACATAAATTCATGCAAACACACCCAATCACAGAAACCCCACTCCGCCCCCCACACAGACAAACATCATTCACACAAGCACTTATTTCTTAAAAAAAAAAGAAAAAAAGAGTCAGACAATCTTGCACGCACGCACGCACACACGCAGCACGCACGATCAATATCATCTTGTCACTCCTGGATACTGTCTTTCTTCCTGTCTGTTTGTGCATTACCTTCCCCAGGCTCTTGAATGTGCACACAACCTCCCTCGGTGAGTTTACCTCTCCACCTCTTCCACTCTCCCTTTCGCATAGGCTTACTTGCTTAAGCCTTAATTATGTTGATCTGTCTTCTTGATTATTTATATTCTGCAGGGAAGGCGTTGCTAACAAAATTAATGCAACCTGTAATAAAACGGGATGAAAGTTTTACGCACTCTGTCAGTATGAATTGAGTGTGAAAATTTAAGGGTTCCAACTGGTCGATTTTTTGGGGATAACTTTCTTAAGGTGTTTGCTTAAGGTTTTTTTTTTTTTTTTTTTTTTTTTTTTTTTTTTTTTTTTTTTTTTGAGAGTCGGACCTTCGGGTGTTGGAATTTTATAACAATCACATAACTACGTTTAACCGATTTATTTAATCTTGGGGGAT
>NW_028234409.1:17894721-17897221 GCF_977035675.1 Penaeus japonicus | reverse complement strand
CATCATTCCCTTGCTAACAAACCCTCCGACCTCCCGGCGAACGCAGACACAAACACTATAGAGAAGTGAAGAGCTAAAACAAAAACAGGACAAAAACAAAAAAAACACAAGATAGGAAAAAAAAAATCTCACGACTCATAATTTCTATTAGTCAATCGTTGATCTTTCGCCAAACAGAAAAAGGGTGGGGAAAAATCGCCGAATCCAACCACGTTTGTTGCAGTCATTGAAAAACGCCGCCAGCAATTTTATCCATTATCACCGACCTAACGAGAGCCGACCGGGGTCTAGCCACTCCAGCGGGAATATTCGCCTCCGATCGTCGTCTTTCGCTGCCTTTCGGCCCGTAGCTCTGCGCCTGAATTTCGAATGATTCCGTTTCGGTCGCTTGTTTCGGTCTTGCGATTATTGGCTCGTGTTCCTATCGTTGCTGGTTATCGACGGAGATAGATGACGTAGTGAATCCACCTGCGGTTTAGGGGTGTTTCGCGTACTTCGGCGCAGAGGAGGTGAGCGATATACTCAGGCACTGGCTTCTACCTCAGTGACAACATTGAGCAGGATGGCTTTGAGTTCGAATCAGAATAGAAAGGCTCAATTTTTTTCTCATTTTTGCGCCTGAGAAACATTGATGTAAAATCCAGCGTAAGGATCTGCGTGCCTTCCTACGGCGCAGCTACGCCCACCGATATAAATCCCCGAAGATTGTACGAGAGACACGCACAACTTGGCCCCCACACTTCCTCCTGAACTCCCGCAAACTCGAAAGACTCGAGAGTTGCCTTCCCAAAAATCTTCGCCCGTTCTGGGAAACCTGCTATCGATTCCTAAGAATGGTCTAAGAGGCATCTAGGAGCCTTCAGGACACTGTGCATTACTGGCAAACACACCTCGCCTCGACGTGCCGCCCTCACACGGCTGTCCTGGCAGCTCAGCTCCCCCGTAAGACGCCCGTCTCGATCAGGCAAAGATGCTTTCTTGAGACGCTCATCTTAATTACTCGCCGCTCGCAAGACGAAGGAGTCATCCGGTTGGTTTGCATGTGCGTGCGTCTGCGTGTGTGTGTGTGTGTGTGTGTGTGTGTGTGTGTGTGTGTTTGTGTGTGTGTGTTCGTGTGAGCATGTGCGCTGCTTATGGGTGCGATTGCGTTTGTTTTGTTTATATGTGCGTGTGTGTGAGCATGTGCGCGATATATGATAGTTTATGTTTGTTTTCGTGGTGTGTGTGTGTGTGTGCGTGTGTGTGTGTGCGTGTGTGTGTGTGTGCTTTGTGCGTGTGCACGCAGGCCTATTAGGTTTATACCCATTCATCGCGACTATAAATTCCAAATAACGAAAATTCCCGCCTTTGCACGGATCCCTCCATCTAACGTATGGCTAACCATCACAATCTTCATTTCTACTCATCCAAGACTAACTACATGCATGAATCTTTGTTTTATTTATAAGCTAAGTATATAACTGGTTCGTAGTACATAACTTAGATTAAATTACATTCATTCCGTGCCATGAAAAGTTTTTATCGAACTGTGTAGTAACATTCCCAGTTGTTTACAATGTTAAGTCAGAGCTATAGCCATTGCTGTAACATATACAACGGTATTTTTAATGATACATACGAGTGGTGACATGACCTTTTGTTATATTAATGACTCGCTCGTTACAACGTCTCTATTACGCTCTGTGATATTGTTGTATTGCAATAATTCTTTTCACGTATTTATGTTTACAGTGTCGATAAATCACTGTACTGGCTGAAATGTTGTTTTTTTCATGAGTTTATGGATACTTTTAGTTCCATTTTAGGTGTAATGTCTCTCGTCAGCTGATCTGTAAATAGATATTTGTTTGGAAATGTACTGTATTTTGATTTTTTTGAGGTGAAAATAAATCCACAAAGCAAGGTAAATATTGATACTTGAGGTGAAAAGTAGTCATCACTAATTCAAATAAGTGAGATGTCATGATGAATAAAGAGAAACGAGAATAAAAAAAATATATATAATTATAGATAGATAGATAGATAGATAGATAGATAGATAGATAGATATATAATAATAATAATGATAATAATAATCAGAGTGCATGCATAATTCTTATCTGAAGGCAGAGGTACTAATTCTGTTTTCCTTTACTCATGCTAACCATTATATTCTCCAAGGAAATCCATTATATATCAAGTAGAAATGAATAGTAGATTCGTATGGCATCTCTCACAACTCCAAGTTTGTGTCTCTGAGTTTTACCAGCTTCGTAAGTGATATGTATAAGATAAAGAAATTAAAATCTCATATGGTGAACGAGTATTTTTTCCCATAGATATTGGTGATTTTTTGTCTTGTGTTTCAGTCAAGTTCATAATAATTAAATTGTCGACTTCTGAATCTCTCTGTTTCACCGTCCACAATCTGCTGGTCCGAATTTTTTGGCCTTCGGAATAATTTTACCAGGGTGGTAGGCCTAAGTCATGATAGGCCTTTTCCTGAATTTGATCCCCGATG
>NW_028234409.1:17862221-17864721 GCF_977035675.1 Penaeus japonicus | reverse complement strand
AGAGAGAGAGAGAGAGAGAGAGAGAGAGAGAGAGAGAGAGAGAGAGAGAGAGAGAGAGAGAGAGAGAGAGAGAGAGTAGAGAAGAGAGAGAGAGAGAGAGAGAAGAGAGAGAGAGAGAGAGAGAGAGAGAGAGAGAGAGAGAGAGAGAGAGAGAAAGAGAGAGAGAGAGAGAGAGAGAGAGTAAGAAAGAGAGAGAAGGAGAGAGAGAGAGCGACGCTGATGATGAACAGGAAAGCATTTATTCATAAGCAGATGCGGATGAATGATAGACGTGGCAGGGGCTGTAGTTATTAACGAACAGATACACAAGAGGATAACGGAAAGAGATTAACGAAATGAAGGGAGTCGGGGAGTTGTAATGAACATCAGAGGAATGTGAAAGTCGAACGCAGAGAACAAGACGCGACTGTTGACAGAATGATGTGCCGCATGCAAGACCTAACTTTGTTTGAACGAAAATATATTTGAAGAACAAAAACAGGTCGACAGGTTATGGGAATAGCACAGCCAGAACAGATGAACAGCCTCTAATACCCGAAGAGTTCTAAGGGACCGCTAAAAAGGCGCCTTTCAACCTTGATTCTCGTTGATCTTAGTAAATATCTCTCGCTCTCTAAGGCCAGATATTCACAAAGCTTTTCTGAGGACAGGACCACAAATAGGCGTCTCTTCTGACCCCCCTCCAACCCCACCCCCACCCCTACCCCCAACCCCCAACACAAATGGGCGCAGACAGCTACGCTAGTCGCCGAGCGCTGCATCAGTCACACGTCAGGCGTTTCACATGCATACATTATGCCGCTGCGTCTGTATCGGTCTGCCTCCGAGTACTTGGGTCAAATTAAAAAAAAAAAAAAAAAAAATAGATTCGAATATTTTTGCTCCTTGATGGAATAGGATAAGTGAAGTATCTGTATCAAAACCATCTATCAGTCTCGGTATAAATGATACCTTATATAAGTCTTTGATTCCCCAAAAAGTACGCTTTCTTGCTCGATGCTTCGATTCACGCGCCTGCAGGGAAATGGAAAAGGCTAGAGCTCTTTCATCTTCGTGATACTGATACATAAGAGATGGTATAAAAGTGTGGATCTCTAAGTGTATGTATTTGCGTGTGTGTGTGTGTGTGTGTGTGTGTGTGTGTGTGTGTGTGTGTGTGTGTGTGTGTGTGTGTGTGTGTGTGTGCGTGCGTGTATGTGTAATATAACGTGCATATATGATAAATACAGACATGTATAAACATATAAATGCATGTTTTTGTGAATTAGATTATGAATGTGTATGCCCGTACATGGCTATGCGTACACAACCGTATATAACATACGACAAAAACGCATTAATTATGGTGGAGATACCCCTTCCCGACAAAAACGAGCCCCTCACCCCAGTCTCATCCGTGGCGTTAATCATAAGAAACACAGTGAAAACTCCGGTCAGGATGTACGTTCTCAAGTGTCTTCTTTCATCTTGAGTTTTGCCGCCTTGCCGTCCAGCGAGGTGCACGCCAAACGAACCTGCGTGTTCTGTGGCTGTCCTCGGCGACTGTCACACCTGCTCGTCTCCGCCCCACATGAAAGTGGCCGCAGTTCTTTCCCCTCATTCTTTTCCGTTCTTTAAGACGCATTCTTCGTGTTCTTGGTTACACTTGAGGACGCGCCATCAACTACATACCAAGCCGTCTAGGCCAAGACGCGCATGATAGTTCACACGTTCGGACGGCTAAGGAAAAAAATATATGTATATCGTCTCTTGCTCGTTTTCCTTTGCGACTCTGGGTGTAGAAATAGCGACCGCAAGGTAGTGTTTCGGGGAAAAAGTACACCCTATTCACACTTCATGCTTGTTAAGATTGAAAGAAAGAATTGAGAAAAGAAAAAAGAAAAAATGGAGGAAAAATTTAGAATATGCTAAATCCATGGAAAATAAGGGTAGACGAACAAGAAGAAAAACGTTATAACGAGGACTAAAAGTAATATTAGAGTATCAAGAATAGCAGTAAAGACACTGATAAGACTCAGAAGATTAGGTATAAGGGGAAAAAACGATAATGAAATTCAAGATATCCGAAGGGGGAAAAATACAACACGTTGATGAAGAGGGGAGAGATAGAAAGCTGATGAGCATGGGCGTAGAGGGGATAGAGGACCACGATACAAGTTATACGAGTTAAGGAGGGGGGAGGGGGGTACTGGGGAATGAGGGGGAGGGGGGATGCTGGGGAATGAGGGGGAGGGGGAGGGGTAACGGTTGATTGGGTGAGGGGTGCAGGACCTTAAATGAGGGGAGCAGGTACTAAAGGAGAGATGGGGGTGGGGGGTGGGGGGGAGCAGGGCGTATCATGGTGCTAATTACAAGTCTGAGTAATGAATCACTTGAGTATTCGTTCGAGAGGAAAATGCAAATACTATTTTTTTAGGAGGGATGGATAGAAAATATAATTCAAAAGAATAATCATAATAATGATAAATAATCTGCATATACTTGATGACTAAAGGGATAA
>NW_028234409.1:17839721-17847221 GCF_977035675.1 Penaeus japonicus | reverse complement strand
TATAAGGAAAATGTATATGCTGCTGGCAAGGAGAAGGTATATAAACAACAAGTGATACAGAATGTACAAACAGCAAGTGGTGGGATAGCTTATCCATAGCAGGCAATGTGAAAGTACACAATGCATGTAAACCTTATCATCTAAAGCAATGGTTGGCAAAGTGGGTGGTTGGCAGCGACAGGGGGGCGTTAGGAGCAGCTAAGTAATAAATTCCGCTTTGTCTTTTACAAAATCTGAATGACAAAATATATGTTATATATATTCTAAGGTTAAGGAACACGTATGCAGTTTATAGATAATATAACTGACATAAGAATTATCAACGGATGGATAGCTATGTTACGTAGTCCAAAGTCGGAATCAAAAAGCTAGAACTGCCAAAGAAACTGGCTTACCAAATTATGTTTTATTTGTAAAATACATTTTTGTGCTTAATCTTATTGCTTTTAATTTAAAGTATGCCAAATGAAAGAAAGTGTGTGTGTTCGCATGTGTGTATGAGGGGGGAAGGGAGGCGTTGGGAATCCACCTGGAAGCCAAATGGCCACCAGCCTGGAAAGGTTTACGAAACTCTGATCTAAAGGTACTGTATAAACAGTTTATGACTCGAAGAACTACATAAACAGAACAGAATGAAAGTGCGTCTAAGGAGAGTGAATGATAGGGATCCACATACAACAAAGGATAGAAAAAAAATACTTTGAATAGACGACAGAAAGGACGTGCATCAACAAAATCATTGTAAGGTATACATCTGACGAAGAATTCGATGGAAAGCATCTTCTATCATGAAGGTGAGTGCTAAACCAACATGAGGCGAGCGGCTTGCCAACATCAGACTGCATCCATAACTGACGAAGGTAAATTTACAAACAAAGAGCAAAACAAACCATTAAAAGTGAGGTAAATGAACTACAAAGGGTGCAAGGATGGAATAATCCAGCGGAGATAAAGTCGTGTTGCTGGCAGTACTGAGGGAAGCAGGCCTAAAAGGGAGGTTTATCTGAATGATGTTGAAAAGCTGATGTTGCAACAGACGACGCACTATGTAAAGGAGACTGTGCTGGGATTCTACAACAGAAAAAGAAAAGGGAAGTGTTTGCCAACAGGACCAGGTCAAGGAGAATGTTTATAGATGGTAGGAAATAGATTAGACAAAGAATGAGAGGGAAGAATAAAAAAATGAATATTTATCCAAAACTGAGACGTAATACATATACAAACTCTAAAGGAAGAAAATACATTTGATAGAAATTCAAAATTAACAAATAAATTACCAGTTTCAAATAATGATGATGACAATGATGATGATGTTACGAATTATGATATCACTACTGATGGTAATGATAATAATAATGGTAATAATGGTAATAGTAATAATAATGATGATTATAACAATAGCAATAATGATGATAAAGATAATAATAGTGATGATGATGATGATATGATAATGATAATAAGGATAATATCGATAATAATAATAGTAATGATGATAATAATTATATTGATTATGAGGATAATAATGATATTGATTATGAGGATAATAATGATATTGATTATGATAATAATAATGATATTGATTATGATAACACTATTGATTATTATGATCATAATGATTATCATGATAATAATAATCACACCAACAATGAACAACAGCACCAATGACGATGATGATAATGATGATAACAAAACGATCATGACGACGGATTAGCGAGGTCAAGCTTCCACCCAGGCGTCGAGCGGGGACAAACTGGGTCAAATTGTCTTCCTGATGATGGTTTTGTGTGCCTCTCACTTTGATCTTGAGGCCGCATCAATTAAACGCATTTCTGATCTGCCGGAGCCTTTGACTGCCACCCACAATCATAATCATTACTTTTCAATTCTTGAGAGAGAGGAAAAAAAAGGAAGATGGCACTGGTAATCGTTTCCGTGGCCAGTAATCAAAGCAGCTCGGGGATGCGTCGCCGAGGGTAATTATTACTAATATAGGTTTATTTCGTTTGATAACCAATTTTCTTAGAGTGCCACCCGGAGATTCACCGAGCATTCGTCTCCCCCCACTCCGCTCCCTTCCCCTCTCCTCTCCCCGCTCGCTCTTTTCATCTCCTTTGCTCCTCCTCCTCTTCCTTCTCTTTCTCCTGTTTCTTTTACTCCTCTTCCTCCTCCTTCTTCTTTTTCTTCTTCTTCTACTTCTTCTCTCCCCCTTCTCATTCTACTATTACTCCACTTCATTCTTCTTCTTCTTCTCTCTCTTCTTCTTCTGCTCCTCCTCCTCCTATTCCTACTCTACCTCCTACTCCTCCTCCTCCTTCTCCTCCTATTCTCTCTTTTCCTCTCTTTCCTTCTCTCCCTACTCCTCCTCCTATTCTCCCTCTTCCTCTCTCTCTCTCTCCTCCTCCTCCTCCTATTCTCCCTCTTCCTCTCTCTCTCCTCCTCCTCCTCTCTCTCCTTCCCTTCTTTCCGTCCCTCTTATCATCCTCTTTATCTTCCCTTTTTCCTATTTTCCCCTTCCTCTTCCTCCCTCTTCTTCTCACTTATTCCCCCTCTTCTTCTTTTCCTTGTCCTTCTGTTTCTTCTTCTTCCTTCTCTTTTTATTGCACTTTTTCTTATTATTATCATTATTATCATTTCTTCTTCCTCATCATTATCATCGTCATCATCCTTCACCATCATTATCCTCTTTCTCCTCTTCCTCTTCTGATTTATCAAAGGAGGAGAAGAGGAAGAGGAGGAATAGGAAGAGGTCAGGTCTCTCTCCCCACCCCTTTCCTTGTCCTTCCTCTTTCCTCGTGTCCCCCTTTCCCCTTCCTCCCCCCACCCCTCCCTACCCCCACCTCCCCCTTTCCTTTCTTTGTCTTGTTTTTCCTGCGACCTTTATTTCCCCTCTTCCGGTCGACTCTCTCTCTCCTTTTATCTCCACCCCTCCCCTCTTTTCCCCTCCTCCCCCCACCCCCCTCCCTCTCCTCCTCCTCTTACTCCTTACTTATTCTCCGTCTTCTTCTTCCTTTTCTTGTTCTTGTTCTTCTATTTCTTTTTTTTTTCTTCCTCCTCCTTTATCACCCTCCCCCCTCCCCCCCTGCCCCCTTCCCTGTCTTTGTTCCTTCTCTTCTAGTTCTTCGCTTCTCTTATTCTTTCTTTCTCGCCTCATTCGTTTCTCTTGGCGTCATCTTCTGTCTTTACCTTTCCTTAACTTAATTTGCTCTCCTCCTCTTCCTTTTCTATCTCATCTTCCTCCACCTCCTCTTCCTCTTCTTCCTCCTCCTATTCTTCATCCTCTTCTTTCGCCTCTGCCTCCTCTTCCTCTTCCTCCTCCTCTTTTTTTAATCTCCTTTGCTTTCTTCGCTATTTTCTTTCCATCTACTTTATTCTCCGCTCTTTTCTCACTCGTCGATTTCTTCGGTCTTCCCCTTTCTCCTCTTACCATCTTTCTTTCCCTTCCTTTCTCTTCTTTCCCCCTCTCCTCTTCTACTTTCCTTCCCCTTCCTCTTTTCAATGTCCTGTTCTCCGTTCTTCTTATTCCCTCACTCCCTCTATCTCCCCGTGTTCTGCGTTCTCTTACCTCCCCCCTACCTATTTTCCTTCTTTTCCTCTTTTCTGTTCTCCCCCTCCCTTATTCTTCCTCTTATCCCTGTATTCTGTCGCTCTACCCTTTCCTCTGTCTGTGTCTCTTATAATTTATATCGTCCTTCTCGCTTCTCGCCGTTACTGTGCTTCTAATCCCCCTTCCCCCTTTCCCCTTTCACTTCTCTATTTCCTCCCCCATTCCCCCTTTCTCCTTCCCCTCTTCACCTCTTTTCTCCCTCGCCCTTCTCCCCATCCCGTCGTTTCCTCTCTCTTCCCCTCTCCCCTTTCACCTCTCTTCTTCCTCTCCCTTCCTCTCATCCCCCCTTCCCCCTCTCCCTTTCATTTATTTTCTTCCTCCCTCTTCCACCTCCCTCCTCATTTATTTTTCTCCTCCCCTTCACCTCTTTTCTTCCTTCCATTTTCCCCTTCCTTTCTCCCCCCTCCCCTTCCCTCCCGATCCCCTATCCCACTCACCTTTCTTCCTCCTCCTCCCTTCCCTCCCGATCCCCCCTCCCCCTCACCTCTCTTCTTCCTCCCCCCTTCCCTCCCAATCCCCCCTTCCCCTCACCTCTCTTCTTCCTCCCCCCTTCCCTCCCGATCCCCCCTCCCCCTCACCTCTCTTCTTCCTCCCCCCTTTCCTCCCAATCCCCCCCTCCCACTCACCTCTCTTCTTTCTCCCCCCTTCCCTCCCAATCCCCCCCTCCCCCTCACCTCTCTTCTTCCTCCCCCCTTCCCTCCCTTCCCGTCTTCCCCCTCTCCCCCTCCTCCACTTCCCTTCCACCCCGCCCGCAGCGAACACATGAATAAGACGAATTAGAAGGTCGAACGCCGGTTTGGTATCATTTGATATCATTACCAGAGCGGCGAAGTAGACGACCAATTACTCCCTAATGAGCAACTTTTGTCATATCAAAATCTATTTATTTTTCTTCTTTTTTTCTGTCGTAATTGAACTTGTGACGATGAAAAAAGGAGAAGAAGAAATAGAGAGAGAAAAAGACGTTTCGAAATGGCTGCTAAGGTAAACAAACTATTCATGATATATATATATTTTTTTTCATGACTAAATTTCTCGTCTGACGTATATTGATGCATAACATTATCACATGTGGTAATTATTACATGCAGTAATGACCCGATGACTAAGAACAAACGCTTGTTTTAGGAACATTTTCTATCGTCAAAACGAAACGCCAAGACCGGAACCATGACTTTGCAAGTTGTTTGCCGCTGATTATTTCGAGAGAGGAAAAAAAAAAAAAAAAAAAAAAAAAAAAAACTCTGAGTAAGATCCTGACTTATGAAAGCACCGGTCTCCTGTTTTCCTCTCTTAAATGGCTGTGATGATTGTAAAACTTGCCTAAGCCTATTCCGGCCTATTTTTGACGTTACGCTGCGGTCGATAAAACAATGGTTATCGACGTTTAATCATTCTTAAAAAGGTCTCGTCGACACTCAAGAGATTCTTGATTTCAATATTGTTTTTTCTTTATCTTTTTCCCACCATTATCGTATTTTCGGATTCCCGTTTCGTATAATTCGACGTCATGTCTAATTCCGGCGTGACCTTCGCTCTATGGGTCAAGTAGAAGGTGAAGATCAACCAAAAAACAAGATACTTTTTGTCTCGGGGGAGTGATCGCCGTAAGAATTCCGCTGTAGTTCCTGTGCCGCCGCGGTAGTTGCGAGTCTCACTGCCGAGTTTCGCCGCTTATTTGAATGGCCACGTGCAAAAACACATAATTCGCTCAAATTTCGGCTTCTGGGACCCCGATAATTTGCTCCTTCCGTTATATTCTTTCTTGGGGACACCTTGTCGAGTGAAGGATAAGAGTAAGCGTACGCGCGCAAGCCACTGATTCGCAACTAGCAACAAATGAATTGGAATAGTTGTTCATTGGCTTGCTAGCAGTCTATCTAAGTGTGACAAGGAATCATTGGGGAAAAGTTTGCCGCTGCAATCATACTTCTTTAAACGACCAATTATCTTATCTCAATGACCGTAATTACTCAGTAGGCCTAACAGGATGGACAACCAATAAACCCTTTTTTATATTTCCTTTATTGGGCCATTTTCTCAATCATTACAGTGTTTGGTGGATTGAATCTTTACCTGTGTACTGAGGCGTCCCCTTGACTTGCCCTCTTGTTAGTTCCTTCCGCTGTCACGACGACGGCTCATTGTCGCCTGCTTGCGTACGTCCCTCTCTTGCAAGAAGGGCAAGATAAGACAAATGTGCAATAAGGCCTAAGTATCCTACACATCGGTGTTGGATTAAAGTTTACTTGTTATGATAGGAAAGAATGCCACTTTAGCTAATCGTTAGGCAATCTTTTATCACTGTTTTTTACGTTTTCCTAAGCTTTCTTAAGATTAACCCCGTGAAGGCAGGCCCTGTCCGGTGGGAAAGGGAAGACCGGAGTTTATTTGTCTTTTGTGCGAGGGGAAGGAGGGGGAGGAGGAGGAGATGAGGGAGGGGAAAGGAGGGGGAGGGGAGAGAACGGAGGGGAAGGAGTGGGAAGGGGAGGGTGCTGAAAGGGGAGCTATGGATGGGGAGAGGGGGAGGGCAGCGGGGAAAGGGTGTGTGGGGAGAGAAGGGTGGTGGTATGGGAAGCGGAGGAGGAGAGGGCGGTGTAAGGGGAGGTCCAGGGAGGGAGGGAACGGGAACGTAGGGGAGGGGGGAGGGGTGTGAGAGATGAGAAACGAGGAGAACGAAGGGTAAATAAATGACCGAATGACTAGAGAAAGAAAAAAATGATAATGACTGAGATTAGGAGAACCGGAGAAAATGACAAAAGGAAACAAAAGAAGAACTAAAGAAGAGGAACGATTAGGATAGAGAAGACATAAGGATGAGAAAATAAAAGAGGGAAGACAGAAAAAAGAAACGAAAACAACAAGCTAAAGAGTAGAACAATACAAAATCGTGAGATAGAAGAAGAGAATAAGCAAAGGAGAGAGAGAAAGAGAGAGACAAAAGGAGAGAGCCAAGGATAATTAAGAGAACAAGGGTAGAATGTAGTCCAAGCGTCGGGAAGGGAATGAGGTAAAGGTCAAGGGTGAAAAAGGAGGGAGAAAGAGATTAAAGGAGTAAACGAAGGCGAAGAAAGGGGAGATTGGCGAATACGAAGAGAGGAAGGAAGAAGGAAGAAGAAAAAGCAGAATGAGAGGTGAGGGGGGGGGGAGCTAGGTTGGGAGTGGAGAGCTTGGTATGAGAGGAGGGATTATTAGGTGAAATAATTGAAATAGTAATTATGAGGCATTTGTGTGTGTGTGTGTGTGTGTGTGTATGCGGTGTTATGTGTGTGTGTTTGTATACATGTGCATGTATGTACGCATGCATAGACACTCCATCACACTACTCCTTTTCTCCAATCAATAATTACAAAAATAGAGACAAAGCAAAGTCAAACCACAAAGAAGAAGAAGAAAAAAAAAAACGTTCGCACAATACATCTATACGAATAAAAAAAGCTGATAGTAAAAACATTAAAAAAAAAAAGGGATCACGACGGACAAAAAAAAAAAAAAAAAAAAAAAAAAAAAAAAAAAAACGCATCCGCCCGCAGGTGTACATCGGTGACGATTTTAAGGACGGGGCGACTTCCGCTGTGTCACCGGTGGATGATGGCTGGATAATTACCGCGTCGGAAACCGTAACTCTTGACAGGTGCGGCGGATTTTCGCGACCTTTTCGGCTTGCAACGGATCTCCGTATCTTTAAGGCTGGTTCGAGGAATGGATAGCGCTGGAGAGTTGGCGGTGATTGAGCGAATTGGCGGAAGAAGTTCAAGATCTCTCTTTCCCTCGCTCTCTCTCTCTCTCTCTCTCTATCTATCTATCTATCTATATCTCTCTATCTATCTATCTATCTTTCTTTCTTTCTTTCTCTCTCTCTCTTTCTCTCTCTCTCTCTCTCTCTCTCTCTCTCT
>NW_028234409.1:17834721-17837221 GCF_977035675.1 Penaeus japonicus | reverse complement strand
ATACGCGGCATCATTCAGGATTTATATAGTTTCAAGAATCCAACTCTAAAATTCTCTTAATGGTGTTCGATCGTCCATCCCATTATCCTTTACGTTTCTCGGATCTCTCGATTATGTCATTTATAGTTCTTATCATATCAGGTTTTTTTTTTTTTTTTTTTTTTTTTTTTTTTTTTTTTTTTTTTTTTTTTTTTTTGTTCTTCTTAGATGTACTTGTTTTACTTACGTGTTGATGGCTGCGTATATATATCGTATAAAAACGAATTTCAAGGTCGTGTATTGAACGAAGCATCTCCTTCTTATCTTGCCCAGGATTAGGGTTCAATCGCCAATCTCCCAATCATCCATCACCTTTACGTCAGCTATAAATATCATGCAAGCTCCCCCTGACATTCCTATCCCTTCCATCCCGACAGATCCATCATTTCTTCATCATCTAGCCTTCAAACACTCCCTCCCTCACACCCTTTCCCTCCGCGCACCGTAGCCATTACCAATAATCCTTCTTTTCTTTTGACCCTTTCTTTTTCCATCTCCCCTTCTCTCCCTCCGTCCTTCCTTCCCTCCATTCCCTCCTTCCCATCTTCCTTCCCTCCCTTCCACCCTCCCATCCTCGGTTCATTCTCTCCACTCTCTGCTCTTACCCCCGTCTTTCCTTCTTTCCTCCATCCTTCCTTCCCTCCCTCCCTCCCTCCCTACCCCCATCCTTCCCTCCTCCCTTCCAAGAACATATTATCCACCAGCAATCCACCGTCTATCTAGTAATATACACATCACTCTCCCTCTCCTCCCTGCTTCCCCTCCCTACCTCGCCCTATCCTTCCCTCCCCTCCTTCCCTCCCCTCCCTCCCTCCCCTCCATCCCATCCCTTCCTTCCCTTCCCTTCCCTTCCCTTCCGTTCCCTTCCCTCCCAAGAACATCTTATCCATCAGCAATCCGCCGTCTATCCATCATGTAACCATCCACCACGCTGTCTAATTACCCCCGAGCCCTCCGGTCCCCTGAGCCAGTGAATTTCATTATGTGCGGAGGATTTTTATCGTCGGGGACTGCCGATGGGACCGCCTGAATATTTTAGACCCGCCTTCTCCCGATCTCTCGTGTTCGCTCGTGCGGTTCTGACTTCGTCCGCTGGGGATTATTTTAGTGTGTGTGTTTTTTTTCTTCCTTTTTTTTTTTTTTTTTTTTTTTTTTTTTTGGTCTAGAGAGTTTCAAATGAATTTTTAATGGTATTGTTATCATTATTCTGTATGTGTAGTTGGGGGTATAAGTGGGGGTTTTGCGTATACTTTCGAGATAATTTTTGGGGCCTTTTCGTCTCGTAGTGTTTGGTGACAGTTGAGAAATGCCGTTTTCTTGTTGCATAATCTATTCTTGAATGGTGACCAATCCTTATTTCAAAACTTAAATCAAATTCCTGAAAGACATTCCCTAACTTATAGATTGATCCATCCATCGCCGAATCACCAAGCCGAAGTCACTTCCACGAACCGGACGCCGATCGCCACAGAACAAGAAGCATCGCTCATTTTAGTAACCTGCTCTCTGGTTTTTCATAATTTGTATTGGCGAAGGGTATATCTCTGGCGCCTTCTGTCCTTTCCTAATCTCTAATTCGCTTGCTTTGTCAACACATCTTTCTTCTCTTTCTCGTTCCCCAATCTTATAAGCTGCTGTTACGTGGCTTCGTTATGTTTAATGTTCCTCATCAGTTCTTGTCATCACGACCCTTCATGCACTGTTATTTAGTTATTTATCTGCTTACAATAATCTCATGTTTGCCTTGCGTTCTCTCTCTCACAAAGACTTATTTTAATCTTTTTACTCTCTTTTTTTTATCTTTTTTTTTTTACTCCCATCTTTGCCACAACACTCCTGACATCACCCCCCTTCTCCCTTCCCTCCCCTTTCCCCTCGCGCTATCAGAAGTTTCTTCTTCCATGCTCTAACCCCTCTCCTTCCTTACCTTGCCTCCCTTCCTCTCCCTTTCCCTGGTGTACTTCACATCCCCTCTCTTGTCCTTCCCCTCCTCTCTTCCTCTTCCCCTCCCCACCCCGGCCCACTCCCCCTCTTTCCTTCCTCCCCCTTTCCCCGGCCTTCTCCCCCTCCTCCCTTTCTCCCCCTCTCCCCTGCCCTCTCTCCCTCCTCCCTTCCTCCCCCTCTCCCCTGCCCTCCTCTCCACCTCCCTCCCTCCCCCTCTCCCCGGCCCTCTCTCCCTCCTCCCTCCCTCCCCCTCTCCCCCTCCTCCCCGCCTCCTCCCTCCCTCCCCGCCTCCGTCACTCAATCTGTTATTGTCCCACTCCTCTTTGTGATTGCAGGTCTAATTTCGGTAATTTACTCCCGAATTCTGAAGGTTATAGAACGTGCTCTAGGGATGGCGTTTTTATTTCTGCATGTGCAAGTTTACTACACGGTGTATAACTCTTTTATGGGGCCCCGTATGGCACCCATCTCAAAATTGGATCCCATTGCCGGAGGTATTGTGGCGTCGGCTCTTTGG
>NW_028234409.1:17824721-17832221 GCF_977035675.1 Penaeus japonicus | reverse complement strand
CAACTTGGCACTAAACAAACCGCAAAGATAAAGACAACATACGAGTTCATTAACACCAATTTCTCCATCCTTCTCCTCGCCGAGTTTACATATGTGTCTAATCCACTGTAATCAAACTAATGACATAAACCGGGCCCAATCCCTGTGGTGAGAGGTAAATATTTAATCATTGCTAATTGCATAGGTAATTGAGTGCACAGTGCAATCCCAGGGGCCACGATGTTTATGATTAACCACCGTATTGGTTTGAGAAAGGAACGGGACTAATTGAATCATTCTACACAACAAGGGCACAACGTCCCCCAGCACGTAAAGGTGTTTCCCCATTACGCCCGCAATGCAACCGTGAGCTTTATCAACCAGGCGAGGAGAGCCACTTACAAGACAGATACAATCGCAGCGTCAAGCGGTACGGGGAACAAGATCCCAATAGGTTCAGACATGTTCCTGGAGAGTGTTTTAATGTCCTTTTTCTGAACGGCCTTTCTCAGAGACTCTGGGTTATCTTCCGTGCAACATTTGTTGAGTAAACTCCAGGTTTCTCTCTCTCTCTCTCTCTCTCTCTCTCTCTCTCTCTCTCTCTCTCTCTCTCTCTCTCTCTCTCTCTCTCTCTCTCTCTCTCTCTCTCTCTCTCTCTCTCTCTCTCTCTCTCTCTCTCTCTCTCTCTCTCTCTCTCTCTCTCTCTCTCTCTCTCTCTCTCTCTCTCTCTCTCTCTCTCTCTCTCTCTCTCTTTCTCTTTTTCTCTCTTTTTTTTACACGTACTTTAGAATGAACCTCCTCCTCTCCGTCCCAGCTCCTCTGGGAAGAAAGATTTGGTCGAAGAATGACAAAAAGAAGTCTATGTTGAATCATTCGCACATTGCAGGTTTATTATTCGTTTTTTTATTATTCGTCAATGTAGTAAGAAGAATTTTTTTTCTAGTCTGTTAATAATATATAGTTTCCAGGAAGACAGATACACGAAATGTATAAGGAAAATTAAACCAAACCTCTTCAATGCAGAAATAAGTATAATTATTTTCTACATCAATCAAATACTTAACATGGTTTTTGCATACCCAATATCTATTTTGACGTTGATTTATATATTACGTTTTCGATATATCTTTTCGACATTTTAATATGAATGTGTTTAACTTTTTTCTTCAATTCGATTCCATCGGAGACCAGCGGAACAAAAATGCTGATAAGATAATTATGCGTTGAGAAAGGTGTATATATATATATATATATATAAATATATATATATATATATATATATATATATATATATATAATATATATATATATATATATATATATGTGTGTGTGTGTGTGTGTGTGTGTGTGTGTGTGTGTGTGTGTGTGTGTGTGTGTGTGTGCATGTGTGTGTGTGTATATAAATGTATATATATAATATATAATATATATATATATATATATATATATATATATATATATATATGTATGTATGTATATATATACATTTATTCTTTGTTTTTTGTTTTCTCTCTCTCTTTCATTTTGCCATATCCTTTGTTTCAACTAGTTCCTGCTTTTACACCCTCTCCCCTCCCACCCCCCTCTCTTTCTCTCTTTTAATCCGAAGTAAACAACCAAATCCACTTGCCTTCGCCTTTTCTCTGTCACTCCGACTAGCAGATGTCTGATCTCTTAATTTCTGTCGGTTTGAATATGCACTTAGTTATGCCTTTCTTGCTCGTTCCACTTCGCCCTTTTCTCTCAACCGCCGCAATCTGTTTCCGCTTTTCTCCCAATAATCATCACTTATTCTGCCATTTCCTCTCTTCGCAATCCACCTGCATGTCACGTTCCCTCTTCCTCCTTGTCTCACCTCCTCCCCTCCCCCCCTTCCCGTCCTCCCCTCTCCTCTTCACCTGCCGCCCTCTAGCTCTTCCGCTTGTCACTACTATCATCATCATCACCATCATCACCATCGGATCTTCTTACGCATCATCACTTTGTGCGTCCTTTTAAAAACCCTGACGATCCGCAGTCGCCCGTGCATCGGCACCAGTCAGCGGCTATCACTTGTCACGTGCAACCGACCCTCTCCTCCCCCTTGCTTCTCCCTCCTCCCTCCTCCCTCTTCCCCCTTCTTTGCTACTGCCCCTTCCCTTTTCTCTCTTCGTCCTCTCTCTTCATCTCTTTCACTCTCTTTAACCCTTTCTCTCTCATCTCCTTCCTCTTCTCTTCTTCTTCCCTTCTTACCCCCCCCTTCCCTTCTTCCCATGCCATCAACCCCTACCCCTCACCATATCCTTTACAACCCCCCCCCCCCTCATCCTCTTTCTTCCCCCCACCTTCCTTTTTCCCCGTCCCATCATCCACTTACCCTTCCTGCCCCCCACCCCCCATCCACCCCCACCCCTTCCATCAATCCTTTCCCTCCTCTCCCTTCCTTCCCTCCAATCCCTCCCCCCCCCTATCTTTCCCCACCGACTCCCTCCCTCCCCTCCCTCCCTCCCTCCCTCCCCTCTCCCGACGTGGTCGTCTCGGTACAACACTTGAGCGTCTATGAATGATTCATTGTGACGGCCCGACAAAGACCCTCGATAGAGCCGTCTTTTCCATAATGCACGTCCCCCTCACTCCCCCACCTCCCCCCTCCCGCAGACACCCTCCCCACTACCCCTTCCCCCACCCATTGTCTCTCCCACCCATCGTCCCTACAGTATGAGGTGGAGGGTTGGGTAGAGTGGTAGGGTGGGGGTGGGGTGGGGGGAGTAAGGGGATGAGGATGGGAGAGGAAGGAGTAAATGCGGTGGGGGTTGGGGTGATGGGTGGAGGTCGAGGTGGGGGTGGTGGTGGGGGTGAGGGTGGTAGATCAGGGGGATGGATAGTCTGGTAGTGTGGGTGGATGGTTGGGGTATTTGTGTGTACAAAGACGAAGGGAAGGGGAAAGGGGGATGTGGGGATGTGGGGGGGGGGGTAGGAAGGTCGTGTATGTTTACGTCGAAGAAGGGAGGAGAGGAGCGTGTAGGAGGGGGGGAAGGGGGGGGGGCAGATGTCATCCTCCGAAGAAGGGGTCGTCGGTCGTGCTTCGATATTGACTCGCGCTTCATTGTTGCTTCTGCCACTCGGGGTATTGATGAGCTTTCTATTTGTAGTGTAAGAGGGGGGATTGGGATGGGGAGGGGGGGAGGGGTGTTAGGTGGGGAGGGGGGAGGAGGAGGGAGGTTGGGGGTCGGGATGGGGAGGGGTGTTAGGTGGGGAGGGGTGTTAGGTGGGGAGGGGGTTAGAGTGGGGATGGGGATTGGGATGGGGTGGGGGGTTGGGATGGGGAGGGGGGCTGGGATGGGGAGAGGGATTGAGATGGGGAGAGAGGTTGGGATGGGGAGAGGGGTCGGGATGGGGAGGGGTGTTAGGTAGGGAGGGGTGTTAGGTGGGGAGGGGGTTAGGGTGGGGAGGGGGCTTGGGATGGGGAGGGGGGTTGGGATGGGGAGGGGGGTTGGGATTGGGGTGGCGAGGGGTGTTAGGTGGGGAGGGGGGTTGGGGTTGGGATGGGGAGGAGGATTGGGATGGGGAAGGGGGTTGGGAGGGGGTGGGGATGGGGAGTGGGGTTGGGATGGGAAAGGGGGATTGGTGGGCACTGTGGGGGAGGGGGGAAGGGGGAAGGAGGGTCAGAGGTCATGCAATGGTCGGTCTTTCTGTGTCTGAGGAAAGGGGAAAGAGGGTTGGGGAGGGTGGGAAGGGGGAGGTCATGAGGACGAGGGGAGAGGAACAAGACAGACAGAGAGAGAAAGAGGGACAGATGGATAGAGAGAGAGAGAGAGAGAGAGAGAGAGAGAGAGAGGGAGTGAGACAGATAGAGATAGAGAAAGAGAGAGAGAGAGAGAGAGAGAGAGAGAGAAAGAAAGAAAGAGAGAGAGAGAGAGAGAGAGAGAGAGAGAGAGAGAGAGAGAGAGAGAGAGAGAGAGAGAGAGAGAGAGAGAGATGAAAGAAAAGAAAGGAATAAAAGGAATAGAGAAATAAAAAGATTAAAAACATAAAAAAATAAGAGGAAAGAGTGAGAAAAGCAAAGCGAAGAAAGAAAGAAAGAAGGAGTGAGAAAAAACAAGAAATAGAGAAAGACAGAGAAAGACAGAGAAAGACAGAAAAAAATAAAAGAAAGAAATAGGTAAATCAACAGAGAGAGAAAACCAACAAACAAACAAAGAAAAAATGAGAGAAAGAAAGAAAAAAAAGAGAGAAAAGGGGAAAGAAGAAAAGAAAGAAAACAGAAAGAAAGAAAACGGAAAGCAAAGAATCAAACAAAAAATCGATAGAAAAAGGGAAAGAAACAGAAAAAAGAAAAAAACAGAAACAAAAGTAGAAAGAAATAGAGAAAGAAAAAGATAGCGAAAGAAGGAAAGAAAGAGACAGAGAAAGAATGAAAGAAAGAGACAGAGAAAGAATGAATGAAAGAAACAGAGAAAGAATGAAAGAAAGAGACAGAGAAAGAAGGAAAGAAAAGCTTTTATCTCCAAGGGAATGAATTGCAGAGGTTGCCAGCATTTTTTCCGGTGTCTTCCCAGGCAGTTCGCCATTCTTTGTAATCTCCTAACATCTTATATCTTAGTTACTTAGTTACTGTTGCAAAGAAAGACGTGTGCAACGTCTCTTTATGTTAAAAATATGAGGGCAATGAGAAGCGAGGGAAAGTACGTTAAAGATAGATAGATAGATAGATAGATAGATAGAGAGACAGAGAGAGAGAGAGAGAGAGAGAGAGAGAGAGAGAGAGAGAGAGAGAGAGAGAGAGAGACAGAGAGAATGATAGATAGATAGATAGAGAGCGAGAGATAGATAGATAGATATATAGATAGATAGATAGATAGATAGATAGATAGATAGATAGATAGATAGAGAGAGAGAGAGAGAGAGAGAGAGAGAGAGAGGGAGAATATGATAACCCAAGTGAGAGACAGAGATCGAAAGATAGATAGATAGATAGACAGAAAAATAGATAGATATATCAAGAGAAAGAGAGAGAAGAGTTAGAGGCGGGAAATGCAGAGAAAAAGAAAGATAGACAGAGACAGAGAGAAAGACACAGAAAATATGAGAACCCAAATGAGAGACAGAGATCTAAAGACAAATGAGCAGAGACAGAGACAGATACCCCCCCCCCATCCCCCAGCCCCCCAGCCCTACATCTCCCCCAGAAACCCTCACCCTCGCTCACAGCTCCCGTCACCTCAACCCGGACGAGGCGAGGTAGGCAGGCATTCATACTAGGCCTAAATTTCCCAGTCATCAACGCATTCATTACAATCAGTCACCAGTCTCGTCAACTCTCACTCGACAGGAAGACAGTCACGTCACAGGTGTTGAACGCGGAACACGCTGTAAAAAGCTATTCGACAAAATTAATATTCGTGTTAACTTTTTTTCCCTCCCCCCCTCCCCACTCTTTCGTTGTCTTCCGCAGCTGTTGCAATTACTACATGCCAAAATACCGACTTCTAAAAAAAAAACAAATGACGAACGAGAATAATAAGCAAGCAAAAGAGAGAGATAGAGGTGTTTGTTTGTAAAATGAGAAATTGTGACTATATGGAAATAAGATATTTGATATATAAATGATTAGATAAATAAATGAAGAAATATTTTGATACAGATCTCGAATAAATCCCCCATTATATCGACATGAATGAATGAGTCACTTCCTCAGTTTCGTGAAAATGAATAATCACAATCTGCGGGAGGTATAATGCTTGCCAAAACACATGAATATACAGTTCAAGAAAGTAATGTTATTATTACACGTGCTAATGCTAAAATCATATTAATTTTGCTAATTGGGTTAATAAATAAATCAATAAACAATTAAATGAATATGCAGATATATGTATTCATACTAAAGAAATACATAAAACGATGACTTTTTTTCAAACGCTTAATTTGACGCATAACATACAATTATGCAAATATGCAAATAATAGTGCATTACTGAAACATAAAAAAGTGAAATGTACAAATTCATTTCGGTCCGTTAGAAAGAGCTCTATCGTTTCTGTAGAGAGAAGCTCATCCCCCACTCCCCCGTCTCTCCCCTCCCTCCCTCCCTCCCTCCCTGCCTCCCACCGTCCATCCATCCCTCCCTCCTTCCCCCCCTTCCTCCCTCCCTCCGTCCATCCCTCCCTCCCTCCCTCCCTCATTCCTCACCTTCCTCCCTCCCTTCCTCTCTCCCTTCCTATTCTAACACTAGCTACCTCCTTCCCTTCCCCTTCTCACACTCGCTCCCTCCCTCCTTCTCTCCTTCCATCCCTCCTTCTCTCCCTCGTCTCCCTCCCCCTCTAACATTTGTTCCCCCCCTCTAACATTCGTTCCCTCCCCCCCTTCCTCGTCTCCCTCCCCCTCTCCCTCCTTCCCTCCAAACTTTCCGTCCCTCCAATAACCCTCTCTCCCTCAGCCCCATTCCCTCACCTCCCTCCTCTTTCCCCTTCATAATCTCGTTCTCTCTTCCTTCCCTCCCTACTTACTCTTTCTCTCTTTCTTTTCCTCCCTTTCTCTCTCACGCACACTCTCTCTCTCCCCATCCTCACCCCTTCATACCCCTCTTCCCTCCTCTTCCACTCGCTCTTCCTAATTCCCTCCCTCTACTTTCTCCTTCCTTCCTTCTACTCTCTCCTTCCCTCCATCCTCCTACACTTGCTCTTTTCCCCTCCCCTCGCCTCCTTTCCCTTTCTCCTTTCACAATCCCTTTCCTCACTCCCTCCTTACTCACTCCCCTCTTCCCTTCCCTTTCTTCCCTCCTTCTTACGCTTACTCCCTCCCTCTCCCCACCCTTACTCCCCCCATCCCATTCCCCCTTTCTTCCTTCTCACTTTCACACTCGCTCTCCTTTTCCTCCACTTAAATCCCCCCCCCCCCTCTCTCTCTCTCTCTCTCTCTCTCTCTCTCTATCTATCTATCTATTTATCTATCTATCTATCTATCTATCTATCTATCTATCTATCTATCTATCTATCTATCTATCTATCTATCTATCTATCATCTATCTATCTATCTATCTATCTATCTATCTATCTATCTATCTATCTCTGGCCATTTCTGTCTCACGTACGTCTTCATTTCTCCCCATTCTCTCCTTCCCTCTTTCTCACGCTTACTTTCTACCCCTCCTTTCAACGCCAATTTTCTTCCTCCTTAACCCTCCTTCCCTCTCACATTCGCTCTCTCCCACATCCCACGCCCTTCCTCCCCCCACTCCCTTTTCCCCTCCTTCCCCTCCATCCCATCCTGCTCTCCTCCAAATCTTTCCTCTCCCATCCATCCCATCCCCTATCCCCCCCCCCCTCCTCTCCACACTCCAAACCCATTTCTCTCCCCACCCTCTTCTTCCTACCCAATTTACCTCCCGTCTCCCTCCACACCCCAACCTCTCCCTCCCCCCACCACCATTTACTTCTCCTGTCCTTCCTCCCCGCCCACATTTCCCTCCCCTCCCCTCCACACCCCAAACCCTATTCTCTCCCCACCCTATTTCCCTCTCCTTCCCTTCCTTCCACCCCC
>NW_028234409.1:17804721-17809721 GCF_977035675.1 Penaeus japonicus | reverse complement strand
CCGGACGAAGTTGGTAAGCCGTAAGCCAATAATTTTGGGAACGACTGTAGGCCGTACCGGAAGTCGGGAACATGACGTCACTGGAAGACAGGTACGCAAAATAAAGTAGACTCATCGCCAAAAACGATTAATCACGTAAAGCATCATTTATTTTGCTTAATGATATGCTATGTCTCACTATAAAATTGTATTCCTGCATTTGCACATAAAGGTTTTGTTTATCATGTGTAAGGCTCATAGTGTTATTTCACAGTTATTCCACAGAAAAGATGGATGCTTATCAAAGTAATAAATCTATAAAAAAATAACATATCATGAAAGGAAAAATGTTCATTGGTAGATATTTTTGTTTTGCAGACATACTATCCTGTTAATACTGTAAACCGATACGCTGTATAACTAGTATTTTAATAAATCTACTTTCGCATTTTAAGTTACGAAATGATCGTAGTTCAGCTTTTTGCCTGGCATGATGGCTTCATCCTCTATTATATCGTGTGGTTGTGTGTCTGTGTATGTGTGTGTGTGTGTGTGTGTGTGTCTGTGTGTGTGTGTGTGTGTGTGTGTGTGTGTGTGCAGCTTTTTACGTGTGTGTTATATGCAAATGTACTTTTTTTTCCTTCTGGTCACTTAATGTTTTCTCCTACACTCACCCTGCCTTCTAGCTCCAAATTTTCCTTTCAGATCTGCTGTCACTTTCACTCTCCCGTCTGACACTATACACAACATCTCCACAACCTCTCCCGTTTCATCCAAGTCTGGCATCAGTTTTGAAATTTCGATATTTCTTTGCTTCGTCTATACTTGTATCCAATATTCTTGTGGTCTCTCCTACCTGTAAACCTTGATGTTTATCTTGTTCTTATTTTATTTATCAATGTATTTTTCTAAGGTTTTCCTCTTTCATTTCATTTTTTTTTATCATCACTTGTATCATCCTCTTGTCTTTTTCTCTTCATTCGCTTGCCAACACAACCATCATTACATATCAGCTCTTCCACCTGTCCAGCTGCTCACTACTCGCTCCCTCACTCTTCCACTCCTCAGCCACCGAATTCCGTCTCTTTCACCACAACCCTGCCACCCTTTTCCCTTTGCAACGTCACCCTGTTGCGCTGTTGCCTTTACCCTGCCTACTATCCCTGGCCTCGCTGTCCTCCCCTAGTCCCTGTCTTCCCCTGTTCCCTTGTCCTATCTGTCCCTCTTCCCCCCTGCCCCCCTGCCCCATGTCCCCTACCCCCTGCTCCCTACCCCCTACCCCCCTGCCCCCTGCCCCCTGCCCCCTGCCCCCTGCCCCCTGCCCGCTGCCCCCTGCCCCTCCTGCCACCGCAACTGAAGCGCTATCAGCGTTATAGAGACGACTGGCCACGTATTCTGCACGTCGGCAGCGGTATGGTGTGCCTGTAATTACCACTCTGCAGGGGTGGGCTATTACCTGCCCATGATGGACCGATCTGAATGAACGTGAAATTGCCAGAGATTAATCGCAGTTCGTGTTTTAATTCACGTCTGTCTGAGCGTCAAACATTATCCGCAGTTCCTGTTTTAATTCGGCCAAATGTTGATCGCGGGATTGGCGAACGCTGGCGCCTCCTTTTGTTCCCAGCCCGGCCGCGGTTGGCGTTTTAATCCATGGCTGTCAATGAGAGCAACGATTTGGTTTTCTATACAAAGTCTCTTTGTTGCCGATGCCTTTTCATGGAATTAATGAATGGAAAGATTTGTTTATTCGTATTTCTGCTGCGAGCGTTTTTTTTTGTTTTTTTTCTGACACTTCCAAGTTTAGAGGCGAAGTTTTGCTCAGCTCCGGACGCATTCGATACTAATCTATATAGAACAATTTTTAATCTACCCCCTGCCTAGCACTCACCTGCTAGCAACTATCACACCATACGCCCATCCATTTCCCTTTGGCAGCGTACCTATAGCTATATGTTAGGAACAAATACATATTTATTTCTCATATATACAGGAATATACGAAGATAGCTTCTATTGTTTCTTGCAATTGCTGCTCTATTGACCGACTCGATTCTATCGTTGTATATTACTTCTTATTGATGTTATATTGATAATAACTTAGTGTTCATTGATTCATTCTGGTGTTTGCAACGTGATAACAATTCCCTGCAATTTAAGAGAAGGGTCTTTGGATTTGTATGGCACTTCTAGCACTAAGTAGTGGATAATCTTAGGTTTTAGCATTATGATAGAAGTTGTTTAGGGTGGATCATGCTTAGTTTTAGAGCGTGAAGTGATGGGTAATCCTTTGTTTTTTTAGGAACATTTTGTGGTTGTGCGTTTATGTGTCTGTTTACGTGCATATGTGTGTGTGTGTGTGTGTGTGTGTGTGTGTGTGTGTGTGTGTGTGTGTGTGTGTGTGTGTGTGTGTGTGTGTGTGTGTGTGTGTGTGTGTGTGTGTGTGTGTGTGTGTTTTAGGGTCTCGGTGATATTGCAAAGTGTGGCTGATTTCTTGATCTTCAAATGTGGATTGACGTGTAATTGATTTCTTCATATGGCCAATTCTTAGTGTTGGAATAGGGATATATCACAGTACTGAATTGTTGCTGGCCTTCGGTTTTATAATCAGGAGATGGATAATCTTCGTATTAGTCATTTGGTGTTGAAGATCCTCAGTATTAACTTTGGATTGTAGCTAGCGTTAATAATGGCCTTATTTTTTTTATATACTATATCAAATTGGTGTTGCTGAAGCGTCTGACTGGAAGGGGATAATGTTGGGATTTCCTGGATTAAGAAGAGTTGTTTTGTGTTTTCGAAGTAAGTGAACCAGAAAAGGTGTTCTGAAGGAATCCCAAGCCAAGAAGAAGCCACAGACAGTGAAACAAAACTAGCATATGGGAACCGGCGATAGGCAGGGGTGGGCAGAGGAGACGAGGTGCAGATGCAAGGTGTATATGTCCGGCAGGGGATGGGGTCATGGGAGGGAGGAAAGGGTGTGTGTGTGGGGGAGGGGGGGGGGGAGAAGTTCTCTTGAAAGTCGTTAACGCAGGCGTGAGAAGTGAGGTCCCCCTCGGAGGTGATAACCCGGGTGAGTGACGGTGGGTCGGACGCCATCTCGCCAGCTAGGACTGGCCAGACCCGCCCCTCGATGCCTCCTCACGCCGAAGGTCTCTGGTGCATTCCAGGGGCAGCAGGGAGGGGGAGGGGAAGGGGGGAAGGGGGGAGGGGGTCTCGTGTGCGTGTCTGCTGCTTAGATCCATCTGTGTATGTGCAATATGTACGCCTGTGCGTTTTGCATTTGTGTATCTAGTGTCGTGTGTGCCGAGTTGTTTATCTGTGTGTGTGTGTGCTTTTTTCGAATATATGTATAATTTTTTTCAACTTAAGATTGTCTATTTGAGTATCAATAGTCTGTGTCTCAGGTATTGCAAACTAAATAATGCAGTATAATATGACATTCTATCTTTTTATCGACGTGAAACAAAAGAAAATCTTCAGACAGTCAGATCAATTCATCCAGACGCTAGCACCTCTGACATCCGCAAAAGGAGACCGATTTGTCAAACATGGAAATAGATCGATAAAGACCGATTAAACTAGACTCGATCAATTAGAACATCAAGCGCGTTTGTCATCACGCCCTACACATAAATCGAGGGTTCTATGCAAGCAAACACACGCGCCAACACCTCTATCGCACCTCCTCGCAAATGACGCCCCAGCTATCAGTCTCTCGTACAAACAACGCCCCACGGGATCGGCCGTTGATATAGACAAAAGAAACCTTGTATATTCTGCCGACGACGGCCATGATAGAAGGTCGGAGTGGCCTGGCCATCGCCCTGCGCCGCCTCCCCGGTGCGTGATCGACAATTTAATTCCAGGCCAATATCTCCTTCGCGCCTCTGATTCTTCTTAGCGCGCGTACGAAGGGGATCACAAGCGGAATTCGTATTGGATCCGACTCCAGGGGTCACTTTAGCCCGGGTCCGAGTGTGGACGTGGTCAGGTGGATGGCGGAGGAGGCGCTGTGCGGTTTCTTGGAATCGATGCACGAAGAATGGCACTGATTTCGAGGCTGGAGTGAGGGGACGCTTTCGAGGGGTGAAAGTGGGTGTCATTCTGGGTATGAAAGGATTTCTGTCCTTCTCGATGTTTCGCGTTTTTTGTTGTTGTTGTTGTTTTTGTGTGTACCCTGTGTCACTCACTCTCTTTCTCTTTCTCACTCTCTCTTTATCTTTTTTTGTGTGTGTTTAAGTAACTGACTTCATATCTTTCTTCTGTTTCTCTCGAAATTTAAAAACTACTCTGAAATCTAAATGTCACTTGACATTGCGTTTGATCACAACCTGCAATTCTTATAATGCATATCTAGAACATTCATTAATGCAGTGACTGTATATCACTGAAAGTCTATTTGCTAGACTGCAAGACACTTGTGGCTACGTCAAGCTCTCCAGTCATTAACCCATATGAAAAATATATACTATCAGAAGTGGGAGCCACAGAAGAAAGCTTCAGCAGAAGTTAGCTTCAGCAGAAGTTAGCTTCAGCTGATGTTGGCCTCAGCTGAAGTTAACCTCGGTAGATCATAGCCTCAGATGTTGGCCTCAGAAGAGGTTAGTTCCAGCAGAACTTAGCCTCAGCGATCCGAGCCAGACACTCGCTTGTCTCTCCCGGCCGCATCTTGGCCCGGCCCGGACACCTCCAGTCATGCGCGGTCCGAGCCACGTCACTTCCAATCACTTGAGATGCATTCATCCTCCAGCTCGACCCTCGCCCCTTCCGCCGGCCAGCGAGACTGATCACGGGCGGTAAAAACTCGTTGTGTTATAAGCGTTCTGTGGATTGCGACGTCTATCCTTGGGAGGGAGGGAGAGAGAGAGAGAGAGAGAGAGAGAGAGAGAGAGAGAGAGAGAGAGAGAGAGAGAGAGAGAGAGAGAGAGAGAGAGAGAGAGAGGAGAGGGAGATTGGCATTGGTTTGCCATATGTTTATTTTTATTATATAATGTTGGTATGTCCAGACTATTTCCATGT
>NW_028234409.1:17794721-17799721 GCF_977035675.1 Penaeus japonicus | reverse complement strand
CACACATTCACATTCGCACAAGGTCCACCGACTCCCATAAATCTCAAGAAGCGTCTCACTCGAACCGCTTCGAACCACCAAGACGTAAAGTTCAACCGCCTGCCCTTAGTGTTAACATCAGCCGCTCTTCGTTATTTCAGTCGGCCCATCAACACCTTCGGACAATAGAAAGTCCACATAACTTCAAGGTTCCGTCGTAATCTTCTGACATAATTGATTTCAATCTATCTGCCGGAGCCCCGCCAGCCGCCCCTAAATCACTCGTGCCGGCCTGCCGTGCCCTGGTCAAGGCCCCCAAAGGCGTTCGATACTCGGGAGTGATAATGGACTATTGACCGCTGCGATATGATCTTTCTCCTTCTATAACAATCACAAAAAAAATCTTTTTACTGTTTTCTTACTTGGTGGTAATCGGTGTTTTGGGTCGGTGGGTATTTCTCCTCTATTGGAATTCGATACTCTGGCTGCATCATTGGATTTATTTTGGTGAATGACATAAGTCTCACATATTTTCTGCTTCTGAGCTGCTCTTCGTGAAGAAATCTTCCATCATTATCATTATCATCATCATCATCATCATATCATTATAATCATCATCATCATAATCATCATTATCATTATCATCATCATCATTATCCTTATCATCATCATCATTATCATGTTATTATCACCATTGTCAGTATTATCATTATTATCAATACCATTGATATTAATAGTAGTAGTAATACTATCACCATTACCATCATCCTGATTGTTATCATTATGATTACTATTGTTGTTATCATTATCATCCCCATCATCATTATCAGTATTATGATATTGATGATATTAATTCCAAAGCGTTGTTTAATTACAGTGACTGCTTTGCCATAAAAAAAACTTACTGTTATGCCTTAGTTTAGAATCCCCCCCTCTTTCTTCATAATTAACCCCCTCCCCCCCAAAAAAAAAAAAAAATTATAAAATAAAATACAATACATGAAGGGAAAAAAATCCAAAACACCTCACCTTGAACAAAACGCTCATTAATCCTTCCAAAAACACTTAGATAAGGGGGGGGAAAAAGGTGGCCCCCATTAACAACAGAGCAATCGACTGTTTATTAACTCCCCCCTCCCCCTCCCCCTCCCCTCTAGCCCTGACCCTAAAATCAGCTGGAATATCCGGGGCTGGCCACACTACAGGCATATAAGACTAAGTCTGTAATGGGCCAATGATCGTATAAAGGCGTTAGCGAAATAAATCCAGTTCCCAGTAGGGTGCCTGACCGGTCTGTTGGAAGGTGTGAAAGGATGTAATGCGGAGGCGGGGGAGGAGGGGGAGGAGGGGGAGGCGGGGGGACCTGTCCTGCGCAGGTTGTTTCACTGGTGCCTCGATGAGCCTTTGAACGTTATTAGCTTTTTTTTTTTTTTTTTGGGGGGGGTGGGGGGGCGTTGTGGGGAGGGGTTGTGATTATGGGTATTTAGTATTATTTGTTGTTTCGAGAAGGTTTGGTTTTATTGTTGTTATTATTGTCTTGTTATTACTACTAATATGATCATCGTTATTATGATGATTATTTATATCATGATAATTTTTATTATCATGATGATTTTTATTATCATGATAATTTTTATTATCATGATAATTTTTATTATCATGATAATTTTTATTATCATTATCATGTTATCATTATTATTATTATTATTATTATCATTATTATTATTATTACTATCCTTATCAACTATCATTACTATCAGCACTATAGTTATTATTTTCATTATCATTTTTTTATTATTATCATTATCATTATAATCAATAGTATTGTTATCATTATTGTCATTACTATTATCGTTATCAATACCATTATCATTATTATCGTATCCTTATCATTATCATTAATATCCTCAATATAATCCTCAACATCATTATCTTTATCATAACTCCCTTATCATTATCATTACCATCACCAATAACATAATCATCATCATAATTTAATTATCATTATTTCCTTTTCTTTTCTGATTTTTATTTTTTCCTATACACGTATGTAAGTAAAAAAAAAAAAAAAAAAAAAAAAAAAAAAAAAAAAAAAAAAAAAAAAGAGAGAGAGAGAGAGAGAGAGAGAGAGAGAGAGAGAGAGAGAGAGAGAGAGAGAGAAAGAGAGAGAGAGAGAGAGAGAGAGAGAGAGAGAGAGAGAGAGAGAGAGAAATAAAAAATAAAAAACATTAAAAAAGTCATGCTGCCTTAAATACATAGCTGTAACAAACCACACTGATACACTGAACCCTTTAGTGTTCCATAATGTATCTTTTGCATCAGTCACGCTTGCTATGATAAATAACATCGATAAATTCCCTTCGTGTCAAACTTTCTACAGCGTAAAGATAATCAAATCGATGTTGCTGTTAATGCATAAGGGATTTTATGATTACCTTTGATAGTGAGAATAGGGATAGTGATAATGATGATAATGATTATGGTGATGATTCTAATAATAACGAGGATAACAGTGATGATGGTAGCGGTGATAATGACGATAATAGCAATAGTAATGATCATGATAATGATAACAAAAATAATGATGATAATGATGTTGATGATACCAGTGATAAAATAATGGTGATAACAATAATGATTATATTGATAATGATGTCATTAATGAAAATGATAATGATATTGGAAATTATAATAATGATAATGGTTGATTATTATTGTTATAATAGAAAAAAACAATAATGCTAATACTAATAATAATGATGATGATAATGATAATAGTAATTGTAGTAATGATGATAAAAATAATGATAACGATAATAATAATAACAATAATAATAAAAGTATTGATGATGATGATACTAATAGTTGTAATGATGATAGTGAAAATGAGGGTGATAATATTGATAACAATAATAATAATTATTATAACCATGATATCATTGATGATACTGATAATAATCATAATGATCATAGTTATAATGAGGATAATGATGATGATATAAATAAAAGTAATAATGATAATAATGACAATTATGATAATAATAATATAATAACAATAATGATAAGTATAGTTTTGATGATGATAGTAATAATGATAACAATAATGATGATGATGATAATGATAATAATGATGATGATAACAATGATGATAATAATAATAACAATAATGATTGTAATAATAACCAGAATAGTAACAATCATGATAACGATATAGTAAAAATTATGATGATAACAATGATCATGATCATGTTAATGATGTTGTTGATAACAATAATGATAATGATGATGAAAATAATAATAAAGATGATGATAAAATTAGTAGTGCTAATCATAAAAGTGATAACAATGATAATAATAATGATAATCACAATCATAATAATCATAATAGTAATAATAGTGGTAATAATGATGATAGTAATGATAATAATTGTAATGATGATATGAAAATAATAATAATAATGATGATAATGACAATGTAATAAGGACAATAATGGTAAAGATAATGAAGATGATGATGATAATGATAGTGATAATGATGATAATAATGATAATGACAATGATAATAACAGTAATGATAATGATAAAATGACGATAATCACAATAGCATTAATAATGATAATAGTGGTAATAATGATGATAGTAATGATAATAATTGTAATGATGATATGAAAATAATAATAATAATGATGATAATGACAATGTAATAAGGACAATAATGGTAAAGATAATGAAGATGATGATGATAATGATAGTGATAATGATGATAATAATGATAATGACAATGATGATGACAATGATAATAATAGTAATGATAATGATAAAATGACGATAATCACAACAGCATTAATAATGATAACGATAATGATACTAACAATAACCTGACAAGAACAATGACGATAATAAAAATCACAATAACAACAAACACAACAACAATGATAAAAAAAGAAGAACCAAAACAAAAACAAGAAAAAACAACAACAGCCTCGACCATCAAACAACAACAACAATGCAATAGCGCTGATAATAGTTAACAACGTGTAATAACAACAATAATAATGATAATGATAGTAGTGATGTTAATGATAATAATAGTAATAATAATGATGGTGAAAGTGATATAAATGATAATAGCAGTAATGAGACCAAAAGAAAAGAAATAAGAGAACACTGAACAAGACTGAGGGCGAGACTTACAATAACAAGATGAAGAACGAACAAAGAACGACGCAGAAGGATGAGAATGAGAGAGAGAGAGAGAGAAAGAGAGAGAGAGAGAGAGAGAGAGAGAGAGAGAGAGAGAGAGAGAGAGAGAGTTAAAAGAGGGATGAAAGCGAATTTTCTCCCTCTTTCTGTTTCCTTTCCTCTTTCTTCCACTTTTATTCCTTTTACCACATTTTCTTCGCTCGCTTTCTTCCCCGCTGCCTTCATCTTCATTCCTTTTCCTACATTTATTTCTTCTTTTCCTCCTCTTCCTTTTCCTCTTTCTTTTCTTCTTCCTTCTTCTCTTCCTTCGTCTCCAGGTCATCCTCCTCCTTCCTCTCTTCCTCTACGTCCTCCTTCCCTTTCTCTTTCTCTTCCTCCTCCTCGTCGTCTTCCTATTTTTTCTTAGTCTTCATTTTTTCCTCTACCTCCTCTTTTTCTTTTCTCCTTCATTTCCTATTGGTCCTCCTCCTCCCTGTCTCTCTCCTCCTCTTCATCCCCTACCTCCTAGTCTTCTTCCTTTTACCCTCCTCCTCTTCTTTCTCATCCCCCTCCTCTTCCCTTCTCTCTCCTTCATCCTCCCTTCCTCTATTCTCATCCTCCCCATTATCATCCTCCGATCCTCCCTTCTTCCCTCCATCCTCTTCCCCTACCCCATCCACCCCCTCGTTCTCCTTCTCCTTCTTCTGTCTCCACCCCTTCGTTCTCCATCCCCTCCTTCTCTCCCTCCCCTCCCCCTCCCTGCCTTCTCCTCCTGACCCTCCCCCCTCTTCCCCTCCCACCCACCCACTCCCCCTCTCCCCCTTTCCCTCTCCCTCCCC
>NW_028234409.1:17774721-17777221 GCF_977035675.1 Penaeus japonicus | reverse complement strand
ATTTATATTATATATATATTTTATATATATCTATATATATATATATTCGTATATATTTAAATTATATTTATTATATATGTGTGTGTGTGTGTGTGTGTGTGTTGTATACGTGTGTGTGGTGTGTGTGTGTTGTGTGTAATTATATATATATAAATAAATATATACATAATATATATATATATATATATATATATATATAAGTAGAGAGAGAGAGAGAGATGAGAGAGAAGTGAGGAGAAGAGAGAGAGAGAGAGAGAGAGAGAGAGAGAGAGAGAGAGAGAGAGAGAGAGATGGATAGATAGATAGATATAGATATAGATTTATAGTTTTGTATGTATGTATGTATGTATATATGTGTGTGTGTGGGTATACATACATGCATACACGCACGCACACACACATATATACATATGCGTGTGCATGCACGCACGTAGATGGTGTTTAACGTGTCTATTATTTCCCTTATTTTCGTCAGTTTTAGAGCAATAAATCGCTTAGTAATTGCGGTAATAAGTTCACTATATCATAAAATGAAAGATAATGTAAAAAATAATTGCAATTTCTTTTCATGTTCTTTTATATTTGGAAAGTAAATTTCAAACAGAATTAATGTTACTGATGATAAACCTTACGGTTATTAGTTGTGATGAAAACGGGATTCTACAACAGTAAGTCATAAAGGTATATCACTTATGCGTGTATATATATTTATGTTCTTTTACCAAAGTGTAAAGAACAGAGCACTCCGATTTTGCATGTACCTTCGTATATGACTTCATATACTCGTCTTCTGGTACATACATGCTCACTCTCCTCTCCCTGTCTCTCGCATTTCCCATTATTTATCCTCCCCCCCTCCCTCCTTCCCTCCCCTTTCCTCCCTTCCTCCCCTCTACCTCCCTTCTTCCTCCCCTCTTCTTCCCCCCTCATTTACATTTCTTCCCCCCTCTTACCTCCTACCCAGAGTGTGTACCCACCCTCCCTCCAGCCTCTCCCTCTTCCTTTCCCTATCCCAACCCTCCTCATCTCTCCTCCTTCCACCCCTCTTTTTCCTCCCTCTTCCTCTCCCTTCAAACTACCTCCCTTTCCTCCCGCTTACCTTCCCTTCGTCCCCTCTTCCTCCCTCCCTCGCCTCCTGCGGCCTCTTTCCTCCCCCAGCTTTCTTCTCCCTTTCCTCCCCCTCTTTTCCACCCCCCACATCCTCCACCTGTGGCCACTATTTTTCATACCTTTTTCTCCTCCACTTCTAGCTCTTCCACCCCCCCCCTTTACGCTTTAGCGGGGTCTCCCTCTACCTCCTCACTCTTTTCCTCCATCCCTCTCATACTCCCTCCACTCTTCACTCCCCATTATTCCCCCCTTCCACTCATACTCCACTCTTACCTCCTGTCTCCTCCCCTCTTCCCTCCCTACTTCCTCCCCTCTTTCTCCCTTCCCTCCCCTCTAACCTCTCCCTTCTTCCTCTACCCTCTGAGCCGTCCTACACTGCTTGCCTGCCCTTCGGCCATCTTCTTCCTCCCTCATGTAATACCTAGCCTTCTCCCCTCTAGACCGGCTCCCTTCTTCCCTGACATCCCTCTTACCTCCCCTCTTCCTCCCCCTCTTCCTCTCCCTCTACCTCCCTCCACTCTTCCTCCCTCTTCCTCCCTCCCTTCCTCCCCCTCTTCCTCCCTCCCTTCCTCCCCTCTCGGGGGCTTGCGTTCGCGCGGTTCCTCCCTCTTCGTCGCCCCAGGGGGGGGGGGAGGGGGGGGGGGGGGGGGGGGTGGTGGTGGGCCCCTCTTCCTCCCCCTCTTCCTCCCCCTCTTCCTGAGCCGTGTGGAGAGACCTCTAGCCATCGTAATGCAGGACCTTCAGTTCGCCGCCGCCTCATGGTTTCTCGCAGTCGTGCTGCAAGGCGCAAAATTACGGTATAATTCGATTTGTGTCCCACTATCACTTACAGCATTCGCGAAACTCTTTGGATAATGTACAGTTTGTGGTCGCTCTACACAAGAAAACGCCAAGTATATAACTATTAAGGGAGTACCAACTAGAATTTCTGAATACGAACATATTCATCCGCGTTTCATAAAAGGTCGAAACCTCCCTCATTTAGGGCGGTCTTCGAATTTTCTTATCTGGCTTCGTGGGGGAAATCATTTGATACTACCGATGCAGATGGCCAATCAGGCGCGTCTTTGATCTCCCCAACGCTGTAATTATGTTCTTTGCGTCGATGGGAAGCATTAGGAAGAATACCTTAGCTTCGCGATTCGAAGGAAAACATGGCCATTCGAAGGTCGAGCGAGATGGCCGTCGATTAGTCGTGGGAGCTTATTGCTTGACTGTGTGTGTGTGTGCGTGTGTTTGTGTGTGTGTGTGTGTGTGTGTGTTTGTGTGTGTGTGTGCGTGTGTTTGTGTGTGTGTGTGTGTGTGTCTGTCTGTGACTATATCTACATTTGTGTTGGTGGAGATTCTACCTGTGCACCTGTGTGTTGTATCTGTGTGAGTGTATCTATGT
>NW_028234409.1:17757221-17764721 GCF_977035675.1 Penaeus japonicus | reverse complement strand
GAGAATCTTGAACGGTCAGAGAGCTATGAAACAGGATCAGGTGCGCAGAAGAAGGCGAGAGAGAGAAGGTTCGTCTATGAGAGAGAGAGAGAGAGAGAGAGAGAGAGAGAGAGAGAGAGAGAGAGAGAGAGAGAGAGAGAGAGAGAGAAGAAGAGAGAGGCTAGAGAGAGCGAGAGCGAGGCGAGAGAGAGAGGCGAGAGCTAGAGCGAGCTCTCGCTTGTCTCTCGCTCCGTGCTCGCTGCGCGTTCTGCGCGCGCTGCCTCTATCTCCGATGCTCCGCGCGCGCTCTCTCTCGCTCTCTCGCGAGCGAGGCGTGGCGCGAGCGCTGATCTCGATCGCTCTCTCTCTCTCTCTCGCTCCTCTATCCCAGACCCTCACCCCCCCTTTCCTCCGCCACCTTCGCGAAAGTGAAGTATGCTTAAACAATAGTTTCGTTCTGTAAGAAAACATGAAGAAAAGGGACGAGACGCATTTTCTCTGGCCTCCGTTTCAGAGCACATAAATCATAATTGGCCTGATATACAACCTATGAGTACATAATCAGATATCAATATCCCTGATAATCACACAAGTAAATCACCTTTTACCATCTGATATCGGCCATGGATTACCCGCACCACCCATTGATTTACTGCGATTCTTTTACTAATAGGCGAAAAAAGGGCACCGCCACAATCTGATCTGCATCTGGCTTCATCCATTATCATCATCGCAATCAATATCTTATCGCGGGTAATGGCCAATAATCATAGAGGCAGCGACAGGCGGCCATTATTGGGATGCGCCTTTTATCATGATGTATTAATCCGAGGCTTGATCCCTTGCTCTCCACCGCCGGTTATCTTCAGGAGGCATTTTCCTAAATCAATCCGATGAATAGCTCCTTGCAGTAGGTACGAAGAGATTAATAGGGAAATGGTATCAATAGAGAAATTAGAGCCCTTCAGAGGCCAAGTAATTGGGGCTAATTTAGTGATTCCAGGTCTATATTTCAGCCGCTTCCTCACGTCAGTATCCATAGTTTCACAGATGTTGGGAGACTAATAGCAGGTTGCTTTGGAAAGAGGGGAAATTTGTAACGTTTCAACAGGCCGTACTTTGCGGTACTAAGCAGCCGATACAGCATGACTGAGGACCGTATTTATGCATCTTTCGCAGCCATCTGCTTCCTCACAACCCTGGGTCTGAGAGCCACCGCGGCATCACACGGTCTGTAGCGCTGCCTTAAATCTCTGGAAGCTCTTAGCTCCTGGATCAGCGGGGCTCTTTCGCTGCCCTGAATCTGTACGGATCCTTTGCTCTTCAGTCTGCGTGGCTCCTTCGCCCCTTGATCTTGCTTGCAACAAACTTGTGTATATGTTTTTTCTAACGATTTTCTACTTCATTTAGCGATCTTTCTATATCTTAGTTTACTTCGTACCACGTAATGTAGGGCTTTTGCATATATGTTTGCTGGGCTATCCTACATTGATACATAGCAGTAGATCTATGGTAACTCAGCATACATCTACAAGGGTTCCTCACATCCCTGAGACTCGCTGGCATACATTGCAGTCAGTCTTTCAACCTCATTATGAATAAAAGGTAGCCATACTCCATATGATCATTCCCTTACTAGCCAACAATCCCCTTAAACAATGCATTTTTTTTCAAAACCAAAACATCATTTTTTCAAAGTATTTAGACAGCTGAATAATCATATAAACAGTGCAAAATCGTTAAAATCACTGGGTAAGACTCTTTTTCAACCTATGGACCTAATATTTGTTATTTCTTTGTATGCATTGGCAGGAAATAACAGACGAGGACTCAAGTTCCATTAAAACCTAGTATTTTCAATGTCAACATTAAGCAAATTTTCAGTCACGAACAATTTGCTCTTGTGCGCACGCTCTCTGTATTTCATAAAGGAACTCAAAATGATGAGAATGCTTATTTTGAAGTTTGTAGAGAAAGGGTCGTGTAAAGACAACATGTTCGATGGCTAAACGTGATGTACCAAAAGAGATGAAATGAACTAAAAAAAATATATATGTGTTCTGAGATCAGGGTTTATTATGGTGAGTATCATTATTGTTATGATTCTTTTTTTTATCACTATAATGTTCATCTTTATTACTGTTGTCATTACCTTTATTATCAACATATTTTGTGTGTGCACTCATGTTCATGTATTTTATGTGTGTAGGAATGTATATGTGTGTGTGTGTGTTGGTGTGTGTGTGTGTATATATATATATTATATATATTATATATCTTATAATATATATATATATAGACTATATATAAATGTATATATTTACAGTTATATATACTATAGATATATAAATATATATAATATATAATATTATAGATCTAACTATATTATATAAACATTACATACATATATATATATATATATAAAATCTATATATTATATCCTATATATATAACTATATATCTATATATATATATTATATATATTATACTATAAATGTTATATATACTTAAATATATAATCAATTTATATATCATTATTATATATTCATTTTATTATATATAATATATATTTATATATATATATATGTCTATAGTCATATATATATATGTATAATTATAAGCTGTTGTGTGTGTGTGTGTGTGTACATATGTGAGTATATATGTATATAAATATACTATATATATATATATATATATTATTAATATATAAATATATGTACATTTGTATATACACACACACACACACACACACACATACCCACACAACACACATATTTATATTATATATATATATATACTATATACTATATATATATATATTATTATATATATTCAGATACCGTATATATATATATTATATATATTATATATATATACTATATATTTATTATAGATATATGTTTACATATACAGTATAAATATATATAAAATATATATATCTTACATACTATATATTATAACTATATCTATATATCTCTCTATATATATTTGTTTGTTTGTGTGTGTGTGTGTGTGTGTCGTGATGTACATCTATATACACTCATATGTATATGTTGTATATATATATATATCCTATAAATATATATAATATAATATAATATATATATAGAAGATAGATAGATAGAATAGGATAGATAATGAGAGAGAGAGGAGAGAGAGAAGAGAGAGAGAAGAGAGAGAGAGAAGAGAAAAGAGAGGGAGAGAGAGAGAAGAGAGAAGAGAGAATACAGATACATACTTCATACATAATATAATATAATATAATATATATATATATATACATATACATGCACATCACACACGCACACATCTCACTCTTCTTCTCTCTCTCTTATCTCTCTTCTCTCTCTCTCTCTTCCTCTCTCATTTTTTCTATCTCTATCTTTCTCTCTCATCCTCTTCTCTCTCCCCTCTATATAGATATATTTTATTATATATTATATATATATATATCGTATATATCTATTTATCTATATTTTTAGATATATAAGATTTTATTTATATAGGATGTGGGTATAGATATACATACATATATATATATATATATATATTATTATTATATAATATTTATATAATATATACATATATAGGTATGTATATTATTTGTATACTGTTATTTCATATATATGTGCTATATATATTTATATATTATATATATATATATATATATATGTGTGTGTGTGTGGGTGTGTGTGTGCGTGTGTGTGTGTGTTTGTGTTGTGTGTGTGTGTGTGTGTATAAATATATGTACTTATATATGTAATGTACATATGTATGCATATGTGTGTGTATACGTATACATATATATATATATATATATATATATATATATATATATATATATATATATATATATATATATACATATATACATATGTGTGTATGTACATGATAGGCGATAACTGTCGGACGGACAAGTGGTACAAGAAAATTACAGGTTGTCATCTCTCTGACGCCATCGCTCTTATGTTTCTTGGTTTTCGCAAGTTATACATTATGCATACCTCTAATACACCCTTCTGTTATATCTACAGATATGTAATACAACATAAATATCTGCACATACGTTCGAGCGCGTTTGTGTAACAGGTCTGCACATACAACGAATTCCCGACATCCAGTCAGAGACACGTCTGGGGGAGAAATTCAGACTGAAGAAAATTTATGTTGTTTGCAGAACAATCATCTTATTCTGGCGGGTGGTGACCCGATCCGCAGCGCGCTCTCTGTCCTGGATCGCTACAGATGATCGTCCAGTGGATTACGATGAAGGATGAGCGTTACTTTGGCCTAACGGACTCCGCGTCGGCTTGCGCTGAGATCCTTTTAGTCACTTTGAGATTTCCTCGATGAATTGATGATTAACTCCTAGCCCTTGTCGTAACTCCAACCTCCCTAAGAGCACACCGACAACCACTCACGCCCAGTCCCCTATGTGCCCGAGTTGAGATGGAAACACGAGGCGGGCGGACCCGCGCTGGGCGACGCGCGGTGCGTGGACTCGCACTCAGCTCGTACCCAGATGTTCCCTCGCCAACACGCGGATATAATTCACCAACCTGCTCCGTGGGGATCTGGAGTATGCGTCGTTGAACAGTAACAACACCTAGTTTAGCCTCTCTGCCTGTGATCTGGCCGGTGCTTATCCTGTCACCACAAGAACATTCCCAGCAGTTGTAGCTGTTGGACCACTTGCTGCTTCTCTTCAGGGTTGGTCTATCGAGAGTCCAAAAACGATCTCCGAATGCAAGGGTCAAGTGCAGACTCTTGCGAAGATACGAAAAGCGTTTTCTTGTACTCATAAGCATTTGGTGGTGCTTTTGCGTTTGACTTTGTATCAGGATAACTGCGAGAAAGAATAAGTTGTTTCAGTTTCAATTAATTGTTAAAAAAAAAAAAAAAAAAAAAAATCAAGGGTACATATACAACCCCTTTGCTTTTCATGGATCTAAGACAATCCCTCTTTAAAAGGTCTTATCACAACGTTAATTTTAGGGGCCAGCTCATGCGCCGGGACATTCGCACAAAAACATAAAGCATAAAAACATAAAAGTAATATAAAGGAAAAAAACAGAACATTCCTTTCGTTCAGAAAGGGAACAAGCAAAGAACACAGCAAGAACGTGCATCTCCTCAGCGTATTTCAGGACGCGACTCAAGAAGAGCAGTGCAGTCGGCTAATGAACAAATTAATTTATTGACTGTGTGGCATCGGGCGTTGCAAAATTAAATGCTCATTTGAAGAAGCGACTTTAAATTATGGCGACAGTTACTTTGCCAACTCGGATGATCTCTCGGTGATATCATTAAAGACCTGTATTTTTTTATGGCTGCCTTAAAATGAATGGCTGTGTGTATCAACATGCTATTAACATATCATTATCTTTCTTTTATCAAAACTTGGCAATATGGTATGCAAGACAGCATTATGTAACTGACATTTATTTACAAATACTAATCAAAGCCGTGATGGTGGAAGCTCATTCTAATGATTAGGAAGATGATGATAACAATAGTAATAATGATGATGATAAAAATAATGATAATGAAAGTGATGATGAGGAAGCAGCTCGTCTTGGGGGAAAAAATAGGATCTTTCTTTTCTATGAACGAAAGGAAGAAAAGAGGCACACTGCTTGGATTCGGGTTGCCTGTTACATGGCACTAGCCTCCCTCCCTCCAACCTCTTCTATCCCGGCTCCTCTCCATCCCCCCTCTACCCACCCCTCCATCCCTCCCCTCCCCTCCGTCCGCTCTCGTCCATCCCGCCCTTCCCTCCCCCCCCTATATCTCGGCCCCCCTACAACCTCTTCCATCCCGCCTCTCCCCTCCCCCCCTATACACCCCCTCCATCCCGGCCCTCTTCTCCCTCCTCCCCCCTCTCCCATTCCGGCTCTCCCCTCCCCTCTTACACACCCCTCCATCCCGGCCCTCTCCTCCCTCCATCCCCTCCGCCCACTCTCGTCCACTCTGACCCTCCACCCCACCCCCACCCTCTTCCATCCCAGTCCTCCCTCCCTCCCCACACTCCCTTCCACCGTGCACCTAGGTACTCTCCCCACACCCCCTCCCCACCAGCAGCCCATTCCCCTACCATCTCCCCACTCAGGTTCCCCACTACCTACCCCGCCCAATATTTCCCCCTACCCTTACTCCTACCCAATACCCTTTTACCCTATACCCACACTCCTTATCCCCTACCCTCTTCCCCCCTATCCCCTTTCCTCACCCCTTTCCCCCCACCTTCCCCCTATCCCTTTCCCCCCACCTTCCCCCTATCCCCTTTCCTACCCCCTTTCCCCACCCCTTTCCCCCCTACCCCCTTTCCCCCCATATTCCCCTATCCCCTTTCCTCACCCCTTTCCCCACCCCTCTCCCCACCCTCTTCCCCACCCCTTCCCCCCCTATCCCCTTTCCCCACCCCCGCACCCACACCCGCAATCCCGGCTTACGACCTTTTCGGATAACCGCGTGAGGCTGTTAGCGGCGCGGTTACTCCACCTGTGATTAATGATTCTCAAAGCACCGTCGAACAGCGCGCTTTTCTCACACATCGGGTCGAGTGGAAGATGTGGAGGATGTGGAGGATGTGGAAGAACATGATCTTAAAAAGAAAGATAAATAAATAGATAAATAGAAGTTTGTTTTTGTTTTTCTTGTTTTTAAGATAAGAGATTGCTTACTGTGTACTGGTAAAGATTGCATATCTGTATCGCTGTTGATTCTAGTAATTATCTGAAAGAATATTTAGAAAGATGTTTAAGAACTATTGCCTGATTTAACTCCAAGAAAGAAAAAGAGATTCTTTTTTTATATAAAGTGTAAAAAAACTATGTTTAAGTAACTCTAACACCCCCCCAAAATGCAGATAATTTTTATCTTAAAATCTACAAACCATTAGCTGGAAATAGACCCTTTAATGAACGAAACAAAGAGACAAAAAAAAAGAAACAAACACCAAGTCCTAGCTAGCCTCGCACTTGGATGTTTGTCATTCATTTTGAACATTGCTTACGTGTTATTAACTACTTATCTCATTTTTTACATTGTTAAGACAATTTAGCACTTGATCCCATCCATCCATTCTAATGCGGTTCCTTTTTCTCTTCTCTCAATTTTCTTTTCATTTATCACTTCTTGGCTGAGTTTATCGTCTTGTTTATAACCGTTTATAATGAATGCCTGGCTTTTGTTCTCTCGTTCTTTCATTCCGTTTGTTGTTTTTTCCATTGTTTCTCTATCATGATTATTATTCTACCCTGCAATTCAATTACCATTTCGATTATTTTTGGATCCACAGGAAAAAAAACCTTCAGTAATGTTTTTTTTTTTTATGGTATATAATGCTAAATTGGTCATTCAGTACTCACATTTGCATTTACCTTTATCGACCTATCAACATGTTTTCTCTAGTCCTAGTAGACTTTTCTTCTCACCTTGTGATACTCTCTTACATAATGGCTACCGCGTGGTGGCCCCAAAGAGTGTTTACAAAGCACGAGAACTTAATGCTTTTCTCAT
>NW_028234409.1:17747221-17749721 GCF_977035675.1 Penaeus japonicus | reverse complement strand
AGTATCATTATCATTATCCCTATCTTTGTCAGTGTCATTGTCATTATCATTATCTTTGTCAGTGTCATTGTCATTATCATGTTCATCATCATTATCATTATCATCATTATTATCATTATCATCATCATTATCATTATCATTACCATTATCATTATCATTACCATTATCATTATCATTATCAGTATCATTATCATTATCAATAGGATCATCATCATTATCAATATGATCATTATCATTACCATTATCATTATCATTATTATCATTATCATTATCATCGTTATCATTATCATCCTCATTATCATTATCATCGTCATTATCATTGATATCATTATCATCATCATTATCATTATCATTATCTTCGTCATTATCATTATCATCGTCATTATCATTATCATTATCATCGTCATTATCATTATCATTATCATAATCATTATCATTATAATCATGATTATCATCATCATCGTCATCATCATTATCAATATCATTATCAATATGAATGTCATTATCATTATCATATCATATCATATCATATCATAATATCATTATCATCATTGTTATCATTATCATATCATTATCATTATCAATATCATTATCATTATCAATACCAATGTCATTACCATTATCAATATCATTATTATAGATATATTATATATCTTATATATAACATATTATATATAATATATATGTGGTGTGTGTGTGTGTATTGTTGAGTGATGTTTGTCTGGTGTGTGTGTGGTGTTGTATTTATATATATATATTATATATAATATATATATATATATATATATAATATATATATATACCTATATATACATATATATATATATATATATATATAATCTATATATATATATATATATATTATATATTATGTAGGTTAGGTATATATATGTGTTGTGTGTGGTGTTGTTGTGTGGTTCATCTCTCTCTCTCTCTCTGTGTGTGTGTGTTGTGTGTTCTTCTCTCTCTCTCTCTCTATTTATTATTTAGATATATATATATCATATAACATATATATATATAATATATATATATATAGATCTATGTATATGGACAAATATATATCATATTATTATATAATATATATATATTAATTATATTTATATATATGAGAGCGAGAGAGAGAGAGAGAGAGAGAGAGAGAGAGAGAGAGAGAGAGAGAGAGAGAGAGAAGAGGGGGGGGGGAGGAATCTGAGAATAGAGAATAGAAAAGAGATATAAGAATACCTGATAGAAAACAAGAAAAGATAGATAGAAGGTAAAAATAAAACATTAAAGACCACCTGCCTAAAAGATATGTCAACAAGAATAAACAAATATACATAAAACAAAACAAAAATACACACACAAAAAAAAAAACATAGCCACACGCACAACTCTCCTCAAAGAACATAATTCAATCCCAGAACATACCAATCAAAGAAAACGTTGATATATTTCCTTCCATCAGAGAGCAAGAAAACAGAAGAGTGCATGAGAGTTGCACCCGAAGAGTCACCATGATAATCACCATCACCAAACGCATCATTACGATTAGCTTCCGGGTCCGAAAGATGCGTAAGTTGTGTCGACCGAAATACCCCCCCCCCCCCTGTCTTCTGCCCACTGCTGGATCACACAGTCTGCTGCTGCTGTGCCTAATGTTCCTAAACTTACGGGCCCGGGGAGGTTTTTACTCAGGGAGACTAAAGGGGATAACCAACTTCTTCGGCAGCCTTTGGGTATATTCGGTTTTCTTCTTGTTTTTCTCCTTTATTTTTATTTGTTTATTTATTTTATTTTATTTATTTATTTTTCTTTAATTTTTTTTTATTTATTATTATTTTTTTTTTATTTTTTTTTGAGGTAGGCGGTTGGGGGTAGAGTTTCGTTGTGTTTGATGGTGTTGTCTGGTCTTAATCTTATTATATTTCTATAATGATGTAATGATGTAGTATAAGAATATAATAATGATATACGTAGTAATAATATAATCTTGTTATATATCGTTTCTATAAGACAAGTTAGTATATTGGAATTAGATATCAAGATTTATCCATTATTCTCTTTAGTTGCACATATAAAAAGGATACACTCAAGCACGTGCACTCACACATATACACGCACGTGCTCGAGGCGGAGGAGGAGAGCGAAGTTGTGTGTGTGTGTGTGTGTGTGTGAGAGAGAGAGAGAGAGAGAGAGAGAGAGAGAGAGAGAGAGAGAGAGAGAGAGAGAGAGAGAGAGAGAGAGAGAGAGACTCAGACAGAGAGAGAGAATCAGACAGAAAGAGAGAATCAGACAGAGAGAGAGAATCAGACAGAGAGAGAGGGAGAGAGAGAGAAAAAAAAAGAGACAGAGATAGAAACAGAGACAGAGAGAGCTCGCGACACACACATACACACAAACACACACACACGGAAACAAAACGAAATAGAGAAATTATCCCGCGCCCAGTCACTCGCATTACTCAGCCATCCCCTCCGGCAATAAATCAGAGTCTCGCGTGACAAGATATAAATCC
>NW_028234409.1:17739721-17742221 GCF_977035675.1 Penaeus japonicus | reverse complement strand
ACGAAGAGAAGAGACCGGGGTAGCCGGCGCCCAGGAAGGTCCGCTGCGCCGGGTTGCGGGCGGGGTTTATGATAAATGTTTGTATTGAGAAGCTCCTTATTACACAACCATTAAGGACAGCTAATGATGCGATTGACTAATGACTGATCATGACTAGCAATAACAACATTGCAAAAAAGCGGGGAAAAGATCCGAAGGTTGATTTCGGAGGTCAGAGGCCTGGCGATCGGGCTGGGATTTCAGACGTCCTTTGCGATAACCGATCATGAACACCGACACACGCCTGTTAGGAGATTAATTACGCTAACTTATGTTTAACAGGTTGGAGTTGATGCTCACGTCACATTTACTGGCAATGACGCATAACAAATGGCCAAGGAAATCGGCGCAGAATGTGAGACATTAGCATTATGTTAGAACCACTTCTAGAAATTGTAAGTCTGTGTCCTTAAGGAAGCGGCCATCCGTTTTGCTTGCTTCTCGAGGAGGCGCTCTGACAGGACCTCATAAACCAAGGGGTGTGTGTACCCGAGGAAATGCCCTTGCAACGGCTGGATCACCGGACGCTGCGACAAGTTCACAGCCTCGGGACCTACTTAAACGAACTTGCCAAAGGCTCTACCCAAGCCTGGTTATATTTATATACGTTATCCATCACCCGGGAGGAACGGCCGAGTAAAACAAACAAGCTTCATTAGAATACACCTGCAATTGTCTCGTCACACGGTGGGAGCGGGGCCACGATGCCTTACGAAACGTAATTAATAACCGCGCAATCAAATAAGTCTATCTTTGGACGAGAAAGTGAAAAAAGGAAGTGATCTCAGCGTGTGCCCCTTCCCCTTCTCCTTGTTTTTATCTTTATCCTATTTCTCTATAGACAAATATTTTTCAAAAAAATATATATATATTTCCACCTATGTATAAAAAAAAATCTCATTTCAAGAACGAATGAAACAGATCTATAGATAAACAATCTATTTCTCTCCTTTTGCATGGTAAGTGAAGGAACCATGAACCATGTTAGCAGGTACATAATTCTCATGATGAAACCGGCAATTATGAACATCAATAGTGATAGTATCACAGCGGTTCATCCATCACGAGAACCCGTAGGATGATGGGACGAACGGAGAGAGAGAGAGAGAGAGAGAGAGAGAGAAGTGGATGTCTACCATCTAACCTTCATACCCATACGATTGATAAATGGATCGTCTGAGGAGTCTCTCTCTCTCTCTCTCTCTCTCTCTCTCTCTCTCTCTCTCTCTCTCTCTCTCTCTCTCTCTCTCTCTCTCTCTCTCTCTCTCTCTCTCTCTCTCTCTCTTCTGCGCTTTTCTCTCTCTCTCCTCTCTCTCTCTCTCTCTCTCTCTCTGCCTCTCTGTGCCCCTCTCTCTCTCTCTCCTCTCTCTCCTGACAATCTCCTTTGGACAATATCTGTGACCTCTCTCGTCATCTTCTCTCTCTCTCTTCTCTCTCTCTCTTTGTCTCTCTCTCTCCTCTCCCCCGCTAATCATCCTCAAGCAGCTCTCTCTCCCTCGCGTGCTCTCGTCTGCTACTCACACAGAGTCTCTCCGTCGACTGCTCCTGTCGCCTACTTCTCACACCTTCCATCTACCTTCAATCTCTCTCTCTCTCTCTCTCTCTCTCTCTCCTCTCTCGCTCTCTCTCCTCTCTCTCTTCGCCTTCTCTCCTCTGCTCTATCCGGGGTACGTACGTGCGCGAGCGGCTCTGCTGACGCTACTCCTCACACACACTGCATCTCACAGCACACCTCAGCCGCACCCTATCAGAAGCAAGTATCACACTTCCACTGCCAAAAAAACACTACTTGCATCACTCTCCCCTGCTCCGTCCTCTCATCGGGGGTTTGAGTTTGGGAGGGGTGGGTGGGGGGGGGGATGGGGTCTCGACAGCCTGCTGGGGAGGGAGTGGGGGGGGTGGGTTGGACCCCTCTTCAGCACGCCCGCTCTCCGCACTCCTCCACACCACTCTCCCCAGCTCCTCCTTCTCCGCGTCCCCATTATCAAAGACGCGCCGCATCTCCTCTCTCTCGCCTTCTCTCTCTCTCTCTCTCTCTTCTCCGGTTTCAGTGCCTCGATTGATTGGCATTTGAGGGGGAGGGGGGGGGGTGGGGGGGGGGGGGGGGGGGGGGTGACTACAATTTCTTACGTAAGAGGGTGGTGCCGGAAGGGCGGGGGAGGGTGGGGGGGGGGGGGGGGGGGGTGGGGCGGGCTCTGAGAGAAGGACGCGAAATGACGAGGTAGGGAGAGAGGGGCAGTGCGGTTGGTAAACGGTGAAGGTGAGGGAGAGGTATCTGGATGTTTGTAGTAGAGATGAGATGGGCTGATCGAGTAGAGCGCGAGCTCGCGCTCGCGCCGCGGGGGCAGCTGTCTATCTATCTATTTATCTGTATATTTGTTTATCTATCTATATGTATCTCTGTTTATCCTTATATCTGTATCTCTGATTATCTATCTATTTATCTATCTCCCTATTTATC
>NW_028234409.1:17724721-17729721 GCF_977035675.1 Penaeus japonicus | reverse complement strand
GTGACCACTGATGTACATCATGGCACGTGAAAATTCTCTAATGGAAACCAAGCGGCGACAGACCCAGCGTGGTAAATGATATAATTAGCCTTTTTTCATGCAGGGAGAACCGAACAGAAGTTAGAATAGTGAGAGAAAGGATAACAGAAAATAAAGGAAGGATTGTTTGTTTGTATGTCGTCCCAAAGTTTTTCTTTTTTCCCCCCTCTCCCCTTCTCTTCTCTCTCTCTTCCCTCCCTTTTCTGTTTTTCTATCTATATTCACCTCTCTTTCCATACTCCCTCCTTCTCTCTCTCTCTCTCTCTCTCATTCTCTCTCTTCCTCCTCCCCTCCTTCCCTCTCTTTCTCGGGGGTGGGGAATGCGGAATGAGGGAGGGACAAAGGAGGTGATTAGGCGCAGTGGGAGGAGGAGCAGGGAGGTGAGAGGTGGAGGAAGAGGGGGTGGGGAGGGGAGAGGAGGGAAGAGGAGGATGGTGGGAGGAGGAGCAGGGAGGTGAGAGGTGGGGGATGGGGGAGGAGGAGATGGATAGGAGGGGCAAGGAGGTGAGAGGTGGAGGGAAAAAAGGGGGTGGGGGTAGAGGTAGGAAGAGAGAGGAAGGGATGGGGGGGAAGGTGGAAGAGGGAAGTGGGAGGAGCATACCAAGGCCATTTGCGTATAAGTACAGGCGGCATGTTTACACTAAAGTTATCCGTTTCTTTTCTCTAATCCTATCAATCATATATCGAAATCTTTGCGCCTCATAATATTCGCTCATAAAGAAGAAGAAAAAACACTGTTCCGAGAAAGAGTTCTCCAAATCCTTAAAAAGAACTTGTACAAAATTCTCTTTAAAATGTCCCTACGTACTTTGTCTCTTCCCACGCCTTTTGTGAGACGAGCTTCTGAACTCTGATCGCAGTGACAGATATGCTAGAGTAATAAGCTGTGTCATAAATGCACACATTTTCATTACACAAAGTAGTATGATTATTGCAAGTGTTTATAATCATCTTGATATGATGATGTGTGATGTGAAATATGTGGGTTAAAGAGAATGTGCGAATGCCAAAAATAAATTGCCAATAATAATTAATCCAAAATAAAAATATGGCTACTAAAAATGGCTACAATATAATCAAACTGAGGTATATGCGAACGTCGGCGAACGTAATGAAGCGTATATTGTGCAGATCATGTTCCGAAATCACGTCATGATAGTAATAGGTGCCATTAACATCCATAAGATAATGCGACACCTGTATTTTAATGAAATGAACAAGCGCGTCAGCCATTCTGTTCAAAGGGATATGGCTTTGCGATGGCGGGTCTCGTGCTTATTTCTTTCCGATCAATTTGGTTTCATTCAGAGGTCAATGTAATGTTCCATGAGACGACGTAGAGAACGAGGAGAATAAGGAGAAGGAGAAGAAGCTGAAGAAGAAGAAGGAGGAGGAGGAACAGAAGAAGAAAAGAAGAACAAGAAGGAGAAGAAGCTGAAAAAGAAGAAGAAGGAGGAGGAGGAACAGAAGAAGAACAAGAAGGAGAAGAAGCTAAAGAAGAAGAAGGTGGAGGAGGAACACAAGAAGAAAAGAAGAACAAGAAGGAGAAGAAGCTGAAAGAGGTTTAGGAAAGAGATGGAGAGGAGTAGAGACAGATGAAGAACAAGAAGGAGAAGAAGGAAGGTGAGGAGGAACCAAGAAAGAAGAAGGGAAACTCTCGCAAAACAGAAGGAGAAGCTCCGGAAAAAGAAGGCAGGAAGGAGAACCTGACGAGAAGAAAAGAAGAACAAGAAGAAGATAAAGAACAAGAAGTATCAAGCATGATACGAGAGCAACACGGACGAAGAAAGGAATAGCACTTGGGGAAAAGAAAGGGCGCCCAACGCTACCAACGCTTCCCAAAAGGTATCAAAGCGATGCATCCCGAGATAAGGGCTGAGGGAGAGCACAGACGCCGCCGCAGCATCTCCGTGAACCTGATCTCCGACGTAGATACGCTGCTGTCACCACGGCTGGAGAGAACATAGGCGGCGACGCCCTCGCGGGGTTTGGCAGCCGCTGTCGTATCGTATGGTTGTGCGAGGGACGAGAGGACTTCATTACATCCTCGCTTGGGATTTGGGCGGCCAGGGGGATGAGGGGAGGATTTTGGTATTGTGAAAGGATAAAGAGAGGGGGGGGGGGGGGGGGGGGGGGGGGGGGGGGGGGGGGGGGGGGGGGGGGGGGGGGGGGGGGGGGGGGGGGGGGGGGGGGGGGGGGGGGGGGGGGGGGGGGGGGGGGGGGGGGGGGGGGGGGGGGGGGGGGGGGGGGGGGGGGGGGGGGGGGGGGGGGGGGGGGGGGGGGGGGGGCGGGGGGGGGGGGGGGGGGGGGGGGGGGGGGGGGGGGGGGGGGGGGGGGGGGGGGGGGGGGGGGGGGGGGGGGGGGGGGGGGGGGGGGGGGGGGGGGGGGGGGGGGGGGGGGGGGGGGGGGGGGGGGGGGGGGGGGGGGGGGGGGTGGCTTAGTTGCTACTCTACACATATACACACACAAAAATAAACACTCACGAACATAAACACAGCCACATAAACACATAGCCACTTAAACACACACATAAACACACACACACACACACACACACACACACATACACCCACGAACATACAAATGTGCAGAAAGTCCAGAAGAGGATAATCAAATGAATAAACAAAACCATCTTAATACAACTCATCAGTACAAACAAGCGTCCTCCTTTTTCTCTTCGCTGTCACCGGTCTGCTCTCTCTACAGCGGATTCCTTTGCTGAGAACATCACTAAGACAATCAGGCTGTTTGCTGTCTTTTCCCACCGATCAGCACACCCATAGTGTCATGCTCTCACTTTGCATACTGCCATCGTCCCTTTCATAAATAAGATAATAATTTCCTCTATTGGCACCATCGCTATCGGTGCCCTCATCAACGCCAAAAATCCCCCACACTCTTGCCACCATTGCGACAGTCTACTGCCACCGCCGTTGCCACCGACGCCACGGTGTGATATACGCCAGCATGAATCATCGCCGCCAAGTCCCTTTCCTCCGCCGCAACGAACGCCCAGGGACAGTCTTCGAGGCGGGGTCTCTAATACGCGCAAGGGACCGCCACTGCCACTGCCGCCGCTGATGTCTTTATACCTCCTTATTCACCCGGCAGGTCACCCCGAAGCCGCTAATATATCCCGAGGAGTTATTTAGAGACATATATATTCGTGCGATCACAAAGCATAATACCTTAGCGCATAGTTTAACGCCTATTCCGAGACCCTTGTCGACGACGGAAGCTAATTGCGAATAGGCGAATGACGAGAAAATAATGTTCACATTAACGTCAGCGAAATGTCTTTGATTCCGAGGTGCGTCCCGTGCGCGGGCTGTCACGCGTGATCACAGGATACGCCCCGACCGCTAACTCATCTTTTTCTATCTATGCAGCCGAAAAACAGGACGAGACGGGAAATAAAACCTGATTAAATTTGATCATCAAAGCCAAACGCACGGTAGGGAGGAGCCAAGGCGGAGGGCGATAAGGAAGTATATGATCACACTGCGCTACAACTATGCTCGCTGCACGACACCCCTTGCTGCCCTGATAATCAACTTGATTATGTTCATCACTGAACGATTATATCCTCATGACATGCTAGCGTCTTTTGGAGCGAGCCAAGCAGTGCGCTCGGAGCGTAGACACATAAACACTCCAAAAGGAATCCACGGACAACACAGCACTTTGTTCTCTCGTAATGACGCTGACTTTTCTTCAGATGTTTCCTTCCTTAATGGCTTCTTCTTTTAGTTCCTTCTATCTTTATTCACATCATCGTTTGCTTTATCGGGAGCTACGCAATGCCCCCTTCTCCCTTGCATAATAAGGGCGAAAATTGACACAACAACAACAGCAAACGTTATTGATAATCTGGATGATGAGATAAATGATGAATATGATGATGGAGATTCTTTTATTATGGTAAGGATGATGACGTAGGTGATGACCACGGTGCAATTAGGTAAATGAATAAATCAAATGAATAAATGCAGCTGAAAAATTCGTCATGGAAATAAAACCCTTCCTTTTCTTCTTGCGAATCATTCTTCTCTTTTTTTCCTCCCCCCCTTTCCCTCCCTCTCCTCTCCTACCACCATCCCCCTTACCCTCCCCCCCTTCACCATTTGTTGCCTCCCCACTCCCCCGCCCCTTGTAACCTCCCCTTTCCCTTTCTCCCATCCCCTCATTCCCTACCCCTCTTAAAACTCCTCTTACCTTTCCCCCACCCCTCCTTACCTCTCTTTTCTCTCACCCTATGTGACCTCCCACTATATTAGTGCTCTGTTGCCTCCCCTCCCCCCTTCTCCACCCCTCCTACTTCCTCCTCCCTATCACCCCTTCCCCTTTACTCCCTCTTCACTTACACGCCCCCCTATGAACTCTTTCCACCTCCTCTTCACCCACCCTAACACTCTGTCACTTCTCCTCCTTTCTCCTCTCCCTTTCTCCCACCCTCCCCCCTCAATCCCCCCTTTCTCCCTCCCTCCCCCCTCAATCCCCCCTTTCTCCCTTCCTCCCCAATCCCCCCTTTCTCCCTCCCTCCCCCCTTTCTCCCCAATCCCCCCCTTTCTCCCTCCCTCCCCCTCAATCCCCCCCTTTCTCCCTCCCTCCCCCCTCAATCCCCCCTTTCTCCCTCCCTCCCTCTTCTCTCCCTCTCCAACCTTTCCCTCCCCCACCCCCCCATTTCCTTCGCCCGAGTTGGTCACACTTCCAGCGTCGGCCCCCGAAGGCAGGCTATAAGACCATGGCAAACATTAATGAGGCTCGCCAAAAGGGGGCGTTGTCCCCCCACTCACGAACAGGACGGTTTGTTTCTCGGCTGTTGTCGGAATCGCCTCGTTACCGGCAGTTGCATTTCTTCAAGGCTGGGATGGTTTATGGTTTATGAAGCGTGCACTAATGGTTTAATTGCTTCGTGTTTATACTCCTGTAGGCGCTTTGTTGCTTATTTTAATCCTTGC
>NW_028234409.1:17707221-17712221 GCF_977035675.1 Penaeus japonicus | reverse complement strand
CTAGGAATTCTATTTCCAGAGAGTTACTCTAGAGCGAGTTTTAAGTTCCCCGCATGAGTTAGTATTCGGCTTTTCTAATATTTTCCCTGGATATTGCACCATAGCCAACATATTTGCGAAGTGTTTGGCCGCGGCCGTAGCGTTACCATCATGCTAATATGTGATGATTTTGGGTTATCCAGTGGCGCGAGGGTGTAAAAGGGTTTAGCTGTTCTGGTAATAGTGGACGACCCCCGCCGTCCCCTTCCCGAGCCACTAGCGTAGTAATGGGCCCGTGATCAGTTCAAATTGTCAAATCGAACGGGCTTTATTTACGCCAAGCAAATATTTTTCTTTCATTCTTTTTTTCTTTTCTTTTTTTTTTTTTTACTTTTGTTCTAAAAGCGTAGTGGAGTCACGCGTTGCTATGTATTTATGTTAGAACCGTGCAAAATAATCCAGCGGTCGTGCCATAAAGATGCACATTGGATTTCATGATTGTAGAATGTACGATAAAATCTAGAGCTTTAATTCAATTACCTTTATATCCGTTAGGGAAAAATTGTCGCCAGCGCACAAGTCACTAACAGGGATCAACATCGCACAGCTGGCGATATTTTTGGCGCTGCAGTGTAAACAAAAACAGGCTCATGGCGAAGCTCTTAATAAGGCTTTTGGGCTTATCATATTCATAGACATACATATATATATATATATATACATTATTTATATATATATTATATATATATATGTATACATATATATATATATATATATATATATCATATATCATCTATATATATATATATATATATATGTATAACATCTATAATATGTTTTATATATATTTATATTATTATATATAGTTATTATAGATATTCTATTATATATATATTTTACATATTTATGTACATACATATGTTTATATACATATCTTATATATATATTATAATATATATATATAATATATACATTATATGGACCATATATATGTATTATATATATATATATATATATATATAGTATATATATGATTTATATATATATTATGTGTGTGTGTGTGTGTTTGTACGTTCATGGGTGTGTCTGTATGTCTGTGGGCGTGAGTGTATCGAACAGGCGTGATCGAAGCATGAGTATACATTGCTGTTAGAGATGGTGTTATCGGTGGCCATTACGTTGACATGGGTGACTGCTTGCATTTGAGATTGCGTGGAGTCATATTCATCGATGTGCAAAGAACCTTCTCATAGTTGACATATAGCATTCTGCCATTTGAAAAAAAAAAGATGTACAGTATGCATATTTACATACAGTATGTACATACAGACAGACATATATATTCAGTATTTGTATATATATATATATATAGAATTATATATATATATATATTTAAATATATATATATCATATATATATATATATATATATATTATATATTTTATAAAAATATATATCCTATTATATATAAGAGAGAGAGTAGATAGAGAGATTGATAGATAGATAGATAGGATAGATAGATATATTCATGAGTGTGTGTGAGTGTGTTATATAGATATAATATTTATATATATATATATATATATATATATATATTTATAATAGTATATATATATAATATATATATATATAATATATATATATATAATTATATATATATATTTATATATATATATTTATATTTGTATCATATATAGATATAAATAATAAAATATAGAAATATATATATATATATACCTTATATATATATATATTATATATATATATATATTATATATATTATATATATATTATATATATATATATATATATATATATATATATATATATATATGTATATATATTATATTATACGCCATATATATATATATATATATATATATAAATATATGCATATATTTATATATGTATATATATATATATATATCATATATATCTATATATAAATCTATTTTATATATAATTATATATACATATATATTATGATGGTTGTATTATATATATATATAGTTTATATATATATATATTATTATATATTTTTAATATGTGTGTTGTGTGTGTGTGTGTGTGTATGTGTGTGTGTGGGGGTGTGTGTGTGGTTGTGTGGGTGTGGTAATGGTATATATATATATATATTTATATATATATATATATATATATATATATATATATATATATATATATACATATATTTTTTATAAATTATATATATTATATATATATACATATATATTAAATATATATATTATTATAATATATATATATATATATATAATATATATATATGTGGTGGTGTGTCGATGTGTGTGTGTGTTTTTTGTGTGTGGTGTGATATGTATATATATATATACATATATCTGATATATATATATATATATATAGATATATATGTAATATATAAATGCGATGTATATATATATATATATATATAATATACTATATATATAAACACATATATATATACAATATAATTACATATTAAATAATAAATATATAAATAAAATAACGTCAATATCCAACTATGTGAGTGGTGTGAGAGGTGTGAGCGTGTGTGAGTGTGTGTGTGTATGTGATTGTTGTGTGTGTGTGTAGGGGGGAGTATGTGAGTTTGTTGTTGTGTGTGAGGATGGATATGATGAGTTGTTGTAGATGAGTCTCACATCTACAACTAAAAAACAACTCTCACACAAACACACAAAAACACTCTACACTCTGATTTATGATATTTAGAGAGTTAAGAGGAGATTATAGAATAGAAGTAGTTATGAGTCACGAAGACACCTCACACACACTCTCACACACACACACAAACACACTCACACACACACACCACACTCACACAAACCCCACACCACACACACACACAGACATACTCACACACACACACACACTCACACTCACTCACACACGACCCCACACCAAACTAAACCCACACACACCCACACACACACACACAATCTAACTCACACACACAAAACACACACACGTACACACATATGATATATATGAGAGTAGATAATAGCGGAGTGAGATAGATTTATAGATATAGAGAGAGATATAGATTTATTATTATAACAAGAGATAATATTATATAGAGAGAGGAGAGAGATAGATATAGAGGATAATATTACCTACACACACACACACACACACACACACCCACGACACACAGCACAAACAAATATATAAGATATATAGATGAGTTAGATATATAGTTATTATAGTTTTTATGTGAGTGTGTGAGTGATTTCCCCCCCCGCCCCCCCCCCCCCCCCCCCCGCCCCACCCCACCCCCACTCCCGCCCCCCCCACACACCCCCCCCCCCCCCAAACACACTCACTCTCAAACACAAACACCTCAATCTCTCACTCTCACACAAACACTCCCACTAACTCGCAGACCCGCACACTCACACACACACACACACACACACACACACACACTCACCAAACACACATACACACATGACACATACACACCCACAATCAACAACACCCCCCCCCCCCCCCCCCCCACCCCTCACACACATCACTCAACAAACACACACGACTCACACACAGCAATAACACAGCACACACACCACACACGACACGCACACCCACACACTCTCCTCGCGATACAATCCACACGTACCACACACACAAACACACTCACATATATATATGATATAGATATAGATATATATATGATGAGATAGAGATTATAGAGTATATATAGATAGTCATTTACAACACACACAGCACACACACTACACACACGACCAGCTGTCACTCGTCACACACACTCACTAACACACACACTCACACACACAACCACACACTCGACCCACACACACCCACACACACCCCCACTCACCACACAGCACACACACACACACACACATAGAATATATATAGATATTATATATATAGTATATTAGAGATAGATTATGATAGATATAGTTATATATATATATATAGAGATATATCTAGAGTGTGGTGTGTGTGGAGTTATACAGCTATTTGAGTAGAGAGGTTAGTACAGAGAGATGAGACAGCCCAACTGTCACACAACCACACTCACACAATCACGTCACACAACACACACAACACACACACACACTCACACACTCTCACACAATAACCTCACTCCAGACATCAGTGTCCTACACACTACAGCCTTACACTCTTTCCACATGAGTTTCAAACCAGCATGCCTCACATCCACACCGCCATCTTCCCACAGTCCTGCTCCCCAAGGTACGCTACTGAAATCCCTTCTTTAATTACCCTCGACGCTACCCCCTCCCGAGTCCCCCCACCATACCCAAACAAGTCGAAAAAATCTGCTGGTAGCTTGATGGCTGCGACTCCCGATCTGAAAAAAAAAAAGATGAAAGGCGACATCAGTGAGCTTTTACTAGACTGAAGGCCCATCAATCTAATCTGAGATCGGTTATTAGCGGCGGGATGAGGGGAAAGGAGGCTGGCGGAATGAGGGGAAAGGAGGCTGGCGGGATGAGGGTTGACTTCGTTATGTTACCATAGCGTCACCACTATGCACACACGCGTGGCTGGTCAGCGGAGAATTGAATGGAGTCAGCCGAGAATGCATCTGTGAAGCGGGAGAGCTGAAAAATCGCCCGTCCTCTTCTCCATTTGTGACGTCGAGTTTCCTGGGAAAGAACAGCGATTCTGGGGGATTTTTCACGATAGAGAGAGATTTTTTTTTTTTTCTTTCTTTTTTTTTCTTTTTTTTTTTTTGGCATATTGACTCATTCGAAGCGTTTCTCTCTGGGGGTGGAAAGGCAAGCTGTAGAAGAATTGACACGGTTTGATAAGTGGGCCGAATTAATGCAACCAGTCTTATGCTTCTCTGCAGGAGAGAAAATAATATCACAAATGCCAACAGGACAACCATTTTTGCGCCTTCATAAAATGCGGAATATTGTGTTTAATTTAGAAACATAATGCAAAATGCACCTGCACTAAAATGTAATAAAAAATATAGCATACGTCGGAAAAATACAAATTTTCGACAA
>NW_028234409.1:17699721-17704721 GCF_977035675.1 Penaeus japonicus | reverse complement strand
CACACACACACACACACAACCACACACACAAACAGACAAAAACACCCACACAAACTAACAAACGAACACACACACACTAACTCACACATACACACACACACACACCACACACACACCACACCACCCACACACACACACACACCCACAGATAGATATATATATTAATATTATATATTAGATTATAGTAAAGCACATCCACCACAACACACACAGTAGATATATTATATAATAGAGGAATGGCATATATTTATACACACACACAACACTCACAGCACACCACACTCACACACACACCCACTACCCACACAATCATACATACACGCACCACATAAATACACACACCCAACCACTCACACACACCCACACACACACACACACACACACACACACACACACACACACGACCACCCACCACACACAAATTCCCCACACACACACACACACACACACACACAACACCACACACTCGGACACCACACACCACCCCCACCCCCACCCACACAAACACACACCACATACACAAACACACACACAAACACACACACACACAATATATATATGTATATATATATAATATATATATATATATATAGTATATCTATATAAATTTCTATTCACCCAACACAAAAACCAATGAGCCCACCCAGAGACCCCATTCGTCTCCAACCATACCTATCCGAGTCCCAATCATACCCACGACCCTAACTCCCACAACACCTACCACACTCATGCACCTCAACACAGGTGCGGCACCGCACCCACACACCAAACAAGACTACACGCACTCACTAACCGCAGTAGATCACTCCTCATTTCCAAGTCATGCAGGACCATATCACCTTTACCATAAACTGATTTGAACAGTCCCGAGCGTTCCGTGTCCCGCCACGACTGTTGCAAGCACGGAACAAGACAGTTTATCATTATAAAGCTCTGATAATTGGGGTTAGTACGTACACACATGTAGATTGGCATAAATTTGCCTCAAGAACGAGGAGGAATCTTCCAAATTGCATTTAAATTGTTAATACAGGAAGGCCGAGAGTTCCTCTGAATTGTTTCGGTGGTTGAAGTCTGGGATTTTACCATTTATATTGTATTTCATTTGTTCCCTCTTATGGCTTTAAAAATACACGTTGCATTCTTGATTTTCACGAGTGATTGTCTTGCAAAGGAGAGCGCTTTGGGGTCCCGCAGTGAGCCATGTAAGTTTAATGTGGTGATTACCTTTGTCCATATAGTGTACTTATTGTTAAATGATTCCTTACGCGTTATCATGTGTTTCCTTTTACAGAGCGGCGTTTTGCTGTTTTTGCAATTTACAGGATTATGTTTTCTAGTGTAAATATGTCTTGATTTCTGGTGTTATTGAGGTAAATTCGTGCGTGGTAGTATATTGAGACGTCTACTTTTTAGGGTGGTACTTGGCTCAGCCAGTTATTTCAGCTTAGTTTTGTTTTCATTCGAATTCAATGGTAAGAATGTAGCAATAAGAATGCTAATAGACAATAAAAAAGAAAGAAAGAACAGAGGTACACCAAACAAAAGACGAACAAAAGGGGGGAAAAGAAAAAAAAAAAAAAAAGGGAAAAAAAAAAAAGAAAAAAAAGAAAAAAAAAAAAAAAAAAAATATAACCCCCATCAAAAACACAAATCCCCCGAATCAATGATGATACCCCTCAACCCCCCCCTATACTTCTCACCCCGGTTTGCCTGTGTTTTTTTTAACTCCTAAACAGGTCAGAATGAGGCCAACCCGAGTACACATGAATCACCTTGACTGTGAAGGAGACGCAAGAGCGTGTACAAAAATATCACCAAAGGAGACCTATTAAAGTATTTATATTTCTGTATTCTCCGAGATGACGTAATATTTTCCCCGTCCCGAGGCCGTCAACAAGCGTTAGTCTAAATCTGTTCTGGAGTTAAAGTCCTGTTGTGTGGGATTCCTCCTTAGCCCCGCGCCTCGGAGGTCCTTCAAGAAGACGTGGGGAAGATGCTGGCCGTCCTGATTGGGTCGTCGGGAGAGAGGGATGCTGCTTGTGCTTGGGCTTGTGCTTGGGGCGCTGGGAAGGGCGTTTGAGAAGGTCAGCGCCACTCGGTTTATTATGTTAAGGTTAGTAGAAGTAGGAGTGCCGTTATTCATGTCACTATCACCTTTGTTAGTTTTCATATCATTGTTGCGTTCATTGGTATTTTCATTAGCATTAGCATTATTGTCAGTGGTATTATCATTATTATTATCATTCTCATTAATATTATTCTCATTATTATCATTATTATAATTATAATGATTTTATCATTGCTATTATTATCATTATTATTGTTGTTATTATTATTATCATTATTATTATTATTATTATCATTATTATCATTATTATCATTATTATCATTATTATTATTATAATAATAATTATTATTATCATTATTATTATTATCATTATTATTATTATCATTATTATCATCATCATCATTGTTATGATTTTTATCATCAGCATAATAATCGTTATAACAATCATTAACATTATCATTATCATCGCCATATTAGTTATCATAATTACTATAATCAACATTTTCGTCATTGATATGGTTATTATCATTACCATTATTTTTACTATTATCATTATTATTATTCTGATCATTATCGTCATTATCATTGTCATTAGTATCATTATTATTGTTATAATTTTTATCATTGCCATTACTATCTTTATCATTATCTTGATTATCACTTTTATTATCATCTATATCATTAGAATCATTGTTATTATTATTATTGTCATTGTTATTATCATTATCATAATCATTAATATCGTTGTCATATTTATCATTAATATCATTATTATAATAATTATCATCATTATCATTATCATTATCATCACATCGTCATTATCTTATCATTATCATTACTATCATCATCATCCTTATTGTCATGATTATTATCATTATCATCATTTTTATTTTTGTTGTTGTTTATAGTTGTAGTTGCCATGGAGATGATGCTGAGATATGAGATTAGTTCTGATAACATTAATGGACATTAATCCTTATCATCATTACTGTTATAATCATCATTATCATAATTGTTATAATTTTTGTATTTACTTTTATCATCACTATTATCATTATCATTGTATTATCACTGTTGTTCTTACCATGATTACTATCATCATGATTTTTGTTATTGTTTTAAGAATAATGATGATCATTATTACCATTATCATTATCATTCTTACTATTATCACTATTGTGTTATCATTATCATTATAACTTGTTGATGTTATTCCTATTATGATTTTGGCATTTTAATCATTATTATCAATATTATCGCTATTTTTATCATCATCACCATTATCATTACCATAATTATTATCATTTTTATCATGATGATAATGATAATGATAATAATATCATTATCATTATCTTTAATATAATAATAGTAATTATTATTATCATTATTATTAATATTATCCTTTTTATTATCATTATCATTATCATTATCATCATCATCATCATTATTATTATCATTATTATTATTATTATCATCATTATTATCATAATCATTATTATCATCATTATCAAAGTGATAATAGTAAGAGTAATGAAAATGAAGATTATGTTAATAATATAAATAATCATAATTATGATAAGAATAGTAACAATAAAATGATGATGACAATGATAATAATAACAACAACAAGAGTAATAAAGAGTACAATCATTATCATAATAATAGTAATAATGATAATAAGAATCATCATCATCATTATCATGATCATTAACATCACCATCATTATCATGATCATTAACATCATCATCACTGTTACTATCATTATTTTTTTTTTCCCATTACTCAGCGTTACCAATCCCGCATCGTCTTTGCTATTGTAAGAATCACCATTTAAATAACAAACATCCTTATCGTCATCTCAGCATCATCATAGTCAGCATCATCATAGGCAGCATCATCAGTATCAATTTTATCACTATGAATATTCCCAATGCTTATCCTTGCTGGCATTTAGTTGTTTCTCATTGTGTTGGTATTATCATAATCATAATGAAAATGAAAACCGTCATTAATATTCACATTAGCATAAAAATCGTTGTTATTTCTATCAAAACTATTACCATTATCATAATCATTACTAAATTGCAATCAACATCAATGGTGACGGAATTAACATGATGTAATCAATGTTATTCTTGCTGTTTAGCTGCGATTATTATAATAGCTACGCTCTTATTATGAAAATCATTTGTATTATAATATCACGACCATAAACATTTCACATTTTTGACTCGCTGAAGCATCAATATATAAGTGCAAAATAAAATCCCTAGTAAATGTGTCTCCTGTGCACTTTTCCTACGTAGTTTATAAATCAAATATATATATATATGTAATTCTTTTCAATATCACATTAATAAATCACCCTTCCGAATGAAATAAATGCTTGCTTCACTACCCTTTCCTCAACAATTAAAACTTAAGTGCTTCTCTCCGGTACACTATTGCTGAGCGAGTACACCTGGCGTTACACTCGTTATACTTATGTTGGAACCCACTTGGATGGTTGGGTAGGAAAGGAGGTCCTGAATCACCGAATCAGGTTTCGGTACCGTGGTTTGATTACACTTGAACCGCGCGTCGCAGAAAAGGGAGTGAGGGTGATTAAGGGGGGGGAAGATATGGGAGCCTAGATATGAGGGGAGCTCGCGAGTTGGTGGTGGTGAGAGTGGGGGGATGAGTGGGAGTGGAGAATCAGTCCCCTTATCTAGTTATCTTTTCATACGGGTGGGCTGGTGAGATTCTAGATAGCAGCGAGAGAAGAGGAAGGTGAGAAGGGGGGAGTGGCCGGCTATCATTTCGCTCACTCGTCTTTACTCTTAGGTGTATCTCTTCTCTTTCCTCGCTTTCGTGCTCTCTCATCTCGTTTCCTTTATAGATTCTTTCTCTAATACTCCTCACTCCTCTATAGCCTACTCTCGTAAGACGG
>NW_028234409.1:17657221-17659721 GCF_977035675.1 Penaeus japonicus | reverse complement strand
GTTAATGAAACAGATCTTTTGAAAAAAAAAAAATACTTTTTATTTTATTTTTTTCTCTCTTAGAGGGGAAGACATTAAATCATTTATTTCTATATTTTCTTTTTTTTTCTTCTTTTTTTCTAACCTTAGAGTAGTGAGAGTTGGGGGGGGGGAGGGGGGAGGGAAGTCAAGCTTTAGAAGTAACAATTGTGGGAAAAAAAAATCTCATAATTTTTTGAAGGATCATCTAATGAAAAACTCTAAACACTTTAAATGTGACCTTTTTCGCTGTCATAATCAGCAAAAGGGAAAAATTAGCCAGATAAAACTCGTCGTACGTAAAATTACAAGGTGTAAGACAGAGCAAGGCAACTCGTGGCGTGAAAGGCGATAGTCGTACTTGAATCCCCTCGTATAATGAGCCTTGTCGTGTCTCTCCCCTTTAGCCGGCCTTGTACGGATTTCCCCTCAGCTTCGGTTAACCGCGTCACCGATCTTGTCCTAGAAGCCGTTTGTAATTAAAAACTCGTTAATTACATATCGTCAACAGATTAATTAAAGAATTAATCCAGGAGTTTCTTGCAAAGATGTGACGACTTTGGGACAACAACTCACTTGGTTTATTTTACTTATTTGAGTGTGATTTTCCACGTTTTATGCATACGTTTTAGATTGACAAAGAAAGGTGGAAAGGTATTCTCGACTTCCGATTTGCTTGAGGGACAAAATCAAAAAAAAAAAAAAAAAAACAGACGACGGTGAAATAGAGAGAGAAAACACAAATCAAACAGATGTATATCATAAAAAAAAGAGAAATAATGTTAAAATCCCACAAAGAAGAAAAGGAAATGATAATAATAAAAAAGAGATGGAGAGAAAAAAAAAAAGAATCTACAAAGGGACGCTACTAGAACATCCCTTTCCCTTCCCCCCCCCTCCCCTCTCCCGCCCACCCCCCATCCCCCATCCTTCCCCCTTGCCTAGAAAACAATGAATCCTCTCTGCTTCTAATCCTCTCTACACATCCCCTCGATTGTCCTGCTGTCCCCTTTTCCTCTTTCCTTCCTCTGTTATTTTCTCTTTCTCTCCCCCTCTTGTAACTCCTCTCCCATTATTTCCTTACCCTTCACCTGCAATCGGCCTTCACGTCCCTCATCTGTGTGTTGTTGCTTTTTTTGTTTGTTTGTTTGCTTTATTCTTTTTTATCAACACCTATATGGTTTTCTCCCATTTAAGCCGCTTTAATAATCCTTTAGTTTTCCTCCCCATACGGAGACTTTTATTCGCTTTTCGCTGAGACCCACTCCTCCCCTTCCCTCTCCTCTCCTCCCCTTCCCTCTCCTCTCCTCCCCTTCCCTCTCCTCTCCTCCCCTTCCCTCTCCTCTCCTCCCCTTCCCCTCCGCTGCACCCCTTCCCCTTTCTCTTCCCCCAGCCATTCTCCCCTTCCTCCCTCCCTCCCTCCCTCCCTCCCAACGCACCCATTTCCCCTCTCTCTTCCTCCGACGCTTCTTTATAAAATACGATCTATCGCTTTCCCCTCTTTCGGATCTTCCTCCTCCTCCCCTTCGTCGCGGATTCTTTCCTTCCCCTTGCCCTCCTCCCCCCAGCCCCACCCCATGCCCCACCCAAGGCCCGTCCGTAACTCATTCTTTCCCCCATTCTGCAGAACGCAAAACTCTCCCCTATCACCATTCCACTTCACCCCCTCCCCCCCACCCCCTTAACACCGTTTTCCGCTCCCCCTCCCCCTCCCCCTCCCCTCCCCCTCTTTCATCCCCATTAAACCCCCAACTCCAAATCCTTGAAATATATCTTCGAGATCTTATAACGTCTTGTTTCGAGTACCGCGCGCGCCCCGGTCGGTATATCGCGCCAAACAGATAAAATAACAAAGTTTTTTTTTTCTTCTTCTTCTTCTTCTTCAGAGTCTGAGCGTCGAGTTTCTTTCCTTCGCCGTCACCTACAGCTTTGTCTTCTCTTCGGCAAAATCCTCGAAGCAGAATGGAAAATTTTCCTTTTATTTTGTTGGCACGTTTGTTGGGTCCCCGATACACACACTCGGCATTGTCACCAAAGAGAGAAATTATCATTACTTAAGCTACGTCCGGACGCTTGCGCTGCACCTTCGTTTGTCTTTCTGTGCAACGTGCTCTTGAACAAATAGTCTGCACATGTAAATGCGTGTTGTCTGAATATGAATTCGTTGAATTATTTCAATTCTGCGCATATGAAGGATCATTTACAGCGAGGGAAAGCTTAGAGCGAAACCAAGTCCGCTGCCAAAGCGACGCAACCGAACGAAATTCCAAACTTCTAAAGTGCGGTTTGGGATTAGAAGAGAGATTTTCTTGTGGCATATTTTTGCTTTTTACGGTTGAAGGCGATTAAAAGAGAGAATTGATGTGCGGGACTCGGGGTGTGTTTTCTAACTTGTAATTACGACCATGAATATTGCTAATTTGTAGAGGATTGGGAAGCAGAGCCATCTATTGGAAAGTGGCGGCGGCGGCGTGGATGAGTT
>NW_028234409.1:17559721-17642221 GCF_977035675.1 Penaeus japonicus | reverse complement strand
ATTGACACTGATGTCATACGAATATGAGGAAAAAGAAAAAGAAAAAAAGAAAAAGAAAAAAAGAAAAAGAAAAAAAGAAAAAGAAAAAAAAAGTAAAAATACACAAACTTAAATAAATAACTATGACGCTGTATAGGATGTGTATGAATGTGTATGCTTTACTGGGTGCTTGCATGATAGCTGTTACCAGAGCGAATGGACTGTTTGATTTGTAAACAATTTTCTATACGAAACAAAACAGAAGTACTGATGTTTCAAATTCTGGATGTCAATACTGAACTAGAGGTTTTGTTTTGGAATCCTCGTTATCATTAGTTTTATCCTGTGTTTTGTTGTTGTTATTATTAGGGATGAGACTGGTGGAAGATTTTGTTTTTTAACTACTATAGTTGTTGTTAAAGTTAGATGTGGGGATATTGTTATTTTGATTATTGTTGATGTTGGTGTTGTTATTGATATAATGATGATATTTATTATTGTTATTATTACAACTGTTTTTAATTTTAGGGAGTCTGATTTTTACTCATGGTAGAAAGTTAAAAACTATAATAGTAATTATTTTCTTCATCTTACATTTTCCGCTTAGGTAATATTGCGGTTACTGTGATTCTGTTATTAATATCGCCACTGTCGTCATTGCTGTATTTTTGTTGACATCATTTCATTAATTTCAAAACTAGTAGTAGTAATATTTTTGCATTTTTGGTTATGTTTTTTTTCTTTCTCTTTTGGTTCGCTCATAATAAAGTATGATGTCATCCTCTGCTGCCTTGATTTTCTCACACACAATGATATATTATAAATATGAACCGAAACACAACACTGTTATTTCTTTCTTTACCCCGCCATTGCTCATTGCTCTATAAACAGTCAGTATGCTTATTTATTTCAGCTTTCAGCTTTCTCCCTGAGCGCTTCTCTCTCTTCCTCTATCTCTTTTTTTTAATCTTTGTCTTGGCATTGTTAGCGTGGTGTTCCCCCCCTCTCCTGAGCCCCCCCCCCCCCCTTAATACATCTGTCCCGCTTCCCCACACCCGGAGTGACACACGTCCCTGTGTCTCCTACGTCTTGCGTTGCTCCTGTTCCTCTGCTTCTAACGCTGTCTGCCTCACCCTTTCTCTCCCTCCTCTGCTCTGTCGCTCCCTCTAAAAAACACTCCCCGACCCTGCAACACTAACACACTTTTCCCCTCCTGCTCCTCCACTCACGGTAAACCTCCGCCCACACCCAAGGTTTTGGGGAGAGCTTGACGAACAATTAGTCCTCACGCTCTATCCCGCTTCCTCTCTCCGATGACAGTCCTCTGTCTGTGTTTCTGTCTATCGTCGCTTCCTCTAACACAAGCTAACATAATCCCCTCCCCCTGCAACAGTCTCACACCTTCCCACCCATATTCCTCCCCGCCCTAAGGGCATCCCCCCTATGGCCACCCAAGTAGCTTGATAGACACACACTAAACACTTCACCTTGCCGCAACTTGGGCACTGTCCTGGTAAAGGGCAGGGGGGAAAGGGACCGATCGAGGAGGGAAGGGGAAAGGAAGCAAAGGTTGAGATGAGAAAGGGGAAAGGCAGGAAAGGGCGCACAGGATGGGGGACTGAAGGGGAAATACGCACAGTAACTTGAGTATGAGTAACAGAGGATCGACATGTTGTAGTAACAGAAGGAACGGCAAATGACTTTGGCATCGGCGATGATATTGCGCGAATGATTTTGGACAAGTTTTCCTTGCGGGTAAAAGGCGTTGGGGAGGATACGAAAGTGAACAAGAAAAAAAAAATATCAGAATTATGATTAGATCATATTGGCAAGGAAAATAAAGATTTCTTCGCAGTAATGATATCAATGATAATTCTAGAGAAATAGTGAATCGGTACCCAGATGGATAGTGAAGAGGGAGAGAGAGAAGTACATCACCAGACATATTCCATTTACCAATATATAACAAAAAGTGGTAAGACAAGTGAGCGCACTGTGGTCATTTCCTGTGGCGCCGATAACGCTAATCATACGATTTCCATAATTCTTTATTTTGTAACTCATTTGTTATCATCTCTCTCTTTTCTCTTCGCTCTAATTTTAATGAAAAGGTGCAGATAATTAATGAAACATTTCACATGCAATTACAACACACACACACACACACACACACACACACACACACACACACACACACACACACACACACACACACACACACACACACACACACACACACACACACACACACACACACACACACACAAATACACACGTATATATATCCCACTGACTACGAGAACCATCCCCACCCAGCTCAAGCAACCTGTTCGAATCCGAGTCCGCTCCGAACCCCCGAACCAATCACGCGGCCAATACAAAAGTCGCAACGTTCGTAAAATAGTAAGCCAATAAGCTGTAAATAGAGTGTGATCTCAACACGGTGTTAACGGGGGCGAGGCTGACCCTTCCGTGGTTGTGAAGGGAGTCATGTTAGGTTGAATAACTACTATTGATCACGAGAATGCCGATCAATCATGGGCTGGGACGCTCGTTCACATAGGGTAGCTGGTGTTCGAACTATCTATCACTTAGATGAGCATGAACTGACTCGTTATTACGTATATAACGATCGCTGCCTAATTATAGACAGCATTGTTTTTTTTCTTTTTTCTTTTTTTAAGGGGTGGGGTGGAGCTTTTCTTTGTTACTTTGTAGATTTTTCTTACAAACACACAGAGACACATACACACTCACACACATACACACACACACACACATACACTTAAACTTACACTTACACTTACACATACACATACACTTACACTTACACTTACACTTACACATACACATACACATACACATACACATACACATACACATACACATACATATATATACATACATACATACTCACTCACTCATGTATATATGCATATATGTATATGTATATATATACATATATTATATATTTATATATATTATATGTATATTATATGTTCACATCTTTAGATGTATATATGCATATATCTATGTTTATAGATACATATACTCATTATATAAGGATTTTCCGAATAGTTATAATGCATCACTATATATGTATATATATATATATATATACATATATAAATGAATATATATATACATATATATATATTTATATATACATACATATATATATATGTATATATATATTTATATACATACATATATATATATGTATATATATATTTATATACATACATATATATATATATATATATATATATATATATATATATGTGTGTGTGTGTGTGTGTGTGTGTGTGTGTGTGTGTGTGTGTGTGTATGTATGTATATATATATATATATATATATATATATATATATATATATATATATATTTATGTATGTATGTATGTATGTATATTGGTCGCTGTAAGAAAAGCGACTGAACGAAATCATTTGAGAAATAGCGTAATATCGATCAGACATTCTGACTCCAGAATGATCACTGAATATTGATTGTTTTGTGCGTGATGTTCTCTCCGAAAGCGAGTTTGTTTCTTTGTTTGCATAAATCTTGATAGTAAACTTGCATACGTAATGAAGGACGGAAAGAAAGTTTGTTAATGCTGAATCGATTGCAATGGAATAGAAGAAGTGGAGTATATATAGTGTAGTTAGATGTATAAATAGATTGAGACTAGCGCTTTTGACTTGTTCTTTTTTTAAATATGTGGATATGAAGTTTCATTGGGAGTGATTTTTCATTCGAAGTTATAACTTGAAAGCTAACGCGGCAATCCTCAATTCCAATCGATATTCATCTGTCGAAGGAAAATTAAATATGATCAGAATAAAAAGAAATTCATTCTTCCTCTCGGAGATCCAGGGATAATGATAACGTTGAGTGACATCGCAGTGGCCATTTGGCTTTCTGGGAAGACCTATAATTTTAGTGAAGTAAAAAAAAAAAAAAAAAAAAAAAAATCGTTAAGAAAAATGATTAAACCAAGGAACTAGAAAGACATTTTGGTCACAAGCCTCCTTCTAACACGTGTTTTTTAGTTTGACACGCGTCTGCTAGAGCTGGGGATTCTAAATTTCTCTAGACTTAGCTGGAGGGTCTTGACGCAGCAAACTACCCCTTTCCTCTCTTGCGCCTTCCTTTGTTAATGCTATGATTAGAGGGCCAGTGTAATTATTTATCGATTCATATTTTCCAAGAGGAATTTCTGATCGCTGACCACCTATTAAACAGTCAGTCTCTTTTCATTTTTCCTTCGTTGTAACCCTAAAGCACGATCAAGGGGCCACCGAGCGGGAGGAGTAGACTGAGGATTGGGGATTGTCTAGCGATTAAAGGGGACCGCATCAATATTCCAATCACTGGCATCATTCTGGCATATTAATCAAGGAAATGGAAGGGAGGGCGTAGCGTGGAAGATCCTATGTGAAGGTACAATGGCTTCCCAGTGGTAACATCTTTCCTTTGAATAGCGATGGCAACGGGGCACAGGTCTTCCTCCTCCTCCTCCACGGGACACTGGAAGGTGGAGCTGCGAGCCACGCGGGGCGGGAGGATGCAGGGCGAGAGGAGCGAGAGAGAGCGAGAGAGAGACAGAGAGAGATAGAGAGCGAGAGACAGAGAGACACAGAGACACAGAACGTGATCGCCAGGGATCCACATGAGAGAAAGTGAAAAAAAGAAACATTGAAGGATATTGGGATGCGTTGTGTGAACCGAAGCTATGAGGAATTCGAGGAAGTACTGCGGGTAAATTTTTAACGTTACACAAAGTAAAATTACTTTTTTTTTTACTACAGAAAATATTTAAAGAAAATTCTACAAAGAGACTTTCTTTGATTTACAGCGTTTGCAGAGGGAAATGCACTGAATTTAAAGAAATCTTTTTTAAAAAATGCATCTCAATTATTCCTCCCAGCCTCTCATAAGCATTCAATTACCTCGCAGATAAAAACCTCGTCCATAGAATACACCTCGGGTGGGATTATTACCATATGAATAAGCGAGATTTAACTTCCCGAGTGCCCGCAATCAGACAGAATCGGAAAAATCGGTCTTTAGACTAAGGTCTTTGAGGAAAAAAGGGGGAGGGGGAGGTAATCGGTAATCGAAACCTGTGCACCGATGAGGTAATAGATGGCGCGTTTGATTCTTCTTTGTGACATCTTATATCAAAGTAATCAGTGGCTTGAAATTTTACCGACTGGTTTAAGCCTAATTAGAGGTACGAGTTGTAGGTTCAAGGAAAGTGGTTGGGAGAAAGAGTGCTCTTTATCCTCTATAATTCAATGGATTGAAGATGTCAATTTTTTTTTACTCAGGAATGAATATATTAATTAGTGAATACGCTTTCCAGATATTTTTTCTTAGATGTTACGCTTAAGAATGTTTAATGTTAGATTTTACATCATTATTTATGACGATTGATCAATACCATAATTGTTAACGTTTTATTTTCTCTTCAAGCAATAAAAAAAATAAAAATATCTACCAAAGACATCTTTCCAAAATTACAGACGCGTGTTACGCAAGTCATAAACATCACAAGAGCGGAGTAGTTGCTGTGGGTTAACACTCTATATCCCCGATCACGTTGTATTGATTCGGACTATTGATTGTAATCCTTTGACCCTAGGATCGTGGGGGTGTGGTTTGCCCCCTGGGGGATTCAACCCCACTTTTATAGACGCCAGAATGCGAGATTTTCCACATCAGGTTATTAAAACGAACCTTCGAAGGCGATTGGATTCTGTTTTTTGCTTTTTTTGATCTTGTGTCTCCCGATTGATAGAGGTTTGTGTTTATGGAACATTTGTAGAGACGACAGAACATCTCAGCGTCTCGCCTCCGGGCTGTTGAAAAGGATCACAAAGAGGTGGGGACGGGGGTGTTTGATCTTGTATTTTCTTTGGTTATAATGTTTTATGGATTCTGATTCGTAGAGGTTTGGGAATAGAAGTCCTTATTCTTTGGCTTTTTTTCCTTAGCGTGGGGATCCATTTGCAAGACGAGGAGAAGTTTGATTCTTTGGATCGCTGGCTTCATTTCATCCGACTTATTATCATTATCATGTTGGTGGTGAGGACGACGATGGTGTTGAGTTTTGTAGTTGTTATGATGATTATTATTATCATTATTTATTGTTATTGATACTGATATTGTTATTATCATTACTATCGTCATCATCATCATCATTGTTGTTGTTGTCATTGATTTCATTATTCTATTATCTTATTGTTATCATTATCATTATATTAATCACCATCGTGTCATATAATCATCATTTGGAATACTATAGTTTTGTTAAGAATGAGACGCAGATATCTTGCACTTACAGACAATGGATACTCATATTTATCAGTGGTCTCCATATGGATTGGTTCAACGAAAGTGGATTCGGTAATGGATCAGAGCCATTCCAGACCTAATTTTGTCATAAACCCCCATTGTTTCCTGCCCCCCCTAATTCCAGGTCCCCGGGGGGCGGAGGGGCGCAGCCGAAGGGGTCTTGGTTTCATTAGAGTCGGAACTCTCGTTAATTAGGCTTCCAACTCAACCGTATTTGCCGGATTTCTTATTTCACTCTTGTCCAAAACTTTGCCTTTTTTATCGATCCACTGCGAGAACGAAACATCGCCCGGATATCTTAAGTGTTGTGTACTGAGAGCTCACCTTTAGACCCGTATGGCATCCCTTTATCAAAGCCTCCACTTTTTGACCCGAGCCTCCTTCTCTCCCTCCCTCCCTCCCTCCCTCCCCCCATTCCTCCTCTCTACCCTCACCCTTTCCCTCTCTCCTTTCCTCCTCCCTCCCCCAACCCTCCCTCCCTCCCTCTCTCCCCTTCACCCCTCCCTCACATCAAGTTTGTTTAGCTAATGAGTATTTTCTGTCCCCGACTTTGGTTATAGGTTGTGATAACGCGATGACTCGGTGAACGATAACGAAGAATTTTTTTCGGCTAATTTCTGTCCGGATGGTTCGGGAAAATCGTGGCGAAGGGTGTGGCTGGGCGCTGGGAGGGTCTGCGGCCGCGGGAGCGATGGATGTTGGAAGTGGTGGCAGTGGATGATGGCAGGGAGGGCGCCGAAGGGAGGTGGAACGACGCCCGAGCATACGGCATAGCAGGGGCTGGAATACGCAGGCGGGTTATATGGTAAAATTTGCTCGAGGTGAAAGCTGCGGTTTTGATATCGCTTACAGAAGGAAGCCCCCGCGCATGCGCACTGTGTACCGGAGAAGACATTTCCGGGTTGTGATTATTGTGGATGTAGCTGTGGTCGTTATGGTAGCAGTACAGAGGTTGGATGATAACTAGGCAGATGGTCTAAGATAACAGCTACTTTCTCACGCGAGGCAAGGGAGGGACTGGATCGTGGGACCCCCTCCCCCTCCCCCTTCCTCCTTGCGTATACAAGTGCTCTAAATCGCGCTAACTACAATGCAAGACACATTGGTGCCACAATTATTTATATTTCCAGGTTGTATTGTGGGGAGGTGTATGCATTATGATTTTGCCGACAAGTTTAAAAGATAGGACTTATACACATAACCACACACACGCGTACACACACACACACACACACACACACACACACACACACACACACACACACACACACACACACACACACACACACACACACACACACACACACACACACACACACACACACACACGCTCGAACACATCAACGATACATGACGCCTGTACCATCGGTCCTCTAAACAAGACACGTCAGGGGCAATAGACACACGTATCCCCCCGGGCCCCGAACTCCCCCCACCAATTTGCCGCCCCTGGGGGATTCGAACCCCTGTCCTGCCGAAGATATTACTGTCACAACACCGCGGGGCCAAGTAGCCGATGGTCAGACGTCAAGGTTCAAGTCCCTGTTGTTATTGTTCTTGTTGTTGTTGTTGTTGTTGTTCGTGTTTGCGCCGCTCGCTGGTCTTTGTTGAATGCCTGTGGCCCCTCCTCCTCCCACCTCACCCCCTACCCCCCTTCCTCTTTTTTTTTTCCTTTTTCGGTGTGTGTGTTTGTGAGCGATTTTATATTTAGTGTTATTGGGTTAGTGAAGTTCATGTTGATGTGGTGGTGACGTTTCCATGTCAGTGCAGAAGCGATGTTGCAGCGGTGGTGATGTCACTGCTGTTATGGTGGCATACCGTTACATCTGACACTGCGTTGGTGTTGTTATTGATGTCGTTGCACTGACGCCGGTTTTGATGGTGGTGTTTTTGGCCTGGTGATGAGGCTGGTGGTGTGACAGTAACATTGTTGCACTTGCTGTTTTTATAAGTTGCAGTTGCGGGGGCGAGGGTGGGGCTAGCATGATATGGCGGAGTATTTTTGTCGCCGGCCTTCTTTATTGGTAGCAGTGTGCTGGCGTCGCGGCTGATAATGATACTGCTTCAGAGGGAAAAATGTGGGTTGCCAAAATTGTTATTGTAATTTTATCTGTCGTGGCGTTATTTATAGTGGTCGGGGGATGACGATGTGGTTGGTGTGTAGGGTAGCTGGGGATGGTGACGGTGATGGCCATGGTGACTGTGACGTTGTTTGCGATACGGGAGCATTGCATCGTGGCTTTTGCAGTCAATTACTTGTGCCTCTGTGTGCCGCGAGTCCTGTTGCGATAACATTATTATTAACTTCTTACAAATCGGCATTAAGTCTTTCCTGACTGTCGTTATTAGGAATGTTATTATTGTTATATTTTTTTATTATTATCATTATCAGTATTACTGTTATTATAATAATAATAATAATAATAATTATTATTATTATTATTATTATTATCATTATCATTATTATTATTTTTTAATTATTATTATCATTTTCATTTTCATTATTAGTATCAACATCATCGTCATTATCATACGTCATTATTATTATTGTTGTTGTTGTTGCTATTATCATTTTTATTATTATTATGATCTTCATCATTATTTATTTTTAGTATTATGAATTATTATTTTTGCTATCGTGATCATTATTATTATTATTATTATTATTATTATTATTATTATAATGATAATAATAATTATTATTATTATTTCAATATCATTATTATCCTCATTTGTATTAATGTTATTCCCAGCATCATATTTATAAGAGCGTTTTATTTGTTTTATGTTCGCAATCAGCATCTTACTCCGTCTCAATCACCTACTGCTATCAACATAACCCGTCTGCTTTCCATAGTATTTCAGCAGTATTTACGCAATGTGAAAAAAAGACAAAAAAGAAGAAAAAAAAAAAAAAAAACATTTACAGCCGCAAAGGGCGCAGTATTTATGTTTATGAAAGACAGAAGCACAGCTCTCTTCGGCGATAGAGCTTCGCACACAACAATTTTATCGTCATATCCCCCCCCCTCATCCACCTCTCTCTCTCTCTCTTTCTTTCTTTTTTTTTTCTTTTTTTCTTTTTTTTTTATCCCACCTCCCCTTTCGGGTTCGGTGCGTTGGCTGTGCTCGCGCTCCGCACTCCCGTATGACGTGATGCCGTTAATGTGAGAAATAACGCCGCTCGCACTTCACTGGTGTCACGAGGCAGCCGCCGATCTGTCGGTGTCAATAGATATTGCCGTGATAAAAATATATTTGTTTGTATGTCGTGCAATTGTCATTTATGGGAGTGTGGCGCGTTAGTCGTGATATATTAGGAGATATTACCTACACCCGTCCCCCCCTCTCTCCCCTTTCTCTTTCCCTCCCTACCCCCCACCATCCTCACTCCTTCCCTCCCCTCCCTCCCCTCTCTCCCTCGCCCACCCCCAACCCACCCTCTAAGTCCTCCAACCCTTCCTATTAGGGCGGGACATTTTTACCGGGAGAGAGAAAAAAAAGGCTACAATTATTTTTTATCTCTGTGTATATTTCTGTCGCGGAGGAATTAATTAATCATGCGCTTTCTTCCGTTCCATGGATTTCGGTTGATACGATCGGCCGCTCTTGGATTACGGTGATAGGGTGAGGCTCCTTCGGGCAGCCCATTACGGAACAATTTTTTCGGCGATAAATATTCATAGACGATTGTTCCTCGCCCGTGTTATGTGCGGGGAGCACGCGAGCGCCTTGGCGGAGGTGTTACGCAAGTTTGGAATGCTTTCGCCCACTTTCTCGCTCCGTCGGTCTTTCTGTCGCTCGCTCTCTCATTCTATCTCTCTCTCTCTCATTCTATCTCTCTCTCTCTCTCTCTCTCTCTCTCTCTCTCTCTCTCTCTCTCTCTCTCTCTCTCTCTCTCTCTCTCTTCCTCTCCCTCTTACCCCTTCCCTCCGTCTTTCCTTCGCCCTACTCCCTCCCTCCCGCCTTCCCTCCCTTCCCCCCTTCCCTCCCTTCCCCGCTCTTCCCCCCCTCCCTCCCCATTCCCCGATCTCACCACCTCTCCTGGTCATGTAAGTATACCACATGTATGTCTAAGTGAGTGCGGATCCCTGTGTGTGTGTGTGTATGCGTGCGTGTATGCAAATCCGCAACGCCTCCCGGCCGCCCGGCCGCCCGCCCGCCCTTGGACGAGCCTCCCGCCCCCTCCGGAGAGACACTAAGAGCCGCCGTCGCCGCGTCGTAACCCCGGCGTCCATTGCAGCCCCGTGTGACGCCTCGTGCAACAGCAATCATATTTGTTCAGCGTCACGCGGAACAATTTGCATGAGAATCGATGAACATCATTTTCGAATGACTATAACAAAAGGTTATTAAAAGTATCATCGCTGCATAATATCATGATATGGATAACACTTTCATAACAATGATAACAGTAACCTAAGTTGCAATGCCTATAATAACAATAAGGTGTTTGCAATATCGACGTGCAATAGCATCAGTAGCACGTCATTGAATGTCATATTAAATAATCAAAACGCTCCGGAAACACACGCTCTGCAACCGACCATCTTTCTATTGCTCGGCTACGGCGTGCTCAGCTGAAATACAAGTCCTCATATTACATTTATATAAATATATACGGATGTTGGTGTTTTCATATATATATATATATATATATATATATATATATATATATATATATATGTATATATATATATTTATATATATATATTTATATACATATATATATAATAATATTACATATATATACATATATATACATATATATATATATATATATATATATATATATATATATATATATATATATAATATATATATATATATATATATATGTTTAATCACACACACACATACATACATACATACATATATGTATATATTTGTATGTCTGCAATTCTGTTCACACACGCGCACACACACACCACACACACACACACACACACACACACACACACACACACACACACACACACACACACACACACACACACACACACACACACACACACACACACACACACACAAACAGACAAACACACACACACATCTTTATCAACTTATCTATATGTGTGTGTGTGGACGTACTATATTGATACATAGATATATGTATATATGTATACTATGTGTTTGTGTTCTCTGCTTTCGTGCTTGCATGCGCGCACGTTTGTGTGTCTATGTGTGTGTGTGTGTGTGTGTGTGTGTGTGTGTGTGTGTGTGTGTGTGTGTGTGTTTGTATGTGTGTGTGTGTGTTTGTATGTATGTAGCGAGAAAGAAAATGGTGACAAGTTATTGACACAACCAGTCATCAGCGCACAGGAAATATTACCATTATGTTAATTAGGATCATGGCATAGTATTTTCGAAACGCGAACATGCACACGTCTACCGCCACCAAGGGAAGAACGTGCCTCGTAGACGGGATGGATATGGTCGAAAATCCCACGAAAGTCCTTGGAGGAAACGCCTCCAATCGAATCCTGATCGGAACCGCTTCCGTCCCCTCCTGGCAAAGATCCTCCCAAGAGCTGATCAAGAAATAAGAATGAGAAGCAGGCCAGCGAGCGCAAGAAAGCGGCGAGAGAGAGAGAGAGAGAGAAAAAAGAAAAAGGTGGAGGGCGCAACCCCCGTGCTCGGTGGTACAACTCTGACCCTCCGCACTCTTTAATCAACTGTAATCAATCAATCGATCCATTTCAACCCCAAGCAGTGACTGGACACGCTTGACGGGTTTCTGATCGATCTATTCCATCTATCTGCGTGTGACCCTGGCAATGCTGGCTTGTTATTTTGCCTCCTCGTGTTGCGGCCGCTATGCTGCGTGTTTCGTTATCTTGCGTTGCGTCATGCCGCGTCCTTTGCTGGTGTTATCTTATTTTTCTTTTTCTTAGCTTGATTACCATTTGCTTCTTTTGGTTGCGTATTATCTTGTTCTGTTTCGTGATTTTGCGGCAGGCGTTGCATGCGGTTTTATCGGCGGTGTTAAAACTATGTGTTATGTTGACTCTGTCGTCTCATATCTCAGTGTTTTGCATCTTGTCATAACGTCAGTGATACCTAATTTTATCACACTGTTGCGCAACCGTGCTTTTTTCTCGGTGGATTATTATCATGTTAACTTCTGTCTCTTGTCATAAAGTCGGAATTATTAAAGGCTGCCCTTTTTCTAAACCCCTGTTCTCCCGGACCCTCGTCTTTGAAGCCACGTTACACGCACACAGCGCAAAGGCTCCGTGTGCAGCGCTGTGCCGCGGAAACGAGCAGCCATCCTGTACTCTCCTAGGATTACCATGGGGGTCGATCCCCCACAACACACACGCCGATCCTCGCGTGACCAAATATGCTAATAAACACATTCAATGCTAACTAAAATACGATCATAACGCACGGCGTAGGTGAGTGGCGTATGATAGTAATTATCAGACCCAGATCCCCTCATACGATAGAACATTACGCGCATACCGCCCGCCCGCGCCGTGTATGGGGACACTGCGGACCCACACGAACCTCAGTACGACCTGCGATGCTGCTTTTATGGGCGGCGAGAGGGTGTGGGCGGCGGCCGAAGGGGTGGCGCCCATACTAGAGATGGTAGCGAGTGAAAGGAGGCCGAATTGTAGTCTTTAAAAATGGTATAGCGTGGCTTAATATTCTTAACACAGTAATGTGGATGGTAATCGTAACTCTGACAATAATTATACAATTATATTAGGAATTACACAAATAATAATCCTGTGGTGTAATATTAATTCGGGAAAGAAATAGCACTCCAAAAATGATAACAACGATGTCATATAATAGTGAAGAAACATTTAGCAAAAATAGGGTTGACAGTAATATTAAGAACAACAACTATCGCCACCACTATCACCATCACCATCACCACCACCACCACCGGACAACAGGAAAAAACTCATCCAAGAACGATCTAGATACAGTACAACAACGTTAAACCCCTCCACCCCTACCCTCTCACCCCCCCCCCCATTTTTCTGACTATCCTCCCCCCACCGGCAAACTACTCGGGCTTCTCACATAAGGAAAAGCTAATAGAAAGCGACGGTTTCCAATGCTCAAGAAACAAAGGAGCCACATATGCTCCGAGACTAAGACAATTTACCGGCTCATAATGCTCCCACAGCTACAGTATATTGGGTTTTCCTTTCCCTCTAAACCCCTGGATCTGTCGACATCAAATTGAGCCTTTGCTAATTAGATTCTTATAATTGCAAGACTGTACCCGCGGCTCTAGTATTGATTGTGTATGGTGCACTAACCCCCCCTAATCTACCTTTTTCACATTCACTGGTCTAGATAAGTGACTTTAATCGTATATTCTCAAAGCCTCAGAAGAATTACCATTGATTCGTTCGACAAAATTCAAACCTTTATAGAACCGGAGCACTTAAGGTTCCAACTAGTGAAGCTGAGACCGCGTACCTGAGGATGAAATTTTACAGAAGGAAAATTGTATAATCCTGCAGCATTATTAATTACCGGGGGAGTGAGATAATGGGTTTGACAGTAAATTGGAAGTTTATTCATTACGAGAATATTTTCTTACGAAGAAATTATAGAGTGCTCTTCTTCTTCTTCTTCTGCTTCTTCCTCTTTCTCTGCTTCTTCTTCTTTTGATTTCTTCTTCTTCTGCTACTAATTCTTCCTCTCCTCTCCTCTCCTCTCTTTTCTTTTCTTCTCCTCTCCTCTCCTATCTTTTCTTCTCCTCTCTTATATTCTCCTCTCCTCTCCTTTCCTCTCCTCTCCTTTCCCCTCCTCTCTTCTCCTTTCCTCTCCTCTCCAATCCTCTCCTCTCCTCTCCCTTTCTCTCTCTCTCTTACTCTTGGCCTTTATATCTAAGACTAGCATTATTTAAAAGGGTTTCGTGGAAGCAATTAGCACGAATACTTTAAGAATTTGTGTTTGCTCTGCTTTCAAGTCCAGATTCGATATCGGTTATAACATTTCCTTTGGCAGCTTCAATAAATCATCAATAGACGGAACCTTTCAAACACTCATCTACATTCATTTAATATGGAATACTGGAGAAAAGTGCCGCCAGCGGTAAAATCAAAGTAATCCTCGATTTCAAAAAAAAAGAGAATGAAAAAATAAAGAAAAAAAGAAAGTTTGAAAAACTCCAGACCATCTGATTAAATTAAGTCATCTTTTTCTCGTGTCAAATGCAGAAGGTAATCGACCTCAATCGATTCTAAATGCATCATCAAAGTGAACAGAAATTTTGAAGATTTCTTTTGAACTAGCCGCTTTTTTCCCTAGATGGCAGCGTAGCGTTCATTCTCCTGCCAGATGGGTTTCTTACCCCCTTGGGTCTTAGGTGGTTTTAAGTGATTGAAAACTCGCGCTGCTTCGTCTTCTGAAATATTTCGAGTTTTCGGATAGAAATGTGTATATATTAATTGATTTCGCGTGAAGGTAAGTTTCCTGAGAGATCGTCTGTGGCGCGTGGATTTTTTTTTTTTTTTTTTTGGGGGGGGGGGTGGCGGGGCTTCTCCATCAAGGAGTTGTAGACTCTTCTGATGTAGGTGCTTTTCGCTTACGTTTAGCTGCGGAGGTTGATGGGTAGATCTGCTTCTGCGAGTGGATATTTCATTTTTGTACTTCGAGTTATTATGATGAGGATTTTCATGATTAAAGATTCAGGCTTGCCTTTTTATATGTTTTATTTACTCAAATACTTTTCTTCATTTTCCGCACAAAGGTTTTCTTTTGTTTCTTCCATTCCTTCGTACCTTAACCCTTCTTCTCATCTTCATCTATCTTCTTCTTAACCTCATCCTTCCCTATCTCCTGAGCCCGCGGCCGCACCCATGTAAATTTTGTGTGCGGCTGCCGCAAGTTAATCCAAATTCGCCAAAGTCAATACAAATACCCGCAACAACTTTGTCAAACTTTGTTGCCATCTCGGGAGCTTTAAGTTCCCTCGAGGAAACTTGGCAAGTGGAGAGTTCGTTTGTATGCTTCGGCATTGTATTGGTTCTGCGACAGTATTATGTGTCATTCGCGATGCTGGGCGTAGACTCAATTAACAAGCGTGGGTCCAAAGAAGAAGAAAAGAAAAAAAAGAAAAGAAAAAAAAGGCGAGACAGACAGACAGAGACAGGGAGAAAAACAGAAAGAATGATTTACGAAGCAAACGTTGCATATAAATGCATTAACAAATGTCTATTAATATTGCATTCAATTCAGAACGGCAAGATAGAAAGAGCGCACCCCCTCCGTCAGCGGTGCAAGTTGCTGCTCTATTGAAAATTTTGGTTTTAATTCTACACACGCCGTTGGAGGGCACTGAGGGTGGGGACGGGGTAGGGTGTGGGGAAGGGGGGACAAGAGGGAAATCTTATTGATTCTATAATGATTGCAATGAATGGGGGGGAGGGCGAGGGGGAATAGGGTGGGAAGGAAGAAGGGAGTAGGGGAGAGAGAGAGAGAGGGTGAAAAAAGGGGGAGAGGGGTGTGGGAGGAAACACAGAGGGGTTAGACAGAGATGTGGATAAAGGAGAAAGGGAGGGGAGGGGAGCAGCGGGAGGGGAAGAGTATGGGAGTTACAAGGAGAGGGTAGAAGAGGCGTTTGGGGTTGGGGGTGGGGGTGGGGGGGTAGGTGTTGCGTACAAAGTCGCTCTCATGAATATGCAAGTAATATCGGGGAGCCCATCCTTAGGAAGAGAACAATTTATTATACTAAAGGGGAAAAATTATGATGTACTGATGAGTATGTGAGGTTGAGGAGAGGGAGGAAAGGAAGGGAGATGGGGGGAGGGGGGAGGAAAAGATTACAATCAAACAATAATGAATATTTATTTCTGGAATGTATTTTTCCCTCTCGTTTTTTATGGCGAACCTCATGCTTTGATCGTTTATTTATTTTTTTTATCATTTTTTTGTTAATGGGATTGTAATTAACGCCCGTGATTTCTTCTGATCAACGTTCTGCATATTATTGACAACACCAGGTACGACTCACTGGACAAGAAAATTGTATAATGATCTATCATTGCATTTCAGTCTTCAAAAATGCGTGACGTGTGTGGGAGACCGGCCAGATCAAACAAGCAGTACTTTTCAAGTGTTCAATTTAAGATTTTTCGCCTCCAAGACTATCTCTTTTTGCTACTGAGTCAATAGGAGGTTCTAACAAAGACTCAGAGGGTATTTCAAGACCGTAGCTTTGTTAATGGAAAAGTATCAGTGAATACGAAAAGTCGAAAGAAAATCAGTAGTCTTTTTCCCTCCTTCATTTTCTCTTTCTTTGTCTTTCTTTCCATTTATTTTTTTCCTACGTTTTCTTTCTCTAGGTTGGTAACACTGTCGGCAAGGAGTGACTTCTCAGACCCTTAATTGTGTGGTCTGGAGGACACTTGCTCGTGAATAAATCCTTATAAAATCTCCTTTCGACAGCCTCTAACGAACCTCTGGTGAGAAAATGTGAGGAAGCCAAGGATTATTTGGGGGGCCAATTATGATATTAACGAGAATACTGCGAGGATTAAAGTCATCATAAGAAGTTTTTTTCCATTCTTTCTTCCATGTTTTTTTTTTCTTTTTCTTTTTCTTTGTTCCTCTTTCACTTTGCCTCCGATTACGATCCTCGAGAAAATTCCCAAGTCTCGTCAGCATAGTCTCAGCAGCGGCTTCGCTTTTCTGCGCCATCGACGACGCTAATATCCATCGGCGAAAAGGAAACGGCGTTGTTTAATTGAATCTACATGAAAACTTACCCCCTAACACTAAGTGTGCGTGGAGAGCTCAAGTGATTGACTGGAGTGGGTTCGAGTGCCTTGGGATAGTAGCGCAAAGGAAACCTGGCTGCGGAGGGGAAGAGGAGGGGGAAGAAGAGGAGAGTGAAGAGGAAGAAGAAGAGGAGGGAGGCGGAGGAAGCGAAAGAGGCTGATAGAGAGCAAAGCTACGGACAAGGAAGAGTGTTCCTCAGAGGAGGCAGTCCAATAAAAGAAGCCTCAGTCATCAACGGGAATGACTATAAATACACGAACAAAACAAATATATAAATAAACGGGCAGCGAGAGTACAAATAACAACTATGGTATCCTTAATCCCCCGTATCCTGTCCAATCAATCAGCAAATATACTCGCCGTAATAGAGTCTGATACTGTATGATGCATCACAATCCACCGGCTATAATATGTAGGGTTCCACTCGATCTGTTACAAGATTCGACTCGCGTTCGGTTCGAGATGGCCGATGGGCGGGGAAGGGCTTGTTAGTTTATTAATTTGCGTTGTAGCGCCCAAATAAAATGCGGATATTGAACGGCGGCGCTCACGTTACTTGCGCCCACCTGCTTGCTCTTGTTAGGGGCGGGAGAGAGAGAGAGAGAGAGAGAGAGAGAGAGAGAGAGAGAGAGAGAGAGAGAGAGAGAGAGAGAGAGAGAGAGAGAGAGAGAGAGAGAGAGAGCGAGAGAGAATTTGTGCATGTGTCCATGCGTGCTTGATAGTGCGTCCGTTTCGTTTGCGTGTGTGCGTGTATATGTGTGATTAAATAGGTGAGTTACCGATTGCACGCGGGTACGTTCATCTTTGTTTAACTTTATTTAGTTTTCTAGATACATGTTTTATTTACCATTCCATATATGCATTATTGCTTCCAGTCCCCAGTGTATATACATGAACAATATCGTTTGCTCTGCCCACACAATAAAAATACTCTTTCTCTCTCTAAATTTCGAAGCGACAAATGGCAATAATTCATAACTGGAAACAAAAATAATCTATCGTCATGACAAATTGTGTGAAATGTCAGCAGAAAGACTTGTTATGGCTCCCGTACACTATATGGCGGCTAGAATATACAGGCATAAACTGCGAGGGGAGGCGGTGGGGAGATTGCAGAGGTCGATGTAGCATGATACTTGGAAACAATCGCTCGATTATAAAAGCATAAGGAGTAGAAAGTATGGCTCAATATGCAATCGCAATTGACCCTCAAACCTGTGACAGTGTGCATAGTTATCAATCTTTTTGTCAAACTCCCAGAATGGTTAGTTTGCATTTCTTTACAGCTTGAAAACGACCCTTATGGAAGAGTGAACTTAAGGTCACGGTTAGACTCTGCTAATACTAACCTGTACTGAGGGCAACCTAGTCATTCTGCAATCTCTTGTGTGAACTTTTCGCAATGTGTGAAATTTTTCCTATGTTATTTGTGTTCAGTTCTACCGGTGTGTAAGATTTCAGTGAAACTCTCAAAATAATTTGCCGAATCTTTCATAAAAAAGGTAGATACGTAACGAAACGCTGTCACCCGCGTGGTGATTAGACACATCGATATGAAACAGTAATCGTGATATTTCGTGTCTTGCGCATGACTCCAATGTTCTGTTTATTCATTACTCTGCAAATGTAACTCTGCGACGTCCTGCACGATAATGTGTGGTGAATTAAATATCACAGACCTTGGCTGGATTATTTATCACAAACTATTTATACATGTGGGATTGTGTTTGGATGCCCATACCCCGTCACTTCTTTGTCCTTGCGTGGTTGCATGATTCGTTCTCGGAAGTCAAGTCTGATGCCGAGAAAACATAAGGAACAGTCCTCCGATCAGACCAGAACTCTAATTCTCTCTCTCTCTCTCTCTCTCTCTCTCTCTCTCTCTCTCTCTCTCTCTCTCTCTCTCTCTCTCTCTCTCTCTCTCTCTCTCTCTCTCTCTCTCTCTCTCTCTCTCTCTGTCTTTCTCTCTCTCTCTCTCTCTCTCTCTCTCTTCCTCTCTCTCTCCCTCTCTCTCTTAGGAAACATATAATCCCTTTTATCTTTCTCCTATATCATCCCAGCATCAACACCCTCGCGCCCCCTTGGCCCCTCTCGGAGTGATAGAGCGGGGGTGTTGGCCATTCTCAGCACGGCGGGCCATGATGGGGGGCCCCTGCTGCTCTACATGCCATCTCCACTACTAAAACTATAGATCTCCCAATAACCCTGTATCCGTTCTCTGTTACGTCTGATAGAATATATGTGTGTGTGTTTATATATATATATATATATATATATATATATATATATATATATATATATATATATATATGTATGTATGTATGTATGTATGCATCCATGATCTCTCTAACCTTCATAAAATCTCATTCCCGTATTGACATTTCTGTTTTTGTTCATCTCCATTTGAGTATTGTATACATCACTCACTATATAAAAAATGGAAGTTATCGTTACCTCCGTTAAACAATTGAGTAGTGTCAGGAAATTAGGAAAGAGGGGAGAGAATGGGGAAAGAGGGAAGGGAAAGGTCCAAGGGGAGAGGATCCCCAGAGGGTTTCAATGACCAATTGATCAATAACTGTTAATGGACGTATCAGGGCACACTGTTGCTCTGGATGTAACTGTGTTTATGCGTGCGCGTGTGTGTGTGTTTGTGTTTGCGTGCAGGCGTGTATGTTTGTGTTTGCGTGCAGGCGTGTGTGCGTAGCTGGGGCCGGGAGTGCAGGCATGCTTGGGTTTATTATTGTTAGATGAAGAAAACGATTAGCAGGCGTACAGGTGTTCATCTCCTTTGGCCATGATGAGGAGTAATTCTTTTCTTCATCTACATTCACCACCATTGTCTCAGCCCCCCCAACTCCCTTTCTCGGTGTATGCTTCCCCCATACTGATCTCAGCACCCCTCCATCGCCCCTCCCCTCCTCCCTCCCTCCCTCCCTCCTTCCTGTTCCCTCCCCTCCTCTCTCCTGTTCTCCGCTTCCCGTTTACACTGTCATTACCCCGACCATCCTTGTCTCCGTCTCTGAGCTCTCTAATTCCCTCCAACTTATGCCTTTATTGATACGGGCCTTATTTCCTTGTTGTTATCTCTCGTTGTGTGTTGTTGTCATTCCATTTGGACTTTGTTATTTCCACTTCTGCATATGATGCGTCTGATACCAATCCTTTATTCCGCTCTTACTGACGCATCCATCCCATAATTCCGAGACGCGTCCGACCTTATTTATCCACCTGTAACCCCCTCCCTCCCCCCTCGGGCCTCCTTCCCTGTATCCGTCTTTATCTCTTCCTCCTTCATCCCCCCTCTCCCCTCCCCTCCTCCCATTATCATCTCGAGCACACATCGCCCTCTTTCCCCTCCCCTCCCCACCCAGCCTTGTCTCCACCTCCTCAGATCGACTCTTTGGCTTTCCTCGAGCTGATGGTCAGTTGGTCCTAAACCCTCTTGAGACGCCCTACGGAATCCCAATGATCTTCAGTCAATACGGTCCACGACGGGGCCCCTGTCCCCGCCCGTGCGAGGGGAGAGAGAGGGGCGGTTGGGCGGTCGGGCGGTCGGGAGAGGGGAGAGCGAGCGCGTGTGTGTCTGTGTGTGTACGTACGTGTGTGTGTGTGTCTAGGCCTGGTCAGAGAGAGGGGAGGGGGGTAGGAGGGACAGAGGTGCTCAGAGAGTGGGATAAAGCCATGTGAGTGGGCAGGAAGGGTGGGCCAGGCGGGATCCAGGGCCAGGGATGGAGGGAGGGGTGGAGGGAGGGAGGGAGGGAGGACGATGAGATAGTGGCTGGTAGGACGAACACGTAACTTGGTGAAGACATGTGGCTAAGATACAGGACTTGGGTGGGAGTGAGGAGGGGAGCAGATGGCGGTCTGGGGAAGAGGTGGGTGATGGGAGTGAACGGGATGGAGGAAAGCGGGGAAAGGTTTCTATGGGAGAGAGACGGCCTGTTCGAGGATTAAGGAGGGCGAGGAGGGACAAGTATGATTAAAAAACAAACAAACGAACAAAGCAGTGAAGCTGAGCTACGAGAAACAGACCAAAACAAAAGCGCCTGTGTGTGTGTGTGTGTGTGTGTGTGTGTGTGTGTGTGTGTGTGTGTGTGTGTGTGTGTGTGTGTGTGTGTGTGTGTGTGTGTGTGTGTGTGTGTGTGTGTGTGTGTGTGGAAAAAAATTATATATATATATATTGCGATAAGAATCAATAGATCAAAATTTGAATGATAAAACATATAGAAGCAAACTTCCAAAAACACACCTCGCAGGACGTTCCAAGGACTGCATGATACGCATGAGCCCAGATGCAGGATACGCTCGATAAGTAATCCTACCGAAATAGTATGGAGGTGTATCGGTAGAATTGTGAAGTTGCCTTCCAGTGGTCGCGACATGCAACCGATAACGCTCTCCAGTGAACGCCCAGACATTAATTTCTTATAACCTGCACGTATATATCTGGTCACACACGCACGCACGTAAACGCTTATTCATGATTATTCACAGTATTAGTGGGCAGTTATAGTTATAGTGCAGAAATTATCACTCATTGCCATTTCTTACTGCCATCTGTTACCCGCGAAGCTCCGCGAACTAATTATTAAGTAGATGCAGTGAGCATAATCGTTCTTCTCTAATGACGACCGCGCATGAAATATCCGCGGAAATAAATAACAGTAAATAACAAAAAACGTATACTTACCCAGGGCGCGGAGTGGCCACGACAAATTGGTGGTGATCTGTGGGCCTCTGAGCGGGTCGGGGAGGCTCTCCCGTGGGATCGGAACCTGTATCGGGTCAGCCAGAATGTGATAGGAACTTATTGTTTGTTCTTCCTCCGTTTTTAGTCGGCCTTTCTTTTCTTATGCTTGGTTCTGGCTCTGTTGTTATACATATATATATATATATATATATATATATATATATATATATATATATATATATTATATATATATATTTATATATATGTGTGTATGTATATATATATATATATATATATATATATTATGTATATATTTATATATATATATATACATACATACATACATATATATATATATAAATATATATGTGTGTGTATGTGTGTGTGTGTGTGTGTGTGTGTGTGTATGTGTGTTTATATATTACATTTATATTCAGGAGAACGCCAATAACTTCCGTTTTCCTTTGCTCTCACCAGAGGATGAGTCAGACTTGTTCATCGGGAAATAAAAAAAGAATCAAGGAACAAACTTTCAAGAATTAATTAATGAAACTCTAAACTACAAAACCAATATCAGGATTCGGCCATTAATTAAATACCACATAGCGTAAAACTTGCGCACCAGTCTAGCATTCCTTAACGCTTGCAATTTTTAGGCGCGCGATAATATTTTCTGAAGAGGCTGTCGGCTCTTGGGGGGAGGGGGGTGGGGGGGGGAAGGGGGAACAAGGCGGTAATCATTTGCCCATACAATAGTGTTTGTGTGTGTGTGTGTGTGTGTGTGTGTGTGTGTGTGTGTGTGTGTGTGTGTGTGTGTGTCTCGATATATTTGTATGAATCAGACACGCACGTACTGTGAGGGGGAAACAAAACTTAAGTTGCAACACGACAGTACCATCAACCCCAATAATTGTTGATATGCAGGAAGGAGTTTACGACATCATTTATAACCGTGCAATATATCGGTTCCTTTTGAAAGATTGAAGTGTATGTATCAGCTAGATTACGGGGTCGAAGGCGGAACACCATCGCTCTTGATCTGTGTTCGATTGTGCGTCGGGGAGATTTAGACGCCGGTGTTAATCGCCCAAGAATATTGCCAGACGCTGCGATTTCAAACCGTTGCACATTGCATGTTACTCCGAGGAAATATGTCTCGTGTGTCGGAAATTCTGAATATTAGGTACAAGCGATGGCGCATTCGAACCTCTCCATAGCAATCAGCTGTTACAGATCAGGACATCAGTGGTCTTTAAGTACAGGTGCGAAAATAATTGTCCTCAAGAAACGACACGTAACTCATGCGAGTATTGTACATTCCGTTGGATATTGAACTTTTTATGTGATATGTAATTTTATCGCCATCAACGATAGAGTGTGAGAATCGTGTGATTATGAACATTTTAACATTATTCATACTGCTACACTGAGTACCGGTATGTAGCAAATTATTCACAATTTTCCAGCGTTTGTGTATTACAAGTAATCCATTAAAGCGTGTGATTGTGGGCTAAATAGCGATATGTATTTATTTGCATATCAGGCTGGGGGGAATTAAAAGTCGACGCAACTTTGATTTAGGTGTATAGATTTTATACGTTTATATGTTATTAGAACAGAAGACTGGCCTCAATGCGGGATTAGCTTCGAAGCTCTCGAATCCTTACCGTACTTTAGATTTCCAGACGAATTTAAACGCTTTGATGGTTACGAGGTGATTATAAGGGTTGGAAATCAGATAGGACGAAGCCTATGCATTAATAAAAACTCATAAATTAACTCTGTTGGAATGAGGCGGCGTCCGAAAGTGTTAAACAGACTATGATCACTCTACCGTGTTCGAACGAGGTGAAGCTGACCTCTATAGTGAATATGAACGCCGCCCGTTCTTTATGAATGTATACTAGCCGTTAAGTAATGCATAAAGCAACTGCAACATCAATTATGATCTGACCGTTACATATTTTATCTCCTCCAAATGGTTAGTTCCGGTTACCTACGAAAACAGAGGAAGTGCTCATCCTCGTGGTGATGTGAACGCCTTGGGACCGAAAACGAGGTGATATTTATACAGTGAAAGAGAGGGATATCATTTGCTCTCTTGCACCATTAATGACTAACACATGTTCATAATTGTTAATGGGATGTTCAGCTGTATTTAGGGACAGCATTTTCGCTCGCCTCGCAAATAAATGGGTAATATTAATTACCGAAATTCCTCTTCATGTAAATATATGTAACGATGAACCTGTATCGTCTCGGGATGAATTCATTTTGCAAAACAATACGCATCGCTTTGCATTAGGATACCCTCCGCCACATCAGGGAGATTTTCTCATACAACAGACATAAAGGTAAAAGATGGATAGCTAATCGTAATCCAAGAATCAACGCAGGGTAATGCAAACAACAGTGTGGCTCCCATCTACCACATAGCAGGGGACTCGGACCCGCCCCCATCCTTAGCGTCCCCCCACCCTACCCCCACCACATCATCATGAATACGCTCGCAAATCACCTCATCAGTGCTACTACTTCAACACCAACATTAACTCCTGCACCGGTGCGTTGAGGGCGAGGGGTGGAGGGGGCAGGGGGGATGGAAGGGGTAAGGGGGATGGAAGGGGTAAGGGGGTTATGGAAGGGGCAGGGGGTGGAAGGGACAGGAAGGGACATGCGGCCCACACAGTCACAGCTCCCTGACACGAAGAGGAAGGACGACAAGCTAATCCATTGGTAGACCAGGTCTTCAGTTTGTAGGGAAAGGAGACGTATGATATCATGCAGTCTTGAGTTCCTTTCAGTCTGTCCATATGTGATGTATGTATCTTGCTCGTTCATTTGTATCGTGTTTGTCCATATCAGCTAGAAGTAGGAAATATATATATTTTTTTGTGTGTGTGGTAATTATTATTATTATTTTCATCTGCATAAACTTTCCATACATCTATGAAATGATGTGCTGTCACAAGCCATATACCAAATATGCAAATGTGCCGCGGACTGCACCATATGGAAAGTAATGGCGCTTGTCTTTCTGATTTTTTAGAGATTCAAAAGAACATCTGTTTCGAGATATGTAAAGTTGACGAGAAAATAGTCCACAGCATTTCACCATATTTCAAAGTTCTTGTATCTCTCTACTCCCCATCTAAATACCGAGAAAAAAATATCCTGATATAATTTCCATAGCATCCCATACTCTGAAGAAAAAAAAAAAAAAGTCTCAATACTTTATATGATCCGATACAAAAGAGAAAAGAAGTTAGCAGTTAGCGAACCCACACCAGCGCCCAAAGTCCACGTCCTTCAGCCCCGTCAGGAGGAACCAAGCGTCCGACACGCCCTAGAGCGAGGACCTCTTTCTGCATCTCGACGGAAGGACGATAACTCACCAGATGAAAGCGCCACCGAGCACCAGCGGCCAACAAAATCCTGACCGTAACAGATCGTGCGTATCAGCCAATACGAACAATCGGAAAATTGAATACGGTGAAGGGTTACGAGGAGAGGAATGGTAAGGGGGATGGGGGGGGGGGAGGGACAGGGACGAGGGAGAAGGGGAGAGAGAGAGACGAGGGAGGGAGAGAAGGGGAAAAAAACAGCCGCGTCCGGAGTCGTCCATCCCCCTCCCCTCGCTTGCTTAATCCAAACAAATGTGTGTATGCAGATTAAAACGGTGATACGCTGATCTCTGGTGTTGCGTGGCAGAGCGGGCTAACTCTACGGGCGAAAGGCGATCGGCGCTGCCAAGAAACGCGAAGAAAGGACACCGAAAGGACACGGAAGGATATCTTGGAGCTTTCTTACATCGCCACCTCCATAGATTTCCTTGTGTTAGAATATATAGTTCGATTTCTCCTTATCTCCTTTCTCTCTCCCTCTCTCTCTTTCTTTCTCTCTTTCTCTCTCTCTCTCTCCCTCTCTCTCTCTATATATATATATATATGTATATATATATAAATATATATATATATATATATATATATAATATATATATATTATATATATATAATATAGATATATATTATATATCTTATATAAATATATATATATATATATATATATATATATATTTATATATATATAATGTATATGTGTGTGTGTGTAGTGCAAATCTATTTGTGATCATATATTTTTAATTCAAAGTATAACTAGCATTTTGAGAAAAAGATATTAGAAATAGATATATAGTCCCCGCCCTTACCTTAGGTAAACAGATCACCGAACGCAAGTGCAGCTCGTACGGAAAAACCGCCGCCATTCCGGGCCGCGTCAACAAGATCAAATGCGCGGCCGAAAAACATACGTCAAGACCGGCATCGGAAGCCGCTGGCCCACTCTGGCTCCGCGCTACAGCCTCGCCTCAATACAACCCTTTAGCCATATGCGACAATACATTATTTATGATCAGACTCGGCCCAAATTCAAAGGGCCCTGATTGGCAAGCTCTGAATGGGATTTAATCGCATTTTTACTTCTTGTTTGAGAAATGAGTCGAGCATGGGTTAAGGGAGGGAGGACGATATAGTATTGGAACCATTAATATTCTCTCTCCCGGGTACTTTTTAGTCGTTGGATTATGCGAGATCATTATTTATTTCTCTTTCATGGGACCTTTAAATGGAACGCGAATTTACTATTATTTCACACGATCGTCTGTCATATATTAAGGTCTGTGTCAAGGTGGAAAAGGAAAACATCAATCCCCATCAAGGAGCATAGAAAACGGAGCCCACGACTTAGCGCGCGCGGGAGAACCTCGATTGCGCTAATTCGAAGAGGAGGCTACGGGGATAAAATAAATAAACAAATCAATGTGAAACTCTAAACTCATTTGTTGTTTTATGATTAAAAACACACACACACAAAAAGAGAAAATGTAGACGATATCCTTTCTTTATAACATAAGAAAACGCTCCAAAAAAGAATTGAACATTACACATGACCGATTTGCCCGCCGGCGCCCTTTTTCCCCGGTCTCATTTATTCCACTGTACGCAAAAGGGAAGAAAGAATTAGCGGTGATCCGGCCGTTCTCCTCCTCGGCTAGTGCATGACGTAATTATTGCACACCGGAATTTCTTCTTCGTGTGAGCTTTTTACCATTATTATACCGTTGGGAAATCAGGCACACGCTTGTGGCTCAGATCAGCTGTTCTTCTGTGAAGTCATTTGAGCGCCGATATACTTCAGAAGAATTGGATGATGGAAGTACAGTAATTAGTTACGACGGAGAGGGACAGGCAGACAGACAAACAGACAGACAGACAGACAGACATAGACAGATTCTATGTACGTGTGTGTGGGGGGGGGGGGAGCTCCTTCCCATCTTGTAATACGGCAAAATGCATACGAGCCACATTAACCAGGTTGATAGCCAATAACACGACCCGTTAACACCTCGTCCCAGCATGCCCATTTTCCCATCGGTGTTGCAGATAATCCTAATGTTGTCTTGTTGCGTCTGAAGCAGCCCTTGAAGTACCGCGCGACCACCGACCAAGCGAGCGCCACTGTTACCACCACTACCACCACGATCCGACGCCGCCACTGTTGCCAATACGTTCACGCGGCAAGAAACCTCATATCAATCAAAGTCAGGGAATGAGATGTTTCCATATTCATTTGCTTTCGTGTTTCGAAAAGGCCATTTTGTTCGATTTCACCTCGATTGTTGTTTCTTCTCATTGCACTACAATACGTTTTTACCCTACGAGAACACATACACGCGAACGAACAGAAATAAAACACAAACGCAAACATAAACATGAACACAAACACAAGCATGAAGACAAACACGCACATACACGCATTCGCACACAAACACACGCTCATGGCCGGGTAAGTGACTAGCGCTCTGGGGCTGGTTTCAAATTATAGCCATTTTCTGACTATTGGTTCAGAGTTCTGTAGTACGTGCCGTGCTCAGCAAAGTGCTTCATAAGAAGGATTTATGAACTGCTCTCACCTTAGCGGGTGATATGTGCTCAAGTGAGTTATGATATAGCGTTAACTATCGATGCAATCCATGTTGAGGAAGCAATATGAATCATCACTTTATTGGTGAATATAGACAAGTTCAAATATGATTATTATATCCATAGAATAATAATATCATCATCCCCTCCCCCCAAAAAATGAAATGAAAATATATACAAAAAAATCTGTAATGCAAAAAAAAAAATCATTAAAAATGAAAATAAAAGTAGGAACATTAAAAATGGAAAGACCTCCAGTTAAACAACATTTACTCCCAAAAGAGCACCCTTGCAACGGGACTATGACCCTGGATGCATTTCCATTGTCATTGAAGTTGGGAAATCCGGTTGAACGGGAGAGTCAGGCGCCGGTACTCGTTGTATTGATTAGAAAAGATGTTTATAATCCACGGTGAAGATAAGACAGGTCATGAGGTTCAACCATGATTCGTGAAGTAAACGTTGCCATTATTTCGCAAGCGCAAATATGCTTACTTTCATATACTGTGCTTGTTTATTATTTTTTGAAATATTTTGTTGTTGACTTTATGAATATGTTTCCCGTATGGTGCACACACACACACACACACACACACACACACACACACACACACACACACACACACACACACACACACACACACACGTATATAATACACATACATTTTATATATTAGTCATTTTTTTTATAGAAAATGAGCATCGATGTGATCCTAATCCTATTTTTCTTTTTTCAACAGGTAAGCCACAACGCCTCTCCTCCCCCGTCAACACATGGATCAAAGGCAAGCTAATTTGACCTTTACGAACCAGGCTCTTAAAGCAGGTTATTGTTTCTTCCGTGAGGCAACTATAACAATTTGAGTTTATAAGAGCGCCAACCTTCTGTGGCGGCGAGTTTTACATACTTAGGTAATAATTACAAAGATTAATTCTAACTTCGTCTGGTTTTACAATCTCACAAGACGTTGGTACGCTTAGAAACTGAAAAGTAAATTTCTAATGTGCTTGAAAATAGCAAACATGCAACTCGAGAATTATCTGGAATTAAATACAATTCGAAGAATAAGAACAAAGAAAATTAGAAAAAAAATCTGTTATCCCTGTCTTCTATCACGTTCCTTCTAAACCTATCTTACGTAGCTGTAAGATCGCAATATACAACTTTTTTTCCTTGTTGATTTCACAGTATTTTGTAAATTCCATCAGAAGTTAATTACAGTACAAAAGGCTTAATCAGGAAGAATGTCTCTCTTGGTAATGATCCATGAGAAATTACTGATGTATCGGTCATTGAAGTAATATTGGAAACCTGGCCAGCAGCCCCCTTATCCGTGTTTTGCGTGAGTCAAGGTTACCTAGAAGACATAATACCTAAATCAGGATCGTACAAGCGAGCATTAGCTGGCGGATGTACGATAAAACCGGGTCGCAAAACCGAGAATCAGACGGACGGGGAATGTGTCATAATTCCATACCGAACCAGGAAATAATGGAAAAACGCCACGCCGGAAATTCTGTCTAATTCCCGCCAATTTGCCTCCGATGGTGCAAGACTTGAGAACACTCACGTAAGTAAATTGGCTAGTATCATAATGAGCCTTCCTGCCTAAGTATCAATCAGTGTCTAATCAATGTGATCAAATTGCGCAGTAATTGCCTTTTCGTCCAACCTCGTTAGATGGATTTTCGATTGGCCATTTAGTGGATTCGTTGATTACTTGACTCGTAGAGTAACTGAGGTTGCATCGACGTCGTATCATATATAGGTATCCTTGCACGGTCTCTCTCTCTCTCTCTCTCTCTCTCTCTCTCTCTCTCTCTCTCTCTCTCTCTCTCTCTCTCTCTCTCTCTCTCTCTCTCTCTCTCTCTCTCTCTCTCTCTCCCCCTCTTCCTCTTTCTCTCTGTCCCAGATCTTATCAAAATGGACGAGGAATAAAGTTACATTCCAAATAACCCAGACATCCTCCCAGCCATCAACAACACACGGGAAAAGATGAACCGCACAAATCACTGACTGGAGCTTCGCTTAACCAGTACCCGAGTTGCTTCGAAGCCACAGGCCGAACGCGTGTCCTCAGAGACTACCCAATTAGGCTAACTTACAACCGAAACCCAGTGAATCCGCAACCCAACTGTTGACTCACTCAGCCAATGACTAGTTGCCGCGGCGGGGAGGAGTGTGTGAATGAATGAGGACATGAAGAACACGAAACTCGCTTGCTTGTTTCGACCTCTTGCTTGTGTAACTAAAGTCTGCGAGCAAATTTTCAGTGGCAGTTGGCAAATGAACAAAGTAAGTAAATGAGAAAACGAATGATTGAGTGAACAAGTGAATGAATGAGTGAGTGCTAAAGACGTCGCAGGGGCGGTGATTGCAGCCTCGGGTTACAATTTCAACCCGGAGCACCGATCAAAGCTCCGAACTACGGGATGACCAGTCATTGTGTGTGTGTGTGTGTGTGTGTGTGTGTGTGTGTGTGTGTGTGTGTGTGTGTGTGTGTGTGTGTGTGTGTGTGTGTGTTTGCTTGGTTGCTTGCTTGCATTTGCTCTTTTTGTTGTTGCTGTGTGAGTATGTGTGTGTTTCAGTGTATACGTTTTGCATTTGTTCTTTGCATAAAACTGTTATCCAAAATGTTCTTTATTGAGCTATTTACCAAGTAATTAATCACGGATTGATTCCGTAGATCAAACAAATAGAAATCGAGTGTATGGAGCATGTGCTCTGTCAGCATCGTTAAAAAACCATATCACAAGGCCGGTGATGCCAATAATATCTTACAACAAGAGCCATAGTTCATCGATGCTCAGTTTATATCAATTTCCTATAACTTAGGCAATGTCCTACCTTACGATCTTGTAGTGTAAAGATCATTATCGCACGTCACAGCGAGTGGTTTACGCCCCGCTGGTCGTGAATCAAAATGCCTAAGGCTCTATCAATGAGTCTTTGATTATAATTGACGATAGAGTTTGAGGCCGAAGCCATGTGTTACGCGGCTTTTCGGAAACTTTCACGCATTTCGTGATTTACTGGCTGATTATGAGGCTCATAACATTGAATGTTTTCCCCGTTATTAACTGTTGTTTCTGGTCGAGAGGTCGAACCTTCTTCATTCTAATGGACACATACAATACGTCATATATCAAACGTGATTCTCTCTTTTTCGCTAATGGAATGAGATTGTTTGTTGTTCGAATTCCCCTCGTCTATACATTTCGGAACGAGCGGTCCAGAGGGCTATTATGTATAGAGGGGGGGGGGGATATAAAAGAATCGTGTATTGACCTCATAATCAAACGGGAACATCTCTTAGCTTGCGTTGTAGTGGTCATTATCCCATTCTTGTTTTTTTGTTGTTGTATTTATCACCGAAGTCCCTTTTCCTTCTTTTTGCACATGCACATATTAATAGTCATATGAGAAACGAATAAATCTCTTCGGTTGAAGCAAAATTCTCGCACCAGACGGATATAATTGTGCAATTATACTACGACCACAAAACGAGTCAGGTAGATTACAGTTATAACTTATGAAGAAATTATTAATAGCACATGTCATAACTTTTACATCCGCGTCCACATTCACAAGCCTTTGTTGGTTGTTGTGCTGATGTCTTCAATTCGTCCACATCGCTCGCTCCCTCTTTCCCTCTTCTCATGCCATGTTTTTTTTCCTTCTCGGTATTATTTTTCTCTCTCATCCTTCGTATTTTTTTCTTCTTTCTTATTTTTCTACTCTCTCTCCGCTCCTCTCCTCTCCTCTCTTCTCTCCTCTCCATTCTCCCTCCCTCCCTCCTTCTCTCCCTCCCTCTCTCTTCCCTTTCTTCCCTTCCTCCTTCCTTTCCTCCCTCCCTTCCCTACCCCTCCCTCCTCACCCCCCCCCTCTCCTTATCGCTCCGTTTCCCTGTTTAGTTCGCCTACACGCTCGACCAAACAACAAACCAAGAAAGTACGTTACAAAAAAGAAAAGAAAAAAAAATGTAGTTCGTGGTCCTTTTCGGACTCTCAAATCTAGTTAAATATTAATTACACCATTTGAATACCCGAGTCGTCATAAATACTCGGTTCATCAGTAACCATCAGCTGTGTGAGACTATTTCCATAACTGTATGAAAAACGGAGCTTGTTAAGAGATAGAAAACACGGGCGGCGATTTGTCCCTTCACCGCAGCTTGTCCCCGCGGGCGCTGGCGGGCGGACCTCTCGCCTCGCTCCACTTCGATCGTTGTTTTGTTTATTATGGACTCACTTTTGCTCTTCTCTGGGGGTGGGGGAAGGGGGAAGGGGGTGGGAGTAGCTTTCTTTCTTCGGGAGGGGTTTTGCTCTCGGTGGGGGCAGGAGGGGGAAGGGGGTGTGTTGATTAGGGTTAATTGTGATTTTTTTTTTTTTTTTTTTTTTTGGGGGGGGGGGGGGGGGTTTGAATGTGTTTATTTTCTAAGGGGATATTTTTTGAGGGAGGGGGGGCGACTTGTGGGTGGGAAAGGTTGTGGGTGGTAATGTTGATTTTTTAAAAATCATTCTTGTTAGAAGTAGTGTGGTCATATGCTTGTAAATATGTGGGTTTGTTTATGTATGTGTGTGTTTGTGTATATATATATATATATATATATATATATATATATATATATGTGTGTGTGTGTGTGTGTGTGTGTGTGTGTGTGTGTGTGTGTGTTTATATGTATATATATGTACTTATATGTATGTGCATATATATATATATATATATATAGATATATATATATATAGATAGATAGATAGATAGATATACATATATGTGTATAGATAGATATATAAATATGTTTGTTTATTTATTCACATACATACGTGTGTGTGTGTGTGTTGGTTTTGTAGTCTATCTGATTTAATAACACGAAGCGCCCCTCCCCCGCCATCGCCATCAGCGGCACCTGTTTCCCTCGGGCGTCGCGCCGTGTCCCCGAGCGTCCCGTCTCCCCTCGACGTAACCCGATCGCGCTGCATAGCTCCAGCCGGAGAATAGTTGCAGTTGCATACACGGGCGCATTACCGAATTTTGAAGGAGTGCCGCTTCCTGCAATCAGTGTCATGCAGAAAGGCGAGAAGGGCGTCATTAACATGTCCCCAGGTACAGCCGGCAGCCCAGGCATGCTGCATGACACATGGCTCGCAACAGCTGGTTCGCCACTCACTTGCTGGCCGAAAAATGACGTGATTTATTGTGAAGTTTCTCTAACGCACCCTTGGTGATGCCCCGCCTTCAGTCCCTTGCTTTTGTCGTTGCTTGATTTATGTGTGTATATTTAAATACAGGTATGACCACATGCAAGCTCGCGCACACGTACACACACACACACACACACACACACACACACACACACACACACACACACACACACACACACACACACACACACACACACACACACACACACACACATTTACATACACACAAATATAAACAAACAAACAAACACACACACATGAGCCCCTCTTCATGTCTGCGTCAATCGAACTCCGGGATCACCAGATAATAAGCCAATCAGCCAGTGAGCGTCCGCGATGCCATGCTGGTTGAGCCGCTAAGACCGCCACCTTCCGGTTCCCGGCGTAGGCCCACGGGGAGGGGGAAATATTAATAGCGGCATTTTACATTCTTTTTAATGGCTCAGAAAGGATCAGGTGATTAGCATAGGCTCACTCTTCCCCTATTTAATTCGACGCTAATATCTTCCTTGATGAATTATAATGGTCCTTTTGATAAATGTTGGCTTTTCAATTATTTCTCTTTTCCTTCTACTCGGTTTCCTGTGGAGAGTACCGGAGTATCTGTGGCTTTTTCTGTGGTTAGTTTTGCGTGCTGTAGGCCTATTATCCTCAATCTGTATGCAAATTTTGCAGTAGTGTCATTACCTGCTGATGTGACCAGCAGTCTTTATACACGTTTTTTTTTCTCTTCTTTTTTTGTTTATGTTAATTGTCTATGATTTATGTCAGAGCACAGTCTGTCTGGCAGGTCGAAGATTCATTTGAATATAATACAAATCGCAAATACGAACATTATGGTGTGTGAGTTAATGCCATGAAGCAGGGATGACGCTCACTTGCTCGAACCGCGGCTGAATTGTGGGAAGTTGTTCATAGAATATTCAAGTTTAATTATACAATACATCATGCTCTTTCCACAAAACAGATCAGAGTTTAACAGCAGCCGGTGTTATAATTTAACATTGCCTGGCTTGCCAATAAGGCGCTTAAAGAGTGAGATTCAATGAAAACATATATTTCACGAAAATCCAAGACCCTAGTCCGAGTCCAGAGAATAATGTATTCAGCATAAATTAAACTAACCCACGGAACAAAGCGCTGGTTGACCGAGAACCAGAAAATGACTCCCCGTTGGAGGATCCGTCTTCAGGAAAATGATAGGCTGTCGCTGTCTATTGATTCCCCGTCTTTTACCTTACGTCACTCCTTAGCACCCCCCAGTCATCACACACACATACACACACGCGCGCGCACACATACATACATACACACACACACACACACACACACACACACACACACACACACACACACACACACACACACACACACACACACACAAACAAACACAAATAAACAAACACAAACACACACACACACACACACACACACACACACACACACACACACACACACACACACACACACACACACACACACATGCTGTTATCCCCGTCCGTTTATTCACTCTTAACCACACCCTCACACTCACACACTCAAATCACCCCTTTCCACGGACTCATTACCTTCCCCATTTACACACTCATTATCACCCTAGTCCACTCACTCACCACGCAACACAGTCACCACTAACCCAGTCCATACACCACTAAGACCGACCACACATTCATCACAACGTCCCGCCGGTGTTTGAGTCTGCCTTCCCCCGCCCCCTCCCTCTCCATACCACCCTCCCCAAGCACCCAGGCACTTATCACCCGTCGCTTGTCTTTTGTTTATCAAGTTTATTGTGTCGTGTGGCCATGACTATTTCTTTTCGTCTTTTACATCCTTTCTTAACATTTCCCTGTTTTGTTTAACTATCACTAGCATCTTCAGTGTAATCTGCAGTGCTTATCCGTGTCCTATTTGATCATATATGTATATCTATGTCTGTTTGTGTATGTGCGCGCGCACACACACACACACACACACACACACACACACACACACACACACACACACACACACACACACACACACACACACACACACACACACAACACACACATATACTCTCTCTTCTATCCCTTCTCTCTCTCTCTCTCTTCTCTCCCTCCTCTCTCTCTCTCTCTCTCTCTCTCTCTCTCTCTCTCTCTCTCTCTCTCTCTCTCTCTCTCTCTCTCTCTCTCTCTCTCTCTCTCTCTCTCTCCCTCTCTCTCTCTCTCCCCTACCCTCTGCCTCTCCATCTTCCTCCCTCTATATCATGTGCATGAGACAGATCATCCCCCGGCGTTGCATCATAGCATAATCAACAAAATGTTCACCATTATCACAACCCACGAGCCTGTTGCCACGAGGTCCTGCCATGCACTTGTCAGTATCTCCCCATGCATTCCTTAACACCACTCCGCTATGCATTTATTACAAGCATTGCCGCATTCCCTTCCAGTATGAAAACTTGCAAGAGTCACCACTTGCAAATTTCCATACTCGATTACAGCCAACTTTACTTAGCAACATTTACATAACCAAACATTTAGTTTGAGTGTTTTGGCTGAAACAAGAAAATGAAAAAGAAAAGAAAGACAGAATGAAACGGGTTGCAAGCATTGCGCAACATAGTGCAATGACTATGTCTATCATTTGAGTCAGCGAAGGAAATAATTGAAAAAGTAAAAACTTAATAACAGGAAAAAAAATATATCGATAGATGTAATTTCTTCCCCTGATCGGTATGACGCATCGATCCCATCCGACCCCTTCAACCCCCTCTCCCCCGTCCCCCTCCCCCCTCCTGCCCTCGTCGTGCACCAACCTGTTGAAACTTCGGTGTCTACTTTAATAAAATATCTTGGTTGATCAAACCGTTTTGGATGACTGAATGAGTATAATATGGAGGAAGTTATAAAAGTGTACACTGTAGCAATAATGTAATGAGACTCTCACTCTCTCTCTCTTTCTCTCTCTTTCTCTCTCTCTCTCTCTCTCTCTCTCTCTCTCTCTCTCTCTCTCTCTCTCTCCTTCTTTCTCTCTCTTTTTCTCTCTCTCTCTTCCTCTTCCACTTCCCAATCATCATCTAACGTATTTCGTTCTTTCCCCTATCCATATTGTCTCGTACACATACTCGCGTACAGTCTCTCTCTCTCTCACACACACACACTCTCCCTCCCCATTTTTATTCATATCCAGATTTACACGCACACACACACACTCTCTCCCTCGCTCCCTCTCTCACACAATACCGCATCGCTTCCCTATCTTCCAAAAATTAAAACCATTCACTCTCCACGGAACATAGTAGGGTGGAATCCCCATTTACTGGATTAGTTGTTAGCATTGTGGCAGAGGCGGTATAGACAGCAGGGATTGATTGTACTTCGGGCTATTGCCGACGTCACAGTGAAAACTTCTTTGTTTACACGTTCTAGACACCTTTTTTTTTGGGGGGGGGGGAGGGGATGGAAGGCTGAGAGTGAGTCTGAGTAAAGGATGATATTCATTATGTTTATTTTTTTTCCATACATTCCGTTCCGTACTTACTACATCATTGTGTGGCGACTAGAACTACTTTCATAAACGTTTCCCGTTCCTTGTCAATATTTTGCTCCTGTCAGAATTAGGTGATTAATGAACCTCTAATCGCCGGCTTATCTTGCTATCAATTATCCAGTAATACGAATCAGTGGCGTCGCATCATTAATTAATTTCCATTTGAATTTAATACAACTCACTCTAGGACTTGTCATCCGTGCACATGGCGGGAGAGGGAATGGAATGAATTCCAAAAATCAGACCAAAATCCCACCCATCGCGTCCCATCTTGCACAGGGAATCGAGTTCACTATCGACATCGTGGACGACCCAATCAGTTATTAATGGCTGAGTGGAAACTCATTCTCCTGATGGGAGTTGTGTCACAAAGTGATAATTAATCGTCGCACACATCCCCGCCACGCTGCTCCATTGAAGCACAAATGATGCATATGTCTTGTTCTTATATCGGAGGATTTAGTGCAGAGCATCCAGAGAAACTGTGGAATTGTTCATTTCGTGTCCGGGAAGAGAGGCGAATGAGTCCCTTTTTTCGGCTTTACATTTCGCATACCTTCATGGTCAACTGGCTCTCCGAATCCCCGGTATAATAGCAGGAAAAAAAGATCACGACCAAAACTCGATACAGCCCGCAATAATTACCTTCGCTCGTAATGCCCACACACATACACGCACAAAACACAATTGTACCAATTTTGTCCCTTATAAGCAGCCAGCCAACAGGTTCAGAGCAAACTGGGGCTATTAGCTTCGGAACACAGTGAAGCTATTACCCCTCCTATTAAGTCCGATACTACTCAGCTATTACGTGGGACCGACCGGCTATTACGAATAAGCTATTGACTCCTGCTACCGGCTGCTCCTCTTTGCTACATGCTTGATTGGTAGCTGAAGGTACTCGGGAGGGGAAGGGGAGAGCACGGATGGACGTGTGGGTTAGGGGAGGGAATGGTGGCGGCGCGGGCGACTCTAGATGAGGTGTGTGGAGAGAGGGGAGGCCGGCGGAGGCGGCGGCTCAGTGCATTGGGATGGAGATGTACAGCGGAGGCAGAGGAGGTGCGAGGCAGACAGGCTGATTGAGGGGCACAGAGCAGGATGTGAAAGCTAGAGGTCTATACATACGGAAGGTGGCGAGAAAGGAAGGGGCGGGAAGAAGGGATGAGGCGAGGGTTAAGGGGAATGGGAGGGAAGGTACATATTTGCCTTTGGCACATCAGCAGAAGGGCGTGAAGGATGGAAGGATCCCATGCCAGGGTTAGCCAGTACTTCTTGCCATCATCATACTGACGATGAAGCTGAGAATAGTAATGCAATGTTTCACAGTATCCATATAACAGCACCTTTTTCCTACAGACAACGTAATTTCTAGCATGGGGGGAAGAGTTAAATTGCTTTACCGGATAACAAGTGGTACGGCCGAGTCTCAGGACAAGGAAATGCAAAATTCAAGGTAGCGAGGAGGTTTGGTAAGTGCATAATGACGGGAGAGGAAACATAAAGCACGCGTTATGAGCAGACTCGAGGCGCGGCGGGGGTGCCGATGCCGGCCGGGCTTCCAAGGTTCACTCAACTTTTTCTCTCCGTCGCTGCCACGGCTCGCCTCCACGTGCTGTTCCTCGGGGCGTGGCAGGATGCGGCTAACACCTCGTCTTTTCTTAATAGCTATTATTATAAAGTCTATAAAAAGGAATTATATTTGATAAAAAAAAATCTATTAAGACGTCTCAACAGACATCGCCTAAAGTGCAGTACTGAATTAGGGATTTTCGTAATAACAATTAAGGTAAACGGCCAATGATTCTCATAATTACATGGAAGTAACTCTCGCGCGAGACTAGTCATCTGTGAGATTCAGGAATGTTCACCTCACAAGCTGACAGCAGGGATGAGTGTTTCTTTGCGCCAAGAATGCAACATTGTCCTTCTCGCCTTTGCCAAATGTAAGGAAACAAGAAGTTAGATATTAAAACGATATGAAGAAATACTCCCACCGGTAACTGCAGCACTGCTGAATGTATGCAGGCATAATTGCTTAAGATATTCTGGCTCTCACGATAAGAACTTCAGAAATATTCGTAAAGGTAAACAGAACAAAAATGCCCCAAGGGGAGGGAAGAAAGCTATCAAGAAGGATAAATGAAGCAACGAACAATATGACAATCGTGACTCACACACCGTGGCGGCTTGGCAGGGATTTCAACTCTTAAGAGTCTTGGCTTATCCTTTAAAAAGAGGGTTGGCGCTGTGTCCCATCTAGATCAGCTGCGGAACTGCCGCTTGGGATGTTGTACTGGCAGCTGCATTTTGGAGGGCAGACTCCGCTAATAGGCGTTTCGTGACTGATTGGCGTAATGACCTCAGTTTCCCGAGTTCACGAATTTTGTGCGATTCCCCATATGTTAAAAAAATATATATAAAAAAGAAGAAGAAAAAACACGTAAACCGTGGGGTGAAAAAAAGGATATTCTTGACATGTCTGTGTGAAGACCAGAAAATCGAAACTTGAATTAATCTGAAGTAAGTCTGATGTGGGAATGGACCGAGAAGTACGACTTGCCTTTGAGTTTATGATATCATTATCCTCCTTTCTTCTCTTATGCCTATTGGGGGGAAATTTAATTTTGAATCGCGCAGCGAGTTCATCCCTGGGAACTTTCCTTGGTATCAGCTTAACAAGCCATAATATAGAAGAGAGAGAAAAATATAAAAAAAGTCATAATAATAACTGGCACGACACTGCACGTTCGTCTAACACATATGAACTAATCTGAAATAAATCTGATTCGCGGAGAGGCACGGACCCTTCCCACACAAGAGGAGAAGAACGGGTAGAAAGATAATCCCCCAACACGCCGCATCGCGCCTCTCACCCGATTGACATCTGACGGTCACAGGAGGAGTCCCCCCTTCCACAAACCCACCGCTCGTTTTCTATGCGCTTCATTCTATTTTTCATTCCTTTTCGCTTGACGTTGCTAGTGATTTGAGCGGCAAAAGAAGATGTTCGCAGGGGAAAAAACTAAAACATGTGAATTGCACAGAAGAAAGTATAAACGTCTGAGTATATTTGACTAAACCTTACTAAGTTTTTTTCTTCTTCTTTTTTGTTATCAAAGGAATCAGGCATCAACTGCCACCAAGGTCGGCGTGCGTTTTCTATGACACATTTCACATCGGCTATGGTTGCCAACTTTTTCAATAGTAAAATTATTAGACATTTTCCAGAACTTTTTGGTTGGCTTTGTGATTCGGACCATGTACTTTTCACCCCTCCTCTCTCTCTCTCTCTCTCTCTCTCTCTCTCTCTCTCTCTCTCTCTCTCTCTCTCTCTCTCTCTCTCTCTCTCTCTCTCTCATTCTCCATCCTTCTCCTCCTTTCTGCTCTCTCTCTCTCTCTCTCTCTCTCTCTCTCTCTCTCTCTCTCTCTCTCTCTCTCTCTCTCTCTCTCTCTCTCTCTCTCTCTCTCTCTCTCTCTCATTCTCCTTCCTTCCCCTCCTTTCTTCTCTCTCTCTCTCTCTCTCTCTCTCTCTCTCTCTCTCTCTTCCTTCCCCTCCTTTCTTCTCTCTCTCTCTCTCTCTCTCTCTCTCTCTCTCTCTCTCTCTCTCTCTCTCTCTCTCTCTCTCTCTCTCTCTCTCTCTCTCCTACTCCTTCCCTCAAGTGTCTGCAAGTTTCGGCAATATGTACTTACACCTACGAGCTCAGCGCGTAGCGGACTGACAGCCAACACATTGATTTGTGACGCTACGAGTCATATGATGGTTGTCATGATAGTATATAATTTTAAATCATTCAACCAAAAAGTTTTTTTTATATAAAGCTTTACTGAAGGAAAGAGGGTTTATTGTCCAACCGTGACAGTATTGATAATAACACACAGCCTTGAACCAAACGAAAACCCTGAACATACGAAGAGAAAATAAAATAAAGAGTTTTCTGGAGCGGGGCGTCCAGGCCGGACTAAACCCCAGTGTCACGTACCGGTCAAAGTTTCAATTACATTGATGTCCATCTCCGAACTTCCCTACTGGGGGGAAGCTGCCAGATCTCGCCGGGAAGAAAAAATCTCACATGTAAACAAACTTCCCAGGTATGCCGGGATAATTTAGTAGTTCTCGTCGACTTAACGAGGAAAAATGGAAACGTAGCAAATAAATACATTTGGGTTACTTAGTTAATAATAAGAGAGTTTTCCGGCAGCTTATAGGTGACAGTGTCTCGTGCAGTAAGTCTTCCCGAAACCTGTTCTGAGTTTCAAAACATATCGGATACGGTGCGTCTGGTGCCAGATCGTTCACCTATTGTCATACCATCTTCCCACTAAACTTCCCTTACTCGCTACGATTTTGACAAACACATCCTTTGTTTATATCTGCAACTCGTCTTGATTTATCTGAGGCAAAAGTAAACTCGCGTCGCATCCCTTGTAGAATAATACAACAAATTTAGCGCTCCTAAAAATGCGATCAGTGAACAGGGAGCGAGCGAAGGTTGTGGAGCGGTCCCATGCCAGTGTAGCCTCTATATACACCTCTGTGGTAGCCTGGTCCGGGGAGGGAGGAGGGGAAGGGGGGATGGGGGTGGGGGGATTGGATACACTCCCGCCCTACTGGGGGTTACGAAGAAGAGTGTAGTGGTACATAATATGTTTACTTAAGTTTGGAGACAGGTTTTGTGTCATACGGAGTTATTTTTAAAGGTTAGTCGGTGATTCAGGATATAAACCGTGGAGTTATATTTGTTTGCCTAACTCCCTTACTCTTCGCTGTGTCCTATCACAGCTTTATTCTCGGTCTCTCATTATAAACATATTATTTTATTCCTTTATGACCGTTTATTTTTCTTCCACTCGAGAAATCAAAGAAATATGGAGGTGAACGTATAAACTTCAGCCAACCTCTCATGAGCATTAACCCCGGGGACCGTAAATCCTCCTGTCAACGGAGGAAAATCGGCAAAAAGTGTCATTCGAATGCATTAGCAAATGCCCTGGCTCTAGGAACATCTTTATTCTATATTTTAGTATTTATGCATATTATATCCACGCTCTTGTGTCGCGACTAATGGAGGCGGTGTGCCGGGGTCCTCACGCATGTCGATAAGTTGGCTCTCTCGGACAAAAACAGGAAGAAGAACATGGAAAAGTTAAAAGCAATATTTTCATATTCATGATGTCCGCTTTGGCCGTGTTCTTCGCATACTTCATCGCCATTCAGAATACCAGATTTTCAGAATATTCAAGATTTCAAGGCTGCCGGGAAACTGCGAGCAACAACTTCGCATGCACGCGCGTTCACGTTGCCTGTCGAGGCCGTAGTTTGGTTACACATCTAAACTACTCTATAGTATTACCTTTCACGCAAAGGCCCCATTTTCGTTCGTTGTTATTTTTTTTTACTTATATACATATTGGTTCCCGTGATTAATGAGGATCTGTAGTGAATTGTTTATGAGTCCGTTGTAAGTAATAGGTACAGTCACGTATAGTACATATGGTGTTTACGTACTAGCAGATTGATGATAACGTACACAAATCCTTAACTTAGTGTAATATCGAGATATTCAGTTTGTGTAAGAGTTCTTAAATTCGTTGACCTTCAATTGATGTTACTGCAAATTATTGCTCTGCTTTTTTAGTTTTAGGAATAGAGCTAAAAATTGATGGCTTTAAATCTTGTTTCTTATTATAATGTCTCGTAAACTCTACCACTATATTGTTATAACCGATATTGCAGCTATAAAAGTATTTGAAGATTAAGAAACATTAATATAAACGAAGGTTAAAACTGACACAAAACCTGTAACCTATCTGTGAAGAAATCTTTGCATTTGTATTTGAGTTTATTACACTACTGTATTACTGAAAAAACGGCTTCTTCTAGATCTTTCTAAAAATTCCTTTTGATATGTAAAACGGCCTCATCTAGATCTTTCTAGAATTCATATTGATGTGAACCACTGATAAAAAAGTGGCGTCTAGCCCTTTCTAGAATTCATTTTGATATGAACTCACGGGCAATGCTAGGAGGAAAAACAAGATCCATAAGAAGCACTTATCTTGTGCCATGTCAGCTGCTAAACGCCAGACAATCACAAAGCACCTGCATATATTTGTTTTAATAATTCAGATTAATTTTGATGCTATAAAATATAGTGTTTTAGATAGATTTATAGTTATCGTTTTTTTCTATTAAGATAAAGGCACTGATAATATATACACGCTAAGTATCATATGCAGAATTCTTGGAGCTTTCTAAAAAGTTCAAGAAAGGGCAAAAACTTAGTGGTCTTTGCATTTCAGATTTCCGTTAATGGTATGCAATTGACGGCATACATAGTTAATTTCAAACAACGCACATTTGTACATGTCCTGAACAACTAAATGCTAAAAGCGGAACCATCTCAAGTTCCAAACATTCGATGATAAAGCCGTCCATTAATATCCCATTAGATTCTGAAATGCTAATGCATCTTCCACGATATTGCCTCAATATCATTAGAATAAATTTATTTATAAATAATTACGTAAAATGATAAAAAAAAAGAAGGCTAGCTCATTATACCTCCAATCATAACTACTTTACAAGATTCCCATTGCATGATTACTCCAGAAACAATCATATATCGGCGTCGAGCACAGAGTGCGTGTATGTCGAGCAGTTGTATTACAGGCTCGCATGTCAGGACAGGCTCGCGGTATGTTCACCTCATGATAGGGGCAAGGTAGGCGATATTTGGATAAATTTCTGTATTGACAAGGGCCACGTTCTCGTGTCAAACTTTGCTCCTATTACCTCACTAGCGCTAGGGCGTTCCAGGTGATCTGACGTTGTGTGACTCTGCATTTCTGGATACGAGAGGCGTGGCTGTGCGGGTGGCGGTGGCGGTGGGGGTGGGGATGGGGGAGGGGGAGTTGCGTGGGGAACTTTAACATCATCATTTGTTGATAGCTCTGTCATGGATTTCCCAGACGTAATCTGATGAATAGTTCTGAGGGAAGGGTGAATATACGACTTTAAAGCTAGACTGTGGACGGGCCATCTTTTCAGTCTGAGCGCAGAGACACTTTGCAAAATACAAAAGAATTCGAAGGAATTAATATATGATCATCAGTTCGTCTAAGTAAGTATATCTCGCCATCTTCAGAAAAAAATATATTTTAAGAAATACATACACTTTCTATTCTGTGGTTTTGTTACGTCAGGCGTAGTCTACGCGGAAAATAATCCCAAAATTGAACTTAATCGTCCAAACATTGAACAATAATCCGAAAAATAATTCTATAGATGTAACTAAACGCCCAGATCCTCAATAGATCGGAACTACCTAATTGATCCCAGACAGTAACGAATGGCCCACTTATGGCCACCAAATGGTCGTTCAGTGGCGATAGGAAAAAAAAGTTTTTGTAGTGTACGGAAGGCAAGCTTTTTTTTCTCTCGAACTTTTAGCTTTCTTAATGTTCTAATCAAGAAGCCAATCGGCATTCTTGTTTTTGTTTTTTTTTGTTTTCGTTTTTCTGTTTCTACAGTTACTCCGCCTCATTTGTCCTTGATTTTTTCCTCTTCATGATGATAAATTTGGGAGATGTCTCTTATGTTTATTCTTAAAAAAAAATCATGGGAGTAAGATGTTGAAGAGAAACCGAATCCTTGTTGGGTGGCCGGGCGAAGGGTGTATGGGTCCCCCCTACCCTTCCCTCCCACCCCCGGGTGCCGAGTACGTTGGGAAAGGCTCATAGTCTTTACCACTAACAGACTCGACGCTCCGTTTAATCGCATAACCCTGGTTTACACGCAGTCACACAGATACACACACACACACACACACACACACACACACACACACACACACACACACACATATATATATATATATATATATATGTATAATATATATATATATATATATATATATATATATATATATATATATATATGAATCTCTACACACACACACACACATATATATATATACATATACACATATACACACACACTGAACCTTCACATCTCTTCTATTCTCCTCTCTTCTGTCTGTCTCTCTTATTCAAGGATTTGTTGTTTCTGTAAAGCACTTCACATTTTATATTTAGATTCACTGACATCCAACAGCTCACGAATATTAGACCGTTATTCTGTGACGACATTTCCAATTTTTTATAGCCTCTGGAATAAACTCGTAAATCAAGTCGTTTCGAATACTCAAACTCATCTATAAATAGATCAGATGATTGATAAAAGTAGGTTTCTTTTTTCCCACAATGCATCGTTCCCTTTTTCAGAACCCTCGCCCCTCTTTCCCCCAAAGACCATCTCGCAGTATCCTCACGCGACACGGCCGATTAATAAGAGAATTTACCAAAGCATCAAACAGCAACCGAACAATAGCCCAATAAACATTCCGAAGAGGCCGTGGCTACGACAGGGAACTAACAATTAGAGGGTTAAAAAGAGAAGCATAGTTGTTGGCGAGATGGCTGGGAGACAATACCACTATAAACAACACCACACCCAACCTCACTACGGACACCTGCTAACCAACCCCCTCGCTGAAGTCACGAGGAGGTGGAGGTCGAGGTGGAAGTGGGTAAAAGAGGGGGGTGGAAGGGTGGAAGGGTGGATGGGGTAGAGGAGGAGAGGAGGAGGGAGAGAGACACAAAGCAGTAAGAGTGTTTGAATGGAATCTCGTACATCGACGGTTTGATATAGATAATTTCCGCCAGGTGATGGGAAATATGCAAATTGTTTTTAATTATATATATTTTTGTTTCTCTTAGATTTGTTTTCAGATAAGTATTCAAACAAACAAATGATATAATTAATTCTTTCGGCCATCATGATCGAAAGGTTTAATTTTGTGGTTGTTTGTTTGTTTGCAAGTCAGCAAGTTTCCCGACGCAAAATATGCTACTGGCAACCATAAACAGTTAACTGAAAGTAATGACCGCTTAAACAAGCAAGAAACAATGTAAACAGCTTTTGGACAAATTCCATAATTTTTCGGGTTGTATTTTATTCGCTCACTCGTGATCCCAACTCATAAGTACACAGCGTTAGGATAATGATAAAATGTTCCCTTGACTCCCCCTTTTTGCCCTCTCTTTTATTTTTTCCCCTCTCTCTCCCTTTTCTTTTTATTTCTGTCGATAAGAAATTAATGGAAAATGCAACGAATATACTTCCCCCTTTTTGTGTTTGGATTATTAGTTTCTCTTTCTTTACTCTTATTTTCTCCGCTCGACTTTTGTTTTCTTTTCGTTCGTTATCCAAAATGCTTCGTTCGACTTTCCCTGCCTCGTCTTCGCTTTCTAGATCGGCGAAGTACCGAGCCAACTGACTGACTAACTGTTCGCTGCTCTTCAAAATATTTACTTTTCGGCCTTTCAATATGATTTTTTTTTGGTGATTAATCTTTATCCTCTACATTTTGATTCTTTGCCCATCGTGGCCCTCATTCTTCTTTATAACAATACGACTCCATCCACTGCCCTTCTCTGTCCACACCCTGCCCCCGCCCCCTCTCCCCTCTCCCCCCTCCCCCCACCATCTACCACAATGCTTTCCAGCCTCCCCCAAAGACCCTCTTCACCCCCCCCCTCTCCCACCAACCCCCACGAAAGACCCCCACCATTCCCTTTTCACAAACGACAGTGGTGTCATAGTGTCGAGGACTGACTGTAATTGGGCAATGATGGATTGTGTAGTAATTGATCGATCTGGTGTAGGGGAGATTTGCTGATCTGTGATACATGGGAATCCCGTGTAGTTTTCCAGTGTTTTTTCTTCTCTCTTGCAATATGAATTTTTTATTTATTTATTTATTTATTGCTCCATTCTCCAGTTTGTTGGTTACAGCAGAGAGTTTGATTATGTCACGCGCATCGTAACCTTAGGTAAATGTATAGTAAATTCGTTACTTTAAGCGGTGCAAAATAATTTTTTAAAAAAGGTTATGACAATGCATGTAACTGGATGTCGACAGATCATGTCATCGGTGTGATAAAAGGGAAATGAGACTCGTGTTGAAAAATATATATACAACTGAAAATTTGTTATAAATAGTTTTGATCGTATCGTATAGACTATTCTAAAAAGAGGAAGTTTTGATATCAGTATTTAGGGGGCCATTCATTATACTTGCAAATTGTGGTTATCATTACACACCGTGCATATTTATTAGACACCATGAATAGGAAACAGACAGAGGTCTCCAGCATCCCTGTGCCACTATGGAGCAGACACTGGCCATGAGGTTTTACTGCAAGCTAACAAACTTTAGCCAAGTATCCCCTCCTGGACGTGTTTGTAGTGGCTGCGGGATAGACGAAGTAGTGGAGCTTTTTGGTTCTTTACCTCTTTATTTTTTATTATTTTTACAGAAAAAATAGCATTGGGTGAGGGGTGCTTCTTTTAGTGCGGTTTAAAGGAGATGTGACGACAGCAAAGGCAGTAGGAAGAGGAAAGAGAGAGGAAGTGGAAGGGAAAACACGGTTTATTCGCGTGATATCGTCTCTGCTCTGATCCCCGTGTCTGCCTCTGCCGGCAAGGACACCCGCCGAGTGTGTTTTGCTTAATATTTCCCCCAGAAAACAGCGGATGGCGACAGTATGTGTGCAGATTCTGGAAATTTATGAGTGAAGACATGTTGATGAGCAATATAAAGGAGTTATTAGGGGAGGCGAGAGATCGTATTCCCGTATAAAAGCTCACTTGCATGTACCCAGCGCTTGTGTACGCGATGTCAAGCATACGGCTCCGACACACCGACACTGCTCTTACGCTCGACTTTTTTTCCTCGGCTGTTTCGCGAATATTTGGATGTCTCGCGAGTCCTACGTGCTCTACGAGACTCAACGACTTTGGAAGGATTTACGTTCACGTCTGTAAGCAAATTTGAGCCCAGCACGAAGCGTTAAAGAAAGCAGAAGGAGGACGGCCTGCGAGCGTGGGATCACCTTGCCTCGCATCTTGGCGGTCGCGACGGTGTGTGAGGGAGCTCGGCGGCTGCATCTCTCTTTTCCCTCTCTTTGTTCCCGGCTCTTTACCGTTAGCATTATTCATTTCGTGCTCGGGTCTTCGCAGCTTTGCATGTTTGCTTGGGTGCTGATTTTTGTTGTATTTGTACGATTTATTGGATTCTTTTTGTGCGGAAAGTGTGGTGGTGCGTGCAGGGTATGGCTCCGCCCCCCGCTGTGAGAGTCCGCTTAGCACCGCCCACTCGCTGGGGTGCCGCCACGCCCACCCACGCCCACCTATCATGCGCACCTCACCTAGCATTATGGCTAAAATAAATAAAATAATACCTACATCCAGTGTATACTCCTGGAATATTCATCGTGGTTTGATCTCAAAAACAGTAAAATACGTCTCTAATTTAATCAGTGCGACAGACGCTGTAGAAGCCAAGAAGCGATTTAATGTTGATTTGCATCGAAGTTCTTCATGGCGCTGAAACCTCATCCTCCCCTCCCCTCTCCCCTCTCCCCTCTCCCCTCTCTCCTCGCCCCACTCCCACTTCGCTCTCTATCTCCCCCCTCCCCTTCCCTCTCTCTCCCCTCTCCCCTTCTGCTCACTCATGCCTTCTACCCGAACCCGTCACCGGCTTTATACACAGGTGTTCAAACAGGTGTTCACAAACAGGGGCTGAGACCTTTACGGACGGTGGCATCCCCTTTACCGGCTCCTTCGCTGCAACCCGCTTTTCCTGACACCTGTCTCGTGAATTTCCTTTGAAAGGCTATGTATTTCTTGAACGATGATGATGCGCGTCTCGCGAGTAAACTAATAAGCTAAGAAAGAATTGAGCTTTTGAACATCTCTCCCTTCTTCTTTCTTCGCTCTTCCTCCCCTCCTCTCCCTCTCCGTCTTCTTCTTTATTCACTCCTCTCCCTCTTTCCCTTCTTCTACATCTCCCCCGTCCCGTGCTTCACTCCCCTCCCCCCTCCCTGCTCCCACACCTCCTTACCCTTCCCGTTCCCCTCTCTGTACTACTCAACCCCCCCCCCCCCTCCCTCTCCCGTGCCTCCCGCTACCCGATCGGGGTTGTCTGCGACCCCCTCTTCCTCCCCCTCCCCATTCTGGCCGTCCCCTTGCCTCTTCTACCCCCCTCCTCCTCCTCCCTACGTCCCGTGTCTCCCCTCTTCCCTCCTCCCGCCCCCCCTCTCCCCCAGGCCCTCCCCTCGTCTACTTGGCCACAACTCGCCGTAAAGAAGGGCCGCGTCACGTTCTTGAGGAAGCTAATGGGGGTGTGCGCGCCCCAGGGGTCCCGGGGACGCTACGGCCGAAACGTGACGTCTTCTTGTATTGTCTAGGACGAGGGGATTGATGGAGGAGGAGGAGGAGGAGGAAGAGAGAGGAGGGGAGATGGAGGAAGAGGGACACAGGAGGAAGGGGCAGTATTGTCTAGATAGTATAGAAAGAGAAAGTGTTAGGGAGGGAAATGGAAAGAGTAATGCATAAGAAGAGGGAGAGAGAGAAAGAGAGAGAGAGAGAAAGAGAGAGAGAGAGAGAGAGAGAGAGAGAGAGAGAGAGAGAGAGAGAGAGAGAGAGAGAGAGAGAGAGAGAGAGAGAGAGAGAGAAAGAAAAAGAAAGAATAGAAGTAAACAAGAGACCACTCTTCGCAATTACTTATCCTTACCTAATCAAAACGAAATATTTGAAAGCAATATCAAGCAACAGTTTATTCAATCCAATACTTCTGGTCGAAAAAAGACACACGAACCCCAGCTTTTGCTTGAGCCTCAAGAAAAAGGAAAAAGAACGTAATGGAGTCTCATCTACATGGGGTTTTGAGACCACTTATCATCTCTGCCTTCCCACTCTGTAAACCCGATACTATGAATTCTACTTACCCTGCCTTCACCTAAACATCACTTATCCCACGTTTACCTAAACTTTCATTCTTCCACATTCGCCTAAATTCCCTTAACCGTACAATTACTAAATTTCATTTATTCATACGTTCGCCTAAACTTCCCTCTTTTTTATGTTCACAACCGTCATCTTTCTCACGTTCACCTCTTTTGCTTCTTTTTCTCCTTTCTCCTCTTTTCGTATTTTTTATAATTCATTTATCTGTATATTTACTTTGGATTTCTAATGTTAGACACGGCTTTGTTAATACCTCGTGTTTTTTTTTTTTTTTTTTTTTTTGGTGCTCCCATTTCTTGTGAAAATAGACATTTTTCCCTCGTAGTATTCTTTGTTATATTAGCAACTTCATCGAAACTTTTAAAAGCTCCTACTCATTGTGTCCATTTTTTCTCTTACTTCAGTTTTTTTTAATCACTTTCTCATCCTTCTCTCGCGCAATCCCCACCACCCTCACCCCTCATTCTCCCCCTGTCCCTTCCTCCCCACCATCCTATTCTCACTCCCTTTTCTCCCTCCCTCAAATCCTCTCGTCCTACCCCTTTTTCCCTTTCTTTAGATCTCTTGTACCCTCCTCTATCCTTCCCGTTCACCTTCCCCCCTTCTCCCCATCCTCCCCCTCTCCCCTTCTTGCTCCCAAATGTTCCTGCTCGTGGTGTGACCCCGAGAGGCGTGGCTGGAGGACCTTAAGACACCGTCCATGGTTTAACCTTTGACCACAGCTGTCGCGCCGCCGCCACCACAACGCCGCAAGAACTACCACAGTGACACTCGCTCGCCCGTTGACTCTTTGGGTAGCGGGGCCTTCGGGTGACGGACGGGCTTTGACGATGAAACACGAGTCGACGAGGGGAATATTGTGTTACGGAGAGGTGAAGGAAAATAGGGGGGGGGGGATAAAAGAAGGAGGAGGATAAAAAAAGAAAATAAAAAAAAATACGTAGGAAGAGTGGATGGTGGGGAGGATTGTTTTTTTCTTTCTTTCTTTTTTTTTCTTTTTTTTTAAGTAATGTTGACAGATTTCTGAAGGAGAAATATGAGAAGAGGTGTACATACGCCGAGGAAATCGAGTGTTGCATTAGTGATTGCCTCTCGAGAGCTGGAATTCCGAAGAGAAAAAGAAAGAAAGAAAGGGTCGAAGAAGCGGCAAATAACCTCGAAACGGGACGATGATAGGTGATAATAAGGGCAATAGGAGAAGAGAAAATTGTTTTGATCTCTTGGGGTTACCAGTGTGGTTGTCGCATCTCTGGTGGGCTGTTCGGGTGGTTGTTTTGTGGTGGTATCTGTGGTCGTGCATTTATATGGGCACTGTATAGAAGGGCAAATGAGTCTGACCTTTCTAATTGGTGTTGTTGATTGGGATGATAGTGTTGTTATATAGTGCTTGTGGTCGCTTTATTCCTGCCGACGGGGCGATGAGCGAGAGTGGGGAGAGTCAAGAGGTCAAGCCTATTTGAAGTATTTTGGAGAGAGAGAGAGAGAGAGAGAGAGAGAGAGAGAGAGAGAGAGAGAGAGAGAGAGAGAGAGAAAGACAAATAGACAGACAAATAAAGAGAGAGTACTTCTAATTATTTCAATTTGCGTTTCTCTTTTTTTTAATTGACAAACATTTCCTGTCTCATTCACCCCCATGCAATATCGGTTTTCACGGCCAAACACGAACACTTCTATTAAGGAAAAAAAAAGAGGGAAGAGAGGTGTAGAAAAAAAGAAAACTAAAAATCCAAGTTCCACGTTCCACTTCCTGTGCATTTAAACTGATCCATCTCTCTCCCAGCTATCATCATCCTCGTCTACCGTGAATTTACTCCTTTGCTATTTCTTATTTGATTTTTTCTCCCCTTCCTTTTTTTTTCTCCTATTTTTTTTCTTCCTTTCTTTCTTTCTTTAGCAGCGTACAATAGTTTCCTGTGATAACACACAATTCCAGACTCCTTGGCCGATTTCGACAATTGAGCTGGATTTGTTCCCTCTTGGATCCTTATCTTTGGTTTCTGCGTGGAAGATAGATCAAGCGGAGAATTTGAAAATAATGTCCATTAAGAGAAATAGTGGAGAAGAGTTTATCTTTTTTTTTTCTATCTGTATATATATGTATACAGTGGGTGGGTGTACGTGTATATGTATATATGTATATATAATCCGTGCATGCATGAATATTTACACAAACCGCACTTGTACCTCTTGAAAGTGTAAGCAGCCCGTCGATACAGGTGCAACAACAAACATCCAAGTCGCGACCACTTCCGCTGATCCCAGTAACCAATTACGTCACTGAATGGAGGAGCCCTTGAGAGAGAGAGAGAAAGAGAGAGCGAAGAATTCGACGGTGGAGTGTTGGTCAGGTCGTCTCTCACCTGTAGTACCAATGCCGGGAACAATTAGAGGTTCATTAGTTTTATTTACACATGGGGTGGAGTCACATCCGCCGATGGGGTACGTGGGTGGGGTAGGGGTGGGGAGGGTTAGAGAGAGAGGGGAGGGAGGAGACGGGTTCACAAGGGAAGGGAAGGAGATCTCTTAATACTGTTGGGGATTCTTAGATATTTTTTCTTGTTACTCTACACGTTCTATCGTTGTTTTACACATGCATTAGCAGAAATATACTCGTTTCCCTCTTGTGTAGAATCGCTGGGTAATAGATTTCGCCATTTGCCACTTGAACTTTGGGGAACAAAATGATTTCAAGCTTCATTGAAACAGATAAATGTCTTCGGGTTGTTGTGCTGGGCAGAACCTCGGGATTGTTCTCTTCCATTCTCTCGCTCCTCCGCCAGTCCTTGTCCTCCCTCTTCCTCCCACACCTTTGTCCTCCCCTATTCGTCCCTGCCCCTCCCCCCCCTCATCGCCGGCTTCCTCCCTCTCCCTCTCCATTCTCCCTGTGCTTCCCTGGCCTTCTCCCTCCCCCCCGTTCATCAGGCGGCTGTCAATGAACTACCCGGGCCAGCACCTGTCCTTCCGCCTGGCTTGGAAATAATCTATAAAACTCGACCCTTCTAGAAAAATATACGAGCAGAGAAGTAGCCGCGTTAGGCCTCACAAACGGCTAATTATCATGATTATCATCCTGGGCTACCTGGCCGTACTTACCTGGGAGATCTTAAGGAGTTACATTAACATAGAGGAAGTACGCCGATAATCTACGTGAAAAAAGACGAAGACTTCGAGCTAACCAAAACGAATAACTGTGAAAAAAGGTTTTTGAGCGTGTGAAAGAGGTGGTAATGGAGAACAAAACACCACCGCAACGAAAGAAAAGACGAGCGGCGAACTCACGCACGCACTGCCAAGATCATGGATATCAACGTTCTTAAAAAAAAGTGGGAAAAAAAACGAAGCGATTGCGTGCACAACTCTCTCCACTCTTGTCAGCATTACAGGAAATAGTTGTTTCCTTACAAGGGAATTTCTAAGCGTGAACGCCGAGACAACAACAGCACATATTACAAAATCTCCACTGAATTTCTCTTCGTATATAATTCCTCGAGAGATTACATGGACAGTCAACTCAAGAACAAATATTACGACATATAATAGCTTTTTAAAGATAGGATTGGATCATCATGACCAGCAACTGTCGCAAAGGAAAGCGGAGAAACACCCTTTTTAATCTTTTGAATTATGACGGCCTCGGGCAAGATGGCCACGAAAGTATATGGAAACAGGAAAAGAGGATGAAAAAGTAAAAGGAAAATACACACGCACGTATGTACACACATCCATAAAACACCAACATGAAAACATACAAAACCATAGTTCACATTGCTTCCGAGAGATTAAAAAAAAATAAATAAAACGAGGATATTGTCGAAGAATGAAAGAAAGAAGGAGGAGGAGAAGAAGAAAGGAGGAAGAGGGAGAGGTGAGGGGAGAGAAAGCAACCCGAAGGAAAGCGGGAAGGGTGGCGGGCGTGGGCGTGTGGGTGCTATTCTGAAGTTGAACGGTACCAGAGCGCCGCGCCCTCGTGTGACCGGAAGCCAGCTCGTGGTCCTACACAAAGACTCTGCGAGGATTTTGGGGGAAAGTGATAGGAGCGAACGCCAGGGATGGAGTGCGGAGGATTACTGATGATCATTACTTTTATCATCACAAAAGTGGTGATACAATGACGATAGTATTATTAATAGTAAGAATTATAAAATCGACGATATTATCTTCGTCATCGTCATCGTCATTGTCATCATCATTATTATGCTGTTATTATTACTACTAGTAGTGATAGCAGCAGCAGACGTAGTAGTAGTAGTAGTAGTGGTAGTAGTAGTAAAAGTATTAGTAGTAGAAATTGAAGTAATTATCATAATTATACCGGTAATTACAATAATGAGGGCGAGAAAAGAAATAAAACATTAGAGGACCAACGTCAAAATAAAAAGAGAAGATGAGAAAAGAAGGAAATGGGAATAGACAAAAAAGAATAGGAAGGAGAGGAGGAGGAGGAGGCGGAGGAAAAAAGCGATAAGGAGAAACAGACGAAGACAAAGATAGAAACTCGAGTGAATAACGAATAAACTGAATAACGAAACTAGAACAACCACCACATCTTGCAAGGCAGGGAAGCAAGGTTGGCTGAAGCTCCCCGGTGATAGATCCTGGAGCCAGAAAGAGAGAGAAAAGGAGAGAGAGAGGAGAAACATAACACAAACCTCGACGAAGCGAAGGAAAAACGGAAAAGCAGACAAGAATACCACGTTGAGTAACCGAGATGATAGATACTCAACAAGACCTTCCCGTTGCAACAGACGTAAAATATGCTGCAACAATAGCACCAACGACAAGTATTCTGGGTTGGGGTAATTGCAATATATTGCATCGATGTTATCGTGGGACGCGGCTGTTCTATTTTCTATATTCGCCGTCTATCGGGAAGATGAAGGTGACACGTGAGGCTTGTGCAGGGCGACGAATTATGACGCCAGAGGCTTTTCTTTTCAGTGTGTGTGTGTGTGTGTGTGTGTGTGTGTGTGTGTGTGTGTGTGTGTGTGTGTGTGTGTGTGTGTGTGTGTGTGTGTGTGTGTGTGTGTGTGTGTGTGTGTGTACGTGGCCGTTTAATTAAAATGTCTGGATTTGTAAAGGCATGTGCATATGATAATATTCACATAAAAAAAGTTCATAAATCATATTTGATTAATGCTTAGATCATTGCAGTCATTGCCGTTATTTGAAGCAGTTGATATCACAAATCGAAATAATTCCCATCATACAAATAGTCATTTGATTAATAACGGGATTAAGCATTAAATAAAAAAAAACATATTATAAGAAAAAAAAAGGTTAACATTGACCTGCGGATAGGAGTGTGTTGCCACAGCCTCTCAGTTTGACCCCGGATAACACTGGCTATCGTGACGTCATAGAGACTCCCTCCCCCTCGACCCCTCCCTCCCACACCCCTCTCCACCACCTGCCGTCATCTCATTGTTTCGAAGTTTCTCATTGTTTTCAACTATTTACATGCGTATTATGAATGCATATACATTATGAAATTATTTGTTTGTTAATGTATCATGTGACAGATTATTATGTAAAGAGATCGCTGGGCCGGGGTGGGGGGGAGGGGAACAAGGAGGTATGTCCATTTGTTGTGTGTTTGGGGAGGGGGGAAGGGGAAGGGGAGGGGGAGGGGGAGGGGGAGGTCTTGTGTGGAGGGGAAGGGGGAGGGGGGAGGGGAGGGGAGAGGTTCTTGTGTGACGTTTGTGAAAGTAAAGCTTATATATATACATGAAGAATCTCCTTTGCTCTTTTCATTGGCGTGTTGAGCGTTTTAAATCGCATATTGCATTTTTTTTTTTTTTGTCATATTCGAGACCGTTATATAACGTTGATCTTTTGATTCTGTCGTTGCAAATATATCTGCAAGCAACATTCAGATAAAAAACAAGAACAAAGTACATATGTTTGTTCAGCTTTTTTCATTATAAACGAAAAAAATACATATGAAAAAAAAGGAAAAGAAATAATAATGATGAATAATGAATTAAGTGCGGTGTGGCTTTGGCTGATCATCTGTAATAACACACAAGTCGACCACCTGCCCCTTTCAGGCTGTAATTACGGGGGGGGGGGAGTCAACGGGATGAGGGGGATTGGGGGGGTGGAGACAGGTGTGTGCTATACCCTGCTTGGTGATTCTTCGTGCCCCGTATCTCATTACGTTGCTTTTGTTGTGTGATACAGAGATGTAACACTGGAGCCTTTGGTCAGGAGAAGGAAATATGGTCTTGTGTTTGTGTGTATGTGTTTGTGTTTGTGTGTGTGTGTGTGTGTGTGTGTGTGTGTGTGTGTGTGTGTGTGTGTGTGTGTGTGTGTGTGTGTGTGTGTGTGTGTGTGTGTGTGTGTGTGTGTGTGTGTGTACGTGTGTGCTTGTGCTTGTACGATAGAATATGTTTCAGCGTGTATATGTGTGCGTGTGTATGTCAGTGCGTTAATGAATCCCCGTGCTTGCGAGTGTGTCTTTGTATGCATCAGGCTGTTGTTGTGGGATTCACGCCGACTCACGCCAGGACTCACGGCAGGGTTGTTGCTCTCCCGCCGGCCCACCAGTCATGGTGATGGACTACATAAACGCCATAACTGCATACACGCTGGGAACCCTGAGGAAGTCATTAGGCAACACACCCTAATCACTTGGTTTGGAGCGTTGGTTTGCCTCTCTTGGAGCGACCCTTGGAAAGCGAGGGGACAAGGCAGTATGATTAATGCAATGATGATAATAATAATAAAAAGATAATGGCCGTGATCTCCCAGCCGTGTGGAGAGATCTTGTGCCGATTTCGGATGGAGGGAAAGAGGAACAAGTCGGTCGACACTCGTGCAGATCTCGCGGCACGAGCGCCACCGCCCGCGACCCCCAGCGATCTCCGCCAGAAGTTGGAGACCTCCGCTTTCGGCTTAATGATTAATGAAAGTGAATGATTTATCAGGCAGTACATTTCCAATTACCTCCCGTTCCAGCCCTCATGTCCCAGGGAAGCCCCTCCCTCCCTCCACCATCCCTCCTCCTCCTCCTCCTCCCCTCCCCCCTCCCCCTCCTCTCGTCTCCAACATCCAAACTGCTGTATTTCTCTCGTTTTGAAATTCAAGAGATTAGCGACATTGATTTCTGGTTGAAGCAGCAATTAAACATCAAACGGAATTTCTCATGAACCCTAATGACAGATTCCCTTATCGTTAGCTCTGTAATTAACGAGGCATTTGAATTCTGAATCAATTGATAACTGATAAACGGGACGGTAACTGATAAACGGCTGGTCTCCTCTGTGGCTAATCGTCGCGAATGGAGTTCATACAACTTTTAGATCGCGTTGATATGATCCCGGGCGGGTTATTATTACGCGTGTTTGTGTGTTTGTTTGCTTTTTGCGCGCGCGGTTATTGCAAGGTCTCTTTATGGAGAGAGAAAATGCCATTCCGGTTATATTTAGATGTAAACACGGCACACAAATTATGTATGTTGGAATATTTTATTAAAGCATTTATGGCGATCCACAAATTAAAAAGAGAACGCAATGCTCACTAATATATGCAATGCCACAATCACCCTCGACCCCTACCGAAGCATACGGACACGGCGACACGCACATCGAACAATTAATATTGCAACAAAGATGTACATCATGTCATAGCACAGGGCCCGTTGCCATCGGTAATAAATTAGCAACAGTGCTCAAGGTAGACCGGTGAATCCAGAAAGAACCTGAGAAAGGGCTTCAAAATAAGACATTATTTCATTACTCCCTTTTGAGCAAGAGCGCGTCTGCATTGCTCATCATTTACTCTAATTAAAGTTCATACAGTTAAATCCCTTGCACCTTGCCCTCCTGTAGATAACATCCCCCACACCTCTTTTTTGCACGCCCTGCTGAGTCCCCCTCCCCACCCGCCCCTCCTCCTCCACGGCCGTGTGCCGAGGGCGTGGCCAGGCTAACAAGGTGGGGGGCGACACGAGAATTAGGGGGAGGGGGAGGGGGGAGGGGAGGGGTCATCATACGCCAATAATAACACTGGCCTTCTGATGGATCGCGACAGGCAAAGTAATTGCGGCGAAATACGGCGTCTCGGCAGGCGTTTGATAGCAAAGGCAGATCTCTCTCTCTCTCTCTCTCGCTCTCTCTCTCTCTCTCTCTCTCTCTCTCTCTCTCTCTCTCTCTCTCTCTCTCTCTCTCTCTCTCTCTCTCTCTCTCTCTCTCTCTCTCTCTCTCTCTCTCTCTCTCTCTCTCTCTCTCTCTCTCTCTCTCTCCCTCTCTCTCTCTGCCAGTGATTTGGTTCAAGTGATCTCTGTGCCTGGCCGATGATGTAACACAAAAAATCTGTTGGTCCTGATGTGAGCAACAACTGTGGTGAGCACGTGACGAGGGCAGGTCACCAGGGCGGACGGCAATCATGCCACCTTCAAGATATTTTTTGCTTCTTCCTCTTCTTCTAGTCGATCCACATCTCTTAGTTGTCCAAGTTACTTCATGACCCTTGCTAGGTTGCTTCAGGAAATTACAATATAATCTTCAGATCGGCATTACAGGCAACTTCTGATTTCTCGTTTTTCTTCTTCTTCTTAAACGCAGGAAGATAATCGGTTGTAGCGGAAATTCTGATTATTATCCGATCCCTTTGTGTTTTATCTTACGTTCTTTCTCTCTCTGATTCTCTTTCTTTCTCTCTCTCTCTCTCTCTCTCTCTCTCTCTCTCTCTCTCTCTCTCTCTCTCTCTCTCTCTCTCTCTCTCTCTCTCTCTCTCTCTCCCCTCTCCTTCTCTCTCTCCTACCGCTTCCCCTTAACCCCTTGCTCTTTCATTATCTGTCGATGCTATTAATACTTCACTCTTCTGCAACAAAAGTGATATTTGAAAATACAGTTTTTTATTACAGTCACCCCTCACATGGAAGGACTCTTGCAATAATTCGTATCCTACTTCCGCTTCGCCAATATTGTATCACGTTTTTACCAGTTACTTTTTCAATTGTCTGTAATGATTTGATTCTAATCCTATTGCGAAATATGATTCTCTGCTTCTTTTTTTTTATATAATCTCAACATTTTTGTAATGTTAAACTATGCTGATCAAACTTTCCTGCGAACCCCTTCAATATATTGTCCACCAATAAACTGTTTTGAGAGAATTTCTGTTTCATAAAGCCTTTGCCCGCTGGTGGATATTCCAGTGATAAAACTGAGCTCCCCTTTTATATGAAAAAATTACCGAAAGGAAAATCTCAACGGAGAAGTTCTGAATACTAAAATTGGCAGACGATTTTTTTTAACACTTAAATTTTATTACTTTTTTTTTTTAGGCTATATGGTGTGGGGAAGTGGAAGCAAATGTTCATGGAGAAACACACACACACACACACACACACACACACACACACACACACACACACACACACACACACACACACACACACACACACACACACACACACACACACACACACACACACACACACACACACACACACACGAGTCGTGGTTCAAACGTCACAGTTGCCTATAGAAGTTTACGTGAAATTTGCATACGCTAGATATCTCAAAGGTCCCAATATATTGCGTTTGGAGGAGAGATAATGGCTGGTTGTATATTATAAGTGGCAGTCTTAATTGCTGAAGATTATGATGTCTGTAATCGTGCAGAGGAGAGTTACCTGCATTTGCGTATCTCGGCGATGGAAAACTCAAGACTGAGAGAGCTCCTTATATGCGGATACACAAAGACATTTCTTTCTGTGTTGTTGCTGCTCTTTTTCCTTCCTCTTCTAGTTGTGATTCGCTCTCTTCTCTTTTTCTTTGTGTGTATGCGTAGGAGCAGAGCACGATGACTGCATATTCAGATACCATGATTAAGATCCAATTTCAAGGTACCATTATGGGGCCTCTTTAAATTCATCGTATGGGCGTCAGCAGTGTGTGACGTCTGTGTGGCAGTACTTCGCTGCTCAGACGACCGTGATAACAATAACAGTTGCTGAAGAACAAAGAAGAAGCACAGAGGAAAACAAAGCACTTTGAAAGCCCACTGAAGCTGAAAGGAAATTGCACATTTGTGTCGGCATATTTTCTCCCATAATGATCCTAACTACGACACCAACTCCCGTGCTTCATTTAAAATACGTATTTCTTATTGGAGAAATTACTCTAGCATGAACTAATTTCCGACTTGGTGATAGAGTAGTCTCGAGATTATCTGGCTAAGGTTAGACTTCCGTTTGGAAATCCGGAAAAGCGAGATTTACGAGTACAGCCAATCGACGCAACAGGTCTCACAAAAAAAAACATTTATACCGAAGTTTTAAATCCGACGAAAGATTTTTCTCTTTCGAGCTTCAATTAAAAATTTTATTTGGGGGAAATGACAATGTTTTATGCTTTCTTTTTTTAATCTCCATCGCAAGCAAAATAAAACCCACAGAGATCATGTGGTCATAAAATAGACCAATGTTTTAAGAACAAAGCCGGAGGTTCTGGTGAACCAAGCACGCTCCTCGGAGGTTCAACGCGAGTTTCAGATCTGCTCTCACGAAACGAAAGCCTTTAGTGAACCTCATTAAGTCGTACTGAGAAACGCTAAAAGCCCGACAAAGAAGGTCTGCACAATTACTCCCTTAGACTTAACGATCGTCTTCGGAGCAAGGACACGGTATTATAATGAAATAATAACTACCCTCCTTTGTAATTAATTAGGCCATGTACGTATCGATCTCCCCCGGTCACCGGAAGCGTAGGTACTCCCTAATTACTATCGGCCCCGGCCGTAAGTTTCCGTAGCGATTACGAGTGTCAAGTATGATATAAAACCTGTAATTAAAATCGAGTCATCTAGTCCAACGGGGGATGGGGATGATGAACGTCATGCTTGTTAGGGTCGGATGACGCAGGGAAGGAGGAGGGGGAGGGGAGGGGGGGCTAGTGAAGGGGGGGGGAGAGGCCCATCAGTGGTAAGCTTAACGACTATTGTCAAAGGAGGAGAGCCTTTTTCTTGGCAGGTGTGCGTCGAGTAAGATGTTACTTGCTAATTACGACAAATGAATTTCATGAATCTACTGCACTAGATAGAAAAACTACCTTGAACGCCTTATAAGTCGAGGAACAATCTCTGCACTTACAGTGTTGTTTAGAGGCTCCTTTAACTACGACAGGATGTCATATAAGAACCATTGGGGCTAAATCTTCGGCAAATTTTGACCCTTTAAAACACTACTGCGTTGCAACACAGAACATACAGCACTAAGAAGTACCCTGTCATTTGCATCTCATTATTAAGTAATTTCCAACAGGTGCTATGCATGTCATTTGCTACCCCCCACCCCTCCCATCTCGCTTGTATTTTTACGAGTGACAGAACCCAAGTTCGCTTTATGAGCGATAGCAACAACCCTCCTACAATCAGAAGCTTCCTTACGACTTTAGACAGATTCATTTTTACGAGCCAATTATTGTTGTTTTATTCGTGTTTTATGGTAACAGCAAACCCACCAGATATTTACGACGTTAAGTTCAGTCATGCAATAAGGGGTAACAGTTTAGCAGTTACGTAGCTGGCCTATACCGATATTTATGTGCACACAATTACATTGTTTAGTTTGTCTGGCGGTTGTATAGTATAGTCATGAAAGCTCTCCAAGAAAAAATACTTTCAAAGGACTTAAATTTGTGCTAGATGGTACTGTGGGTCTTCTTACCATTGTTTTCATGATAAACGGAACGCGTCATGGTGTGAACGTAATGAAATAAAATTCACAAGGACAAAGTTACACTAAAAAAATTAACGAAACAAGCATCATCTTACAAAATGCATATTCACTCGCCAAACCACAAGAGAAAACGGGATGCGTACAAACTTTGTTACTAGGTTGTGTTGACCCTTCCATGGTTTTACACACGCAATATTGACATCATTGAGCCTTGTTTGCCCGTACAGTGTCCCTCGCATCAAGATACCTGATAGTGCTGTCATCATATAATCTCATTCATATATATTGATATATATGTATATGTGTGTGTGTGTATATATATATATATATATATAAATATATATATATATATATATATATATATCATATATATCATATATATATATATATATATATATATATATCATATATATATATAATATATATATATAAATATATATATATATATATATATATATCAACCCTTGGTATCATTCATATATATCAAACCATTCACAGTCTCTTGCTATACTTGTCCTTGCTCGCCGGGCAGATGTCAGAAGGGCCAGATATGCGGGCATCTAGGATCACCAGCATCCAACAGTTAGCACGGTGCTTGGTCAAGGAAACAAGCTTACGGGAGGTCAGTCATACGTGCAAAGAAGTGTGTGGTTAACAATAAAATTGCTATGTACACTGTCCGCAAACCACGAAAGAGTGCACATGACAGTGACGAGTCCAAGATGTGTCGGCTTGTGCATAAAAAAAGAAAACGGTACCGACTTTGTGTAGGTAATATAACCAAAAAAAAGAAGAGAAAAAAAGAAAAGTAAAAAGTTATTCAGACTAAAATATAACTTTAAAAAATAACTGAAAATACTAATCAAGTGTTTTGTTATTGCCGACTCGGACCGCGATGTTGTCTAGGTCAGAGCTCGGTCCGTTCAGCATGTAGTCAAAATTGATAATGATCCTTAGAAATGTGTATCAACAAAACAACGGCAAGAGAAAGAGCTTCATGTTATGCAGGATTCGTGCGGTAATGTCGAGTCGCTGACACGTTGATATGTTGGCCTGTATTTTGGCTAGCTTAGCTTGCATCCGGTCAGAGCACCGACTTCAAATGTGGTTCTGTATTCTGGGTAATGGCATTCTACTCCCCCCCCTCCCTCCCCCCCCCTCTCTCTCTCTCTCTCTCTCTCTCTCTCTCTCTCTCTCTCTCTCTCTCTCTCTCTCTCTCTCTCTCTCTCTCTCTCTCTCTCTCTCTCTCTCAAAACAATAAGCTAATATCTCTGTATTTTCAATGTGTGAAGGGGGAATTATGACCTCCCTCTTATTTGATATGCTAATATTACTAGTTCAATGATTTATCTAATCATGAATATCTGATTTTAATAACAAGTATAATGCAACATAAACTCAAGATTTATGTTATCTGTTTTTTTTTTTTATGAAACATAACTTAGTAATTTATCAATACTACCCTACTACAAATAAGCCTGTATTATAAAAAGGAAGGAAAAACAAGCAGATACTATCTTGGATAAAGCCATCTTTACGTAGGAAATCAAAGTGTTGCTGTATTCATTATGTGTCTAAAAGTATACTAGATTGCACACCAGTAATTACTTTGCTGACATTTGCTTTGTATATTTTTCTATATTTCTAATATGTCTCTCCCTATTTCAGGTAATGAGAGTGCAGTTTCTTGTGAAGGTAACTCTTCATACATCCGCGCCGCCGTCAGGGAGGTATTGTATGATTTTCTGATATCCTTTCAACATGAAAGAGCACTGAATGCATGCGTCTATAAAACAAAAACAACGCTGTTCTAAGAAAATAAAGAAGCAAATGGACAGACACTGATGACTAAACAATGTTAATTTGCCCTGTGTATCACAAGTGTCCATTTAATACTGACGTGGAAGATGTTTATTTATAGGCAATAACTCTTATATTGAGAAATAACTAGAAAGAACTCAGACAGACACACAAGAAGAAGAAAAAAAAACACATTAAACACGGGTTGCTGAATAAATGACATCAATGGCCATCGATATTATGAGTTCTGGCTTGTGAAATTTTCATAGCTCACCCTCGCCCATGCCAGCTACCTTTCTTGTCGAATTATTTCGGTGATTCATTAAGTCATTCTGGTGGGTCATGGCGTATTAACGACCCTCGGACGACCTCGCCTTCTTCAGGACTGCCACACCTCGATTAGCCTGCATGCCGTTCATTCCTGCCTTCCCCTAATGAGGCTTGCAGAGATCCTTCAATCCCCTCAAATAAAGTTTGATCCGCTTAAGCGAGTCTCATCCGGTAGTAATTATTCACGGTTCCGGGCGATCAATCATGCCGGTTGCTAATAAATTAGTCGGCTGTTCGGGACTCGTAGTACGTCAACGCGGAACTCGGAGCGGAGAGCGCAGCCCGTGTACCGGAACCGACCGCCGGACAGCGTACCGGAGCTTACTTTACCTACAATTTACAAAGCCATTTGCCGTGACAATGACTTGATAAGCCTCGCTCTTAATGCGCGTTGTATTGTTAATCGGACGCTTGTTCAAAAGCCTCGCTCAGATATCGCGTCAAGTGGAGAAAATTGTTTGCCTGTTGGATTTTATTTTTTGTTGTTATTATTGGTATTTTTATGGTTTTATATTCTGCGTGTGTTCCCACGGCACACATTCGGTTCTGCATGATTTCACCACCAAACACCACGCTGTGCTGCATGCATCTATCTATCACTGTGCATACGTGTAATTGTCGCTCCTTTGTTCCACTACCAACGCTTACTAAGAAGAAACGAGGCAATCGTTCTGCGAAAACGACGTTTCGGAACGACCGTTGTCTTAGAGCGCTCATTTTACTTATTCAGAATTTATACAAAAAAGTAAAAATGCCACGTAATAGACAGGTACACGCATATATACATCCGTGTGCACGCGAAGTCGAGCGGAAGATATAAGTATCGTGTATGATTGGAATCAACACTTACAAGTAACGGAACTAGGGACCTCAAACTGCCTCTCAACGTACTTGCACTTGCCGCCGCCAGGGGGACGGTCACTCCGAGTAGAACCGCGCTGAATCATCCTCGCTGTCGCCGCTTGGCTGTTACGCATCGCTTTTATTCAACTTTTGGGAGAAAAAGAGCCGAAGGATTATGCGATTGTAAATATACTTCTAAGTGGTCTCTTAGACCTCAAGGATAAACAATCTTAACGCGCGCGCGAGCACACACACACACACACACACACACACACACACACACAAACAAACAAACAAACAAACATACATACACCACCTACACAAACAGCACACACACACTCACCACACACACAAACACACGTAAACACTCATACATACATACACCCCCTCCACATACACACACACACACATACAATGCATATACATTATAGTAATTGGTGTATCCGTGTCGTGAGGTAATAAAATGGTGTCATGTTAGTCAACTATGTAAATTATTAGGGCCCATGGACGTGTCATCTAAACAGCAAATCGTAATTGAAAATGAATTGAAGGATTTTATGGCTCTGTTATATAGCAAATTACAAATGGAAATATTTATACTTCGGCAGGTTGATGTGAGTGCGTCACTGATGTACACAGATATAGGGGTACACGTATGCGTGCAAAACACACACACACACACACACACACACACACACACACACACACACACACACACACACACACACACACACACACACACACACACACACACGCATGCATGTATGCGGTTTGTTTGTGTGTTTGTGCGTCTGTTATTGTGAACTATTGTTTTGTATCCATATTCCGCAATGGACATCACAATCAAGGAAGGGCGTTGTGACATATTTAAAATGTTATTTGATATTTTCAAAGATACAATTGGTATATTCCCAGAATCAGAAGTTTACCATTGTATCGGGGTCCGGGGAGTCGCTACATCGGGGTCTCGAGGGTATTTTAACAATGATGTTTAAATGAGAGACTTACATGCAACATCTCGTTTCACAAGATAAGGCTTTGTTTCGAATAGTTTCACGTCCCCTACACCATTGTTTTCGCATCCGCGAGGCGGGGGACACGGGGCGGCCGGCCACACTTCGATTTCGGGGAGGCGACCCGTTGTATTTCGTTCAACCTCTTTGACGCAATACATGTAATTGTTATATCTGTGACGGATCTGAAACATATATTGAATTTAGATGAGAGGCCGCATTGAATATATTACGAATAACAATGGGAAGGAAGTCCAACAGCGTGATATGTTAATTTTCTATTATTTTTTGTAAACCGATGCCTTTTTTTCCCCACCTGTCACGCATGGCGTAAATTACACAGGGGAGGAAATGCGACAATTAATTCAAAACGGCTTTACCTGTAAGAACTTTCACAAGTCATATTGTATTTGCCGATTGCTTGGAACAAAACTGATGCTTCTCTCCAGCGAAAGGCAATACACTTTGAGGCTGAACTGAACACTGTACATATCACATACAAAGGACACATATGCTGTTCCATATGAGATGGGTTGTACCTAAAAACAGACACTAATTATCGTGTATTAGCATGACAAAAGGTGAGGAAGTAAGCTAGATGGGATAACATGAATTTCACAAATGATGAAACGACGAGCTTGTCAAAAAAGAAAAATAACAGGTACAACGGCAGCTAAATAATGAACTGATTCTCAATCAAGATAGACTTGATTGATATCACTTCCTTTTTTTTTTTTTTTTTTTTTTTGTACAATACTCTTCTTTTCAAGATAACATGGAGATCCGTTTTTTACTTTATTCCTTTTGATTATTTGTTTCGATATGTCATAATTAGTGTTACTGAAGCATTTATTGTTATTGCTCACCTGTTATTACTATTCCAGTTATGGTAATTGTTCTTTTCCTTTTCTCTTTTTTGCTGATCTTTTATCGGTATCGTCATCACTACTATTTTATTATAATTATTATTATTATTTTATTATTATCATTATTATTATTATTGTTGTTGTTCTTGTTATCATTTTTATTATTAATATTATTATCATCATCATCCTCATCCTCATTACCATAAGTAGTATCATCGTTTTCATTACCTTCACTGTAATTGCTATTATTATTATCATTACCATCAGCAATGTTTTATGTTAACAACAGCTGTGATTATCGTTATTGCAGTTTTATCTGTATTGAATTATAGCTACTCTTCTCAAGTGGTGGGGGTGGGGGGTGGAGGGTGAAGGGGAAGGAACAGGGTAATAACTCACTCGATATTTGCATAAGAAATTCCAAAAAAAAAATCAACCCAACTCTTACTCATTTCCAAATCAAAAACCCGGGGGGAAAACGAAGCGAAAAATCTCCCAAGCCAAGAATCACGAAAGGAGAAATGCCAGGTTTAAGACGCGAAAAAATACCCATAAAATAATTCGCCTTCTGCTGAACGTGGCATCTAACGAAATTTATTGGTCTTAGTGACATATCATTGTGGTCGGAAAATAGTATCAAATGTTACGTTGTCGTTCACGATCATGCCGTGTGGTTGAGGAGGGGGAGGGGGAGGGGAGGGGAGGGGTCAGTACGCGTGTGTGGGTGGAGGTACGGATGAGAGGGAGAGAAAGAGGGTGGGAGATAGGGAGGGGGAGAGAGAGAGAGAGAGAGAGAGAGAGAGAGAGAGAGAGAGAGAGAGAGAGAGAGAGAGAGAGAGAGAGAGAGAGAGAGAGAGAGAAAGAGATAGAAATTAAAGAGAGAGAGAGAGAGAGAAATTAAAGAGAGAGAGAGAGAGAAAGAAAGAAAGAAAATTAACTAGCTTATTGATAGGTGAAAGACACAATACGCAACAGTAAATCGTATGTTAAATGACACGCAACTGGCATGAGAGGGAATAAAGTAAGAGACCCGAGACTGCCACCACTCGATCTTGCGTGATACGGCGCAGCTTACAATCAAACTTAAATCTTTATGCATCCTTCACAAACATCATATTTGACAGTCAATATTTCACAAGACAAATAAGGTGTGGTGTTGAGCGCGTATAAGACTACTTTTTTTTCAATTCTTCATTATTTGCTTTTCGACACTCCGGAACAGACTCGAACAGTAGCGAAATGAGTCATAATAATAGAAAAAAAAACTGGTGAACCATTTTTTTTTCTTGATTAACTTCGTCCGGGATACACCTTCTCAACACCTTGCATGTAGCTTGACCTGTTAATTCTCCTTCATTCGGTTTCCCGAGCCTCAGGCCCCGTCCGCAGCCTTCAAGTCAAGAATAGTTACAGTCATGTGCATGGCGATTTCATCTTTATTCATGTTTTAGTATAACTCTCATGCATAGTTGCGGTCTGAGTATAACACGCCGCGCAGGACTTCTGGAGCCGTTATTGCAAGGGCGAGCAACAGTGACCCCAGGCATCACTCTCCTGCCCGACACTGTCCCTTGAGGCCACGCGTCGAGGAGGGAAAGTTTCCTTGCAAATGGGACCTCATATCAACTGCCATGCGCAAGGAGGACTTTAATCTATTCGTATCCTAAAACTGACGTATGCTCTTGTACCTAACAGCCATCGAATTACCTAGAAGCCTCTTGTTCCTCTAGGATAACTGATTTCCCTTCGTGTATTTTGTATTGCGTGTGTTATTACGTGAGTATGTTAATATACCATTGCATTTTATTTACGCACGAATCACCTGTTATCAAATACTTTGCCTCCGCAGTCGTACAACTTGTGATATCAAGAAAGCATTATTTTTCTTCCTCCTTCACGACTCCCAACGACTCTCTCGCCCCTTGGGACTAATACCCCTTCCACGCTTTCTGCTCACACTCACGCTTCCTTCACCCTTTAGTGTGAATGACTCCCACTACCACTCATCCTGCCCTCCAGATCCCAAGGTGACAGTAGCCCACATTAGCCCCGGGGCCCCGAGCATGATACACTGTTGACGGGGCTGGCTTCATCTCAGACCCAGTGGGGCGCCCATAGCTAAGGGCGCACCTTTAATCGGAAGTTTCAATCAAAGGACGCACTTACCGGTAATTCTATGTGCCAATAACAAAGTACCTGTCAAATTATCTTATCTGACAGGTAATTGTCATAGATATGAAACTCCAAGGAAAGGAAGTATTTTTAGGGTGATTGCTGCTTTGGAAAGTAAGCCAAGTAGATTAGCATACTGATAAACCACACACTGCGTATACTGGTAGGATGTAGTCCCATTGTGGTTTTATACAATTTCTTTCCTTCTCCTCTTCTTTAAAGAATGAATTAAATTGTCTTGATAAGCCGATGACGCCTGGTACTTAACTTTCCTTCATTTAAAAAAAAATCATTTCATCTAATAGGTCTGAGCGACAAGAAAAAAATGCACATGAAGCCTCAAAAACCTAAAAGCTCACGCGAGTAAAGATCGAAGAGTTTCACATGTAACAGAAAAATTCTTCCTCCTTTTAGCCTCGAGTCTTTCTCCCGCCACAATCCCCTATCACCAACGACCATTAGGGTTTCTCAAAGGCACTAGCTCGGCCCAAAGATAAAGGCAAGATGGACTAAGAAGCATTAACACTGATAATCGCCCGAATAAAAGGTATTAGGTCTGATAGCACCAGTCTGAGAGAGATCTAATTCCATTTTGCGGGTCGTCGATCCTCTTTTCGTGGCTTTGACGATGCGCTTTTGTTTTATGTGACGCGGTATTTTTGGTTTGTACATACGCGCTGGTATTAACAGGGCAGGTAGAACTTTTAGTACAACTTTTATGCTCTATGATTGTTGAAAGTCCACCATTACCTTATATAAGTCATTAATTATATTTGTACTGGTTTTAATTTAGTTAATATTCCTGATGGACAAATAATCTTAATTGGGAATGCGACAGAGACAGAGTGGGGAGGGGACGCTGGATACAGTACACTCCGCTTATAAAGTTCCACGCCATTGCACCAGCATTCTCTTTTCGGTGAGCACGTTCCTGCCTGAATATTAAATACTGGTGATAAATTGTTAACAACCGAGACAGCAATAATCACCTCGCGAGCCATCATTTATTCAAATATTCGTCGATGCCATAAGCCGGACTGCTGAAAAGACTGTCATCTGCTTGCAAAACGTGATTCTTGTATTCTTATGCAAGCAAGGGGTAATCACGAGCTGTTAAATACCAGTCCCTGAGCCTGCGTGTTGTCTTGTTGTTATTTTTTTTTATAGTGGTAGCCTTTGTCTTTTCCCCAAGTGGACTAATGAAATTGGTTTCCCGTCAGCAATGACGATTTAATTGCTTTCAGGGCTGGTCCAAAACCAAAAGACACCTTCATTGGAAAATACATATGGTGTCAATCATCCCCTCTTAGCATTCAGGTGACCAAAATCTGTGTCCTTCGGCTAATTGCTCTAGTAAGACCTCGCTTCATAGAACAAAGCAAGCTCATTAACAGCTCTGCCTTTTGTGAAGGGAAGTCCGTACCGATTCATAATCATTTTTCCAGGTGGAGATCATTCGCGTTTTGGATAAATCCCAGCGCCTAAATGACTCCATTTGTCTTAAATGTGAGCATATAAAGTTTGATTAAACGAGGTCCCAGCGCCGTTGTCATCGTTGTCATCCGCATCGTCCGTGATGGAAGGGACTTTGACCTCCGCTACCCCTTGACATAGGACTCATTTTCTCCTTCGCGTGAGCTGGTGGCTCTCGAGCCGCGGGGGTTTCGGACCAGAAGCGTGCTATGTATCGATTCTCGTGAGATAATCTTGGTTTATTATAAGGTCCCGCGCCTCTAAAAAGAAAATAAATGTACAAATGATCTATTCATTTGTGCGTCTTTCTTTTTTTTTCACACTGGTTGACGTACGAGGCCCGACGTATCCCGCCGCGCGTATGCCAAAGACTCGTCCATCAATGCCCTCTGCAAAAGTGACACGGAAAGGCGATTGGCTGTATAGACTCGCCACGGAGAAAAGGCGGGACAAAGGGAAGAAGCAATACGGGCATTAAGAAAAGATAGATACAAAGATATTAACGTGATGAATGGTGTCACAATCATAACGATTACCTGTGTGATTTATGTTCCTCATGTAATATATAGATACGCGAGTCAATAGACAATGCTCCAATCGACATGGATTATTGCCCCGAGCTGATGGATTGAAGCCTTTTTTCTTGTGGGTTTAATTATTGATTATTTGTGAGTTACACGACAACGCAGAACACACAGGATGTTGGTCGTGAATATTTTACACAAGCAGCTTTTCCGCGCCGCTTCATTGCCCAATAACAATCATGCAATCAATTGGACACTTACTTATTCATCATTCGATATCCTTCCTGTATCTTCACTTCTCGTAAAAGGCGTGTCATTGACAGTGTAATAATTCTCAAATCCTATTGGCATGGGTCATTGATGGTATGCCATCGTGTATATGCTTATAGATCACGTAACGATATGAGGGTATCGAGAATCGGTTGTAGATTCTTTCTGCCTTTCTCTCTCTCTTTCTCTTTCTCTCTCTCTCTCTCTCTCTCTCTCTCTCTCTCTCTCTCTCTCTCTCTCTCTCTCTCTCTCTCTCTTCCCTCTCTCTCCTCTCTCTCCCTCTCCTCCCTCTCCTCTCTCCCCTCTCCTCCTTCTCTCTCTCTCTCTCTCTCTCTCTCCTCTCTTCTCTCTCTCTCTCTCTCCTGTCTCTCCTCTCTCCTCCTTTTCCTCTCTCTCTCCTCCTCTCCCCCCTCCTTTCCTACTCCCTCCCCCTTCCTTCCCTCTCCCTTTCCTTCCCCTCCCTTTTCCTCCTTTTGCCTCAGCCTCTCTCTCTTCCCTCATCTCCCCAGCCTGCCATAACAACTCCAAGACGCTCGGTCACCGGTGTGGAGACTCGTCAAAATATATCGTGTGTGACTGAGTGAAGTCTTGCGCAGATGGCGGCCGTTCATGGTGACTACAAGTATAATGAGTGGAGTTAATCGGATGTATAATGAGCGGGATTCACAGAGGGTATATAATGACCGACGGTTCTCATAAGGCCTAGGATGAGGATGGATCAGATTATGTTTAAAAAAAGGGAAGAGATGATTTCTTCTGTGAAACGTTGTGGGAGATGAATTAGGTTTCTTTGGGTATATAGTGGTAGATTTCTGTGTCTGTATGGAAACAGGCTTTTAGTTCTGAAATGGGTGTACCTGGTATGTTGACAGGGTTGTGATAGTAGTGGGATACCTTCCCTCTCTCCCTCTCTCTCTCTCACACACACACACACACACACACACACACACACACACACACACACACACACACACACACACACACACACACACACACACACATGTATGTATGTATATGCATATCTTCATTTGTATGTATATGTATATATATATATATATATATATATATATATATATAAACATACATTTATATATGTATATATATATATATTTTTATATGTATATATGTATATATATATATATATATATATATATATATATATATATATAAATTCAACACAACATACATGAGCTACCAATATTTTCTGGGGGAAACGCAACTCCCCGGCCGAATTCATCAACCTATCATTCGTAACTCGCGAGAAAGCTAACCCAAAAAACGTGACCATCATACACCATAAATTTTTCGACTGCAAGCAAACATTTTCTCGGCTGGCACAATGGCCCAGGGGCACGCATTTCGCTTCAATACTAACCTTGAGTTAATTTCCCTTATTTTGTTAGCCGATGGGACTCGGACACGAAGGGCGGAGGAGGGGGAAAGGGGGGGAGGGGACAGGAGAGTGAAATGGAAGGAGGAGGGGGGGGGAGGGGAGAAAGAGAAGAGGGGTAGAAAAGAGGGAGGGAGGAGGGGGAGGAGGAGAGGGACATGAAGGGGAAAGGAATGGCGGTATGTAAGATGGGAGTAAGATGGCTCTTAAATTCTCTCTCTCTCTCTCTCTCTCTCTATATATATATATATGTATATATATATATATATATATATATATATATATATATATATATATATATTAGCATTGTTTGTTGCATACACTGTAATTAAGGCACATTTTATAGTCCATTTATTTAAAGAATTTAAGGAATTTTTTTTTGGTGTCCTTTAAAATTAATTGGATTTATCGTCTTAATTTCCAAGGGGATTTGTTTATTTACGGAACACGCTTGAATGAATGCCAAGAGACTCATTTCTTTCTTAGTTTTTGTTCTATGAGGAAAGTCCTTCCTATAAGTTACTTGCAATGGAACATGTATATTTAAGTACCTATTCAACATACGATACACTTCTACTCCATATCGAAAGTCCCCCTCCGATGCATTTACAACTAAGAGGATCTGATTCACATAACAATATAAGTAATAAAAAAAAAACAAGCCCAGAAAATCCTTCAGAGCCAGGAGGCCATTGATAAGTTGGGGAGCCGCGGTCGAGGGACGCTGTGTGCCAAATGGAATTAGTTTTTTCCGATGGGACCTCCTTCTGCAGGCAATGGGACGAGGGCCGTGCTCTTGTCTCACTCTATTTGCTGCTGCTAAGTTACGGATTCTCTCTCTCTCTCTCTCTCTCTCTCTCTCTCTCTCTCTCTCTCTCTCTCTCTCTCTCTCTCTCTCTCTCTCTCTCTCTCTCATATGAAGATCAAACAATAGTAAAGTATTTATGTGCATGTATATATATCATCAAATGCAGACATACTCACTTCTCTACGCTGCGTATTATAGCAATAGTATTAAATTAGTATCAATGTGACGTTATGCGAATCCTTACCTAGTTGGCATTATCGGCACTGATAAGGTTTCTAATACCTTTACTTGGACGGAAATATAAGCTTCATGTCTCTGGACAGAAGGGATTGAATAGCGTAAAAGGATATTCATGTTTGTACTCTTAATCCTGTTTTGATACTTATACATCTCTTTTTTTTCCTGTGATCATTTTCGAAGCTTCGTCGGCGAAAAGAACCTTGTGTCGCTGCATCGTTATCCATGCTGGTTGCATGAAAAAGCAAGTAATAGTTGATATTCGAATGTTGAGAACTTGAGGATTTTTATCTTCTAAAATATCTATCGGAAATGAGGAGAGTACATGAAATTCTCGATTAGAAAAGCAACGCCCGGTCAGATAAGCATGTCTGAAGCTCAGTATCCTTAGTTTGATAAGCATCACTCCTACTAGAAGATAAAGAAAAAAAAAATAACGCAAACTCTCTCCATAAGCGATCCTGATGTTCAGCGGACAATTGAGAATAATCCATCACAGTGAAGTAAGCTGACCTCCACCCCAAACCGTCTTTAATTACCCGTTTCAGAGCGCGAGGTTCAGCAGGACATGAAGCCCCGCCATCATTAAATCACCTCAAACAGTGGAACTTCCTTGTTCTAATATAAGGTGGTCGTGCCAATTATACCCTACGGTCGTACGGGAGGGTCATTAAGAAGGCATTTAAATGATAATCAACTATCTTATAGGGTTCTGTACAGAGTTCCTCTTTGGTCGAACAGGAGGGCTTGGCACGCAAGCTATCATTATGGATCGGCTATAAAGTTCGTATGTACACTTGGCGGCCGGTGCGCCGGGCTGGACGCTATGCCTACATGTTGCGCGGATACGTGGGAGACAGAATACTTCATATGCAAATGCAGAGAATGGAGAGCGCTTTGAATTGGTCTGGAGCTTATTTATGCATATAGACATAGACCAAAGTATGGGGAAAGCCAAATAACACTTAGAAAATACATACATATTTGCATACGTACAACCATACACATACATACGGGCATCAGTTGTACACTATGATGTTAACTTTATAGTATTATTGGCTAGGTTGTCTAACATCTGCGTAAATATTCACGTTAAAAGATATTTCGAAATTGCTTGTCTTTGAACTTCAACGTATAACAACATATGAGTATGAATCGGAGATGTTATGTTCATGCGGCTATCATGCCTCCCCGAAGCCTCGTATCAATGTCAACGTTGCATTTACTTCATTTCTGTTTGGCTCCCTCATGGTGGTCTTGTGCTGCTGCTGGCTCTTCTCTTCGCTTACTGTGAACGGTTTTTTCCCTCTCGATTTGTGTGGATCTTTTTGGCTGGCTGGCTGGCTGATTGACTGACTGTCTGTCAGTCTGCGTCTCTTTCCCCCTCCCTCCATCCCTCCCTCATCCCCAGAGCTCTTCTTCCCTTTCCCTCCGTCCCTCCCTCCCTCCTTTCCTTCTTCACAATATCTCAAACACCTTCAGCCATGTCTATTTTATCTGCTTACGAACCAATTTCCGTACTCGGCTCATCTCTTCAGCCTTGCCCTTCCTCCTCCTCCTACTCTTCCTGCTCCTTTCTCCGCAGCTTCCATCATGCAATATTCAGCTGTTTTAGAGCTGTCCAGACGAGCAAACACTCCTGAAGCAGGCTGGGTGTTGGCCACCTCCTCCACGGGAAGTAAGAGGCGGCCTGAAATCAAACACCGGTCCATTTTTTTTTCTCTCTTTCTTTCTTTTTCGTCCCCTCACACCATGAAAAGACGAACCGGTTTGCGGGGAGAGACGGTGAGAGAGAGAGAGAGAGAGAGAGAGAGAGAGAGAGAGAGAGAGAGAGAGAGAGAGAGAGGGGGGGGGATGGGGGAAGGGTGAAGAGAGTGAGAGAAGGAAAGAAAGAGAGGGTGGGGGGGGAGAGAGGGTGGGGGGGGAGGAAGAGAGGGACGAGGGGGTGGGGGGAGGAGGCTGAAATCACAAAATATATATCGGTTAAGGTCGACAATTTATGACTGTTTCAACTTCCAAAAGAGTTCAGAGAATCAACTCGCTCCCCTGTCAAAGTTGATCAAGTTTCAAGAAATTTACAGTGGGCGTTTCCCGAAGGAGCTGGGCGGAGCCGAGGCTGTGGGGGCGGTTCCCATTGGCTTGTTGAGATGAAACGACGCCTGCGATTGGCGGGTCCCTTTAAGACGGGATTCCTGATTGATTTGCTGAATTTCCTCAGAAGATTGGAGTAAGGAAAGGCCAAAAAATTTACCGTTCCGTTGTTCATGGTTTTGCTGTGCTTGTCTTTCGGGATGTTATCTCACTCACTTTCAGATATGTTTAATAGAGCTATTTTGAAATGAATATGGAAAAAAATATTATATAGCTATTTATTTGTGGGTCGAATTTTATGAGCAGCTTAATAGGCTTTGCCTCTGCTAAACCCCCGTCGTTATGAGGAGAAAATCGCCTTTGACGCCACCTATTGATTTTCATACGTCGACTGAAGCATATTAAGGTGAAAATTATGATAATGAAAGCCATCCCTTCCAAGGAGATGAGTACAGACACCACTTGAACAAAGGCCAAAGCGTCAATTTAAATTCACGAGTGGAAGCGTTGGATCCAAGAAACGGTTCATCCCATTGGACGATAAGAATAGTAACAGGAGTTTTGATTGGCTGGGGACTCCTCCTGAATCAGCAGATTCGAATTTGGCGATGAAGATGTAAGAAGATTTGTGACTGGTGCTGCCCTCTCGAGAGATGTGGCTCTTGATTGGGCGGGCTGTGGAAGTGGGCGTGGCATATTTGCATGTTCAAGTCGCATACGAAGGAGATTTAAAGTGACTTTTGACGTAGAGAGCGGAAGGTTGTGGTGCCGACCAGTCCCTTGCCTCTTCCATTGTTCACCTGGGATCACTAAGGGATCATTAAACTTGATTTAATTTTATGAATGCGCAATTTGAATTCCTTCTAAAGCTGAAAAGTCTTAAGTGATTGGGAGTCTGGGATATTTATGAAGCTCGGCGTTATACTTATTCTAAATTTAGTACATTCAGCTTCCATCACACGTCATGCACAGGCCAATAATAGAATTCCTTATTGATTCGACCTTTACACATCACGTCAATCTCTGTTCAAAAAATGATTCACGTGAAATGAAGTCAGGCGAAACCTTGACACTTACTCGGAAAAAGAGCATTGATTCTTCACTTGAGATCAAAAGGTTGAAAAATTTATAATAAACAATCCGATTAGCATCGCATTGCCCTTCGCCCTCCGTCTTTCACTCTCTTTAATATTCTGAAGCGGAGACACTTGCAGATAAGTGCTAGAAAAATAACTTATCTTAATGACCACTACAGGAGTGATGGATATCAACAATAACAATAACCTATTAAGTATAACATCGTATAAATGCCAGGAATTTTGGACAGGCCTGTGTTGTTTTCTTGCGAAAAAGAAATGCCATTGACTAGGTATAGTCTTTGCCGCCAGGGCATCTGGCGAGGTTGAAGTAACTGGCGGTGTATGGCAACCTGGCACTATGGAAATGAGCGAGACACCTCATTCGCAAGAAAAAAATATGGGTTTGTCCACTTTAAGGGGAAAACTCGGAATTTTTCGATGTATACATCTGCAGTGGGATAGGTGTATGTGTATGTATAAATAGATAGATAGATAGGCAGATAAACACCGACACACACACACACACACACACACACACACACACACACACACACACACACACACACACACACACACACACACACACACACACACACACACACACACAATCTCTCTCTCTCTCTCTCTCTCTATCTCTATCAGTCACACCACATGCCTTTAAACTACAAATCAAAATATCCTTCCTTTCTTAAACCGACTAAAAGAAATTCCCTTCAAGAGAGCGACACATGAGAATTGAAATGTGCAATGGTCTTCGTGTAGAAAGCCAATAGCAAAGCCGGGCGAGCCTTCGTCGCCGTGCCACGCGTGGTGCCGTACGGAGGAGGCCAGGATGCCAGCGAAGCCACCGGATACTTGGAATATTATACATCTGTCGGATATGTTAATCGGAGCTTATCATGCTTTATGAGTCTAGTAAACCGGGCTCACAGCTGCTAGGGAACGAGATCTAAAGGCTAGGAGAGATTAGTTAAAGAAAAAGGATAGAGTTTGCTTAGAAAGAGTGAGGCGAAGGAAAATGCTGTCAAGAAAAGAGAGAGGGGGAAATGCGTGGCTACAGATAAGGAAACGGCCTTCAGGCAATGCGAACGTTGAAAGACAGACAAATAGACAGACATATAGATACGTAACGATGCCCAGACACAGAGGCAGAGCGAGGGTACAAAAGCATACACCAGTGGCATGTGACCATCAGCACACAGAGGAGAACTGCGCGAATTAAGAGCGTGCGACAGTTAATACCGCGCCGGCCATTCGTTCATCACAGTCACCGACGCTCTGTCAATATAAACAATGGCACGCTCGCAAACAATGTACAATAACAACAATAACAACGGCCTGTAAAACATTATCAGTAGCAGAATCTGCGATATAACCCGGAGGCTTCCTGCTCTCCATATCCTCCGTTTATCCATTAGCCTCCTTCCCTCCTTTTCGTCAGCTTTCTTCTTTCCATCATATTACCTTTCCTTCACTCTCTGTTTGCCATCCTATTTGATTTTCTTTTTCTCTATTCTACTATCGAGCTTTTCCATATATGATTTTTTTCTTGTTTTTATAACTCTCTCTTTTTATGAATTCACCACCATTACGCTTTTTTTTTTAAGTCTACCCTGGGATTTCTATATCCTCAGTCCAAGACAGGTAAATATTTATTTTATTATTTTCTGCACATATCAAATTCAAAGTCACCGAAACTCTCAACTATACCAAAGTCTTGAAAAGGAAATACAGTTCACCTCAATATATTTTTTTCAAGAATACCATAGTCCACCCATGTAGACCTCGTTTTCTCCTCCCGAATATATTGCGTAACCCATCAGCGTCCTCTCGCCAGTACCCTCCCGCAGACATTTTCCTTCCTCGAGTATTTTGGTATAGTTCCCCTTAAGAATGTCGTTTTCTTTCCCGCCACCAATGTAAACAGAACTCTATAGTCTTGATTCGATATAATCTTCACGGGCTGCTTATATTTAATGATCTTAAATCATATACTATGTATATATATGTGTGTGTCTGTATGTGTGTGTGTGTGTGTGTGTGTGTGTGTGTGTGTGTGTGTGTGTGTGTGTGTGTGTGTGTGTGTGTGTGTGTGTGTGTGTGTGTGTGTGTGTGCGTGTGTGCATATACATACATGTATATACAAACATACACACGTTTACCTATGGAGAAAGCAATAAACAGATAGATAATCAGATAGATATGGTTATGCAGCTCTAGTACGTGTATTTTTTTGTATCATGTATGAACAAATGCATTAAGAAACAGATGCATTACAATGAAAAACAGAACAAACCAGCCATCTAAACACTGAACGATACAACATACAAATAACAAAATGAACAGACTGAAAGAGGAAGGGGGTGGGGGGGGTGGAGAAAAAAGAGCGAAGGGGGCGGAAAAAAGAATCATTCGTTTTATGGCCTTCGACGAAAATCCCGACCCATAATTTCCTTATGAATAAAACGAAAAATAATGAAATGTTTACCCTGCACCTGTCGCCCCATAAAGACTGGCACATCCTGTAAACTATACTATTGTTTCTCTCGGTGGGGGGTGGGGGTGGGAGAGGGGGGGGGCAATATGTGTCACACACGATTGGGAAACTCTGTTTGTATGTATATGCGATAGATATAGATGGGTGGATAGACAAGGGATAAATAGATATGCATATATGTCTGTGTGACTTTGTAATTGTGGATGCATATATGTATGTATAGGTGTATGTATGTATGTGTGTGTGTGTGTGTGTGTGTGTGTGTGTGTGTGTGTGTGTGTGTGTGTGTGTGTGTGTGTGTGTGTGTGTGTGTGTGTGTGTGTATATATATATATATATATATATATACATATATATATACATATATATGTATATATATATATATATATATATATATATATATATATATATATATAAAACATGGAGTCTTACTGTTCATACATAAACAAAGAGGACAGAAAAGAGAAGGACCGAGACAACGAGAAAAACGGAGGGAATAAGGCAACGGAGCAGAGACAAGGAGAGGAAAGCAGTTGAGTGACGAAAGAATGAATAAGCGTGCATCAGAGTGACTGAATAAGTATATGATAATCACCCTGTTTGTTTATTCCCTGTGTGCACGTGTGCGCCAGCGAGCGTTCTCGCATTTTCGGGTCAAGCAACTCTGAAATGCAACGCCCATTATTCACGTCGGGCTCCGGGGTTGCTGACACCCCCACGAGTCTAATCTCGGCCAGAAGACTCTGATCGACGTTCGACTCTCACGGTGCGGATGTGAACAAGTCCAGAAAAAAGTGTAGTTATAACGTAGCCCCGGAAACAAGCTTCTTCCGAGGCTGCTCCCCCTTCTATAACGAGGGGTTCCAACACCCAGCAGCTAATCACCTAATCAGTAATCAACTCGGGCACTAGCCAATCACCGGGCTTGGAACTACTCATAACCACCCTCTGGTTAGAAGGAACATTATCCTACACCGACATCTCTTATTCCACATGACTGATGTATAATAACCGCGCGCGTCATTCAGGGCAGCGACCATCTGTGACCGCTGGTAACGCGTTATGTGTAAGTAGGTGCACGCAGGAGGACCGGTGGGAGGGAGAGGGGGAGGGGGAGGTGGGTGTGTCGCGGCTGTCTGGGAATGGGAAGCGCGCTGTTGTGGAGGCAAGGACGGCGAGGGAGGGAGGGAGGGAGAGGGCTGGGGGAGGGGGTCACTTATTCACCCGTTAGAACACTACTTTCTGCAACAAAGATTGAGCAACGAACCTGCATCGAGTAGCGTTTAGAGACTCGGGACTTCAATTCAAGTGTGACGACGCGGTCTCGCCATAACCAGTGACGTCGCCAGCGTCAACATCTCTCGTTCCAAGTGTGTCAAGGGGAGTAATAACGGATTGATTCCCACTCCTGCAGTCGAGTGAATGAAGGACCGCCATTGTATTTCATCATCAAAGACGGCAAAGGCAACGGCGTAGCGATTTCCCGCTGCCATACACACGACCAAAGGCAGTTCCCGCTACCTGTCGTGTTATCGCGCGGGGCTGCGATGTTTTTTTTCCCGCTCACCGTTCGTGTCTCCAGCGAGCCGATCAAGCCATTATCGCTAATTAGATGGTTGAGACAGGGAAAAAGTTTTTGAGAGGGACGGGGTGGCCCAAATTGTCAAGGGAAGCCTATTAAGGGGCCATGGGCCTGTTTGACGGGTCACGGTAGCCGAGAGTATGTGGTCTTAATTAGCAGATGTTTTGGTCGTTTGTGTAAATAAGATGTTGGTGTTTGAGATCACGTGTTCCTAATTCTCCATAATGAATGTGTTATTTTCAATGTACTAAATTTGTCGCTGACACAATGGTTGTTGATAGTGGTGAAATTGTTGTTAGTTATCCTCAGAGCTTTTATCATTACAATCATGATTTTACTCATATATTTAATCATTATATTACTCATTCATAATTACTTTCTTCATACTAATCTTCATAATTTTACTTAGATTCTTCATTGTTAGTTTATTCGTATTCATCATCATTATCATATTCGCCATCGTCAATAGCTGTTATTATTTTCAAGGTGTATCTGAAGTACCATTAACATAATCATTACAGCGTCTCGCCTCACTGTCTGAGTAAATGAAACCCAGTCCTATATTTAAGTGCATCATTATTCACAAGCTGTCGTTGACAAGCAATACGTCGTTTAGGTCGTATTTGCGTAGCATATTACGCACCTCGTCGACCCTAGCATGACGCGTCGTCCACTGCCGAGCCATCAATTCCCGCGTCTAAAACCATCAATCCATCCCAACTGTCGCGAGAATTGATCAGTAATTACGGTATAGCACAGCCGATAGAGGAAAAATGGAGCCCAGCGCCACGGTACCTGTGCGGGAGTTGACGAAAACAAATTGCTTGGACTTCCTGTATCCTCGGCCTCTCGCACAAGGCATCATCAGGTTTTTAGTATATTATATAAAGATATCCGGAGGTGGCCGGGCTGATGGGCCTACCCCTCCCCCAATCGCGAGGACTTGTGACCAAATAATAGGGTGTAATTGCGCGGTCTGGAAAGAAACCCTTCATTGGGCTGTTTCCGTTATTCTGTCAAAAAAATGAATGAAACTTTGAACGTACGCAGTGCGGGGGTTTAGAAAGTGTAGCGGAGATATATTAATGTGTCAAGGGTGCTCAGCCATGATTACAGGTCGTGGAACGGCGATTGTTATTTCTAAAATTACGTGTTCACCTTTTTTTTTTCTTCAACTTTTTGTTTTTACTTTCTGCTTTCGGTCAGGTCTGTCAGATGAAATCAGCTTGATGTCAGTCATATTTTTTCAGTATACGATGTGTCTCAAAGATTATTTTTGAGGCGAATGTATTACATTAATTATCTACCTATTCAATTCTAAAATGTTCAGCATATGTATGAGGAAATTACGTTATGCAATGTATACACTCCTATGCCGTTCCTCCAGTACCAGTATCACGTCCTCGCGACATCTCAAACAAGCCTTCCTGACACTGCTCAGCGCCCTGGATCAAGCCGTGCAAATTGCCCCATAAAAAACCTCCGTGCTGACAAGGGTTTCCAATAACCTACAGTCTTTAAATGCACCAACCATCCGACACAGCCGTCTGCGACCAATTGCAGGTACCTCATCCATCCTGCCGTCCATACGGTCTCTCCTCACCCGCTAGTTTGGCTGTTCGTTCATCCGGATCTCCCGCTCATCCGGACCGGTGCTGACCGAGAGGAGTTGCCTTCCTTCCCGGGTCTCGGCGGTGCGTCGGCCGGGTCGGTCAACGGCTAATCTACACGCCGCGATTGTTCACATAAATCTGGTATTTTCTTCCTTCCGGTAATTGGCAATTCATCACCCTATTTTCTTCCTCTCTCTAATTGCCAATTACTCTCACGGATAGTTTTCTGGCGGGGGACGTCACACATTTATTTATTGGCTTAATTACACATCGCGTCTCCCTACAGTGTCGATTCGGCTGGCGAACGCGGATAATCTTGTCGGTATTTCGTGGCGTTGGGAGTGAGGCAATACTCGCGGATGCGTGTGTTGGATCTAACTCGCCACTCTTACGTGACCCTTGCTGAAATACCTATTTGTAAATTAGAAGCAATCAGGGGCTTGAAATTAGTCGAGACATTTTCACACAAATTAGAATGGTCTCGATTGTCAGGAATTATTTAATTTGTTGGTAATCAGAATGTTCATGAAACTATATCTGAAAACCTTTGGGAGAGCAATGCAGTTCTCTCCCACTCTGAACATGTAATCCCATACGCTCTTCAACTTGCCACTCTTTTTCATTGCAGGTGAGTGGCAAAAAAGGAACCAGAAGCAGAGCACGCGAAGGTGTGAGCGGTGAGTGCACAAAAACTGCGTTGCCCTTGAGGCTGTGTGACCACGTGTATCGTCTGGAGGGACTGGTCCTTACTGCTCGTCAAGAATGGTATGGTAGATGTGTCTGTTTACGCGGGGGTTTCTCTCCCTCTCCCTTTCCCTCTCCCCCTCCCCCTCCCCCTCCCCCCCCTTCCCCT
>NW_028234409.1:17539721-17557221 GCF_977035675.1 Penaeus japonicus | reverse complement strand
CATCACAGGCGAAGAAGACCAGAGTAAAAAGTGATCATGTTTTAACAAAGACGAAAAAAGTTACCGCATTATGCACAGTAAGACATCCTTCCTCCCTCCATCCCTTCCCTCCCTCATCCTCCCTCCCCCCCTCCCACCCACCCCTTACCCTCAAAACAAACAAACAAAACATTCCCTCCCCACAAACAAACAAACAATCTCCTTTTTTATACATCTCCTTTTCACTCTTTTTCTTGGGGAGTATATCCCCTCTTTTTCTCTATCTTTTCCCTTCCTCCGAAGAACAGGGGTATAGAGAGAGACCATCCACGCGGAATATGTCGGCGCCGAATGCTGAAGCAACGCCGAAATACCAAGGTGTCGTCCCGCTACGAGAGGATGCCGACGTTTCAATTATCACACCTGCTACACGCCGCTCGCCGTCGAAACCTGACTCAGGCTCTTTTTATTCCCCTCTCTCTGATTTTCTTGCTCTGCGCATGTTTTTTTGTTTTGTTTTTGTTTTTTGTTTTGTTTATTTGTCTCTTGATTTGTTTGTAAACGAACTTTTTTTTTTCTTTTTCTTTTTTTTTTTTCTTTTTTTTTAGGGGGGAGGGTGACTTTGCGTTCATAAATCAATGACTAAATGAATAAATGAATATATATATATTTTTTTATTTATGCATGTATATGCTTATTAATTTATTAATTTATTCATCCACTTCCTTCTTTGTTTTTCGGTTAGTTCATTTATAACGACAATTCCAAAACGAACTTGCATATCCATTCGGTCGCTAGGACCCGATCGATCTCAAGCTTCCCAAGATAAATAAAACGATATCATGTATTTGTTATACCAACCACAATATAGAAAGGCAAGTGTTCGTTAGACAGCCAACACCTGCAACTTTTTTCGGGTTGAAGTTATTGCTTTTGGGATAATAAAACATTGTTCGACCGACAATACATTATCGACTTTTCATTTTTTTCATTAGTAAGGCTATCATTTTTACCGCTATTCGTAAGATAAAGTTAGATTACAGATATTACACCAACTACTTCCACACGATCCGTATTCGTGATGTGATGGAAAATGGCCCTTGCCAGATATTCACTAAATTGAAACAATCATCCTGTGGCAACAAGTGCACCTGTCGTGATGTGAGCCAATCGAGCCACGCCGTCACATCTTCCCACGTGTGCAGCGCGTAGGCCCGTGATGATAGTACAACCTCCGTCAAAGAGTCCACTATCATTAACAATGCGTTACAACAATGTAGGTCTTCATTTGCATATCGAGGACGCCGCGGGATACTTCTTATGCCTGAGGAGAGGCTGAGGCGGAGGGGGGAGGGGAAGAGGGAAGGGGGAAGGGTATAGGTAAGAAGGCAGGATGCGAGACCCTGAGATATGACTAGGGATGGAGGGCTGGGAGGGAGGGAGGTAGGAAAGGGGAGGGGGAGGGGAGGCAGGGAGGACGAGGGAGGGGGAAGGGAGGGGGAGGGGTGTGCAGGTGCTGCCTCTTTGTGTCATCCCGGCGGTGTCTCCGTGCAAGGGTGTCACGGGAGTCTTCACGTCGCCGCTCCTGTTTAGACGCACTTACTCTCGCCGCCCGGGCTCGCTCGCAGTCACACAGCCATGCGTTCGCTCGCGGCCACACTTGGAAGACGTTTAACACACGCCTTCACTCGACCGTGAAAGGTGTGCATTTGCAAACATATCAAAAAAAGATTCGAGACATGGATATTCACGAAAACCGTTTGGCTGAACGAATTCACAAGGCAAAAGCAAACAAACAAACGCACACGTAGACACTCACACATGAAAAAACGCACGCTCGTACATGGCTTTTGCGAACACACACACACACACACACACACACACACACACACACACACACACACACACACACACACACACACACACACACACACACACACACACACACACACACAACACAAACACAAACACACAAACGCTCACTCACTGACGAGCATATTCCCACAAAGACAAAAGAAAACGCACAACAAATTAACACACACGCACGTCCCAAATGTCATGATTATATTTGTTGACTTAAAAAGAACACGATACAACAACACTATTGCCAACCCTGTGAAATGTGTAGCAGCGTGGCCCCTCGGATGGTCTTTATTCCCCTTTGATTCCTTGCCCAATCTTGTAAGTAATATTGCTGTATTTTTTTGTGTGGACGATTTTGATGAATGCGTTTGTGTTTTTGCTTGGTTGGTTGGATGTTTGTTTGTCAATGTTTCTCTTTCTCTCTCTCTCTCTCTCTCTCTCTCTCTCTCTCTCTCTCTCTCTCTCTCTCTCTCTCTCTCTCTCTCTCTCTCTCTCTCTCTCTCTCTCTCTCCTTTTCTCTCTCTCTCTCTCTCCTTTTCTCTCTCTCTCTCTCTCTCTCTCTCTCTCTCTCTCTCTGTGTCTCTTTCTCCCCTCCCCTCCCCTCCCCTCCCATTTCCCCTCCCTCCCCTCTCCCTCTACCTTCTTCCCTCCCCACCCCCTCTCTCTCTTTCCCTCCCCCTCCCACCTCCCCCCAAGCACTCCATTTTTTTCATTCTTAAGTTAAGCGAGGGTGGAGGAGGAGATGTTGTTTATAGCGCATTTTGGCCTTCGTTTTAATCAGTCGGTTCCTGTTCTGCGCGAGGACGATGTTTTCTCTGTGGTTTATGGTCTGTCGTTTAATCTTATTCTGCATTATTATTTTTTGTATGTTGCAATGATTCCGCGGCGTGTAATTACTCCTCCTTGCTATTTATTCCACAAGGTTGTGAAGAAAGAAAGAAAAAAAAAAGAAGAAAAAAATCCGACATTGTGCAAGGTTTACGCAAAACAGTCAAGACAAACAGAATACTCAATATTTCTCCTTGGAAAAAAACACACACTAGAAAAAAAGGAAAACATTATAATGGCAATGAAAATAAAACAAAAGAAAAAAGAAATTCCAAAATTCATGCCGAGAAACCTCTTTAAAAAGAGTGAATTAAGGGAAGAAAAGCATAGCGAAGGCTGATTGAAGGAACACATACTTAGTCAATCAATAACGCCCATCTATGCTTCAATTAGGAGGCGCCTTCTTCTTTATTCTGCTCTTGACCTATTCTTTGTTTCGTTATTTGGCCCTTAGTCTTGTTATTATACTTGTTATTCATCTTGCTCGTATCTCTCACGCTCCCTTTGGTCTGGTCCTCGATTCTGCCTGTCACTGTTTTTATAATTAATCAACTGCTCGTTGGGTGGATAAAAACACGTCCTTAAGTAACCGATGCCTCTTCTCGTAAACAAGGGAGAGAGAGAGAGAGAGAGAGAGAGAGAGAGAGAGAGAGAGAGAGAGAGAGAGAGAGAGAGAGAGAGAGAGAGAGAGAGAGAGAGAGAGAGAGAGGAGAAGAGGCAAGGCAAGGCAAGAGAAAAGGAGAGAGAGGATTAATAAGACAGAAACATGCAAGAGATCACGTGGTTAAAGTAAAAATAATAAAGGTAAAAAAAAGTAAAAAAGAAAGATAGGAAAAACAAAAGGTAAAAGATCAAAGGGAAAGAACGAAAGAAGGGGAGAGATGATGTAGAAGAAGTAGAAAAAGAAGAAGTTGGAGGAGAAGGTAAAGGAGACAGAGGGAGGTCGCGGGTGGGGGTGGGAAAGAGATAGGGTTCGTGGATAGGGAGGGGTGAGGGTTGGGGGAAGGGGGGGGGGGCTGTGGCAATGAGCAGGGAGGTGCCGAAAGTAGGCGTGCGGGAGATACGACACGGCCACATCACCCCCGTGTAAGAGAGATATGACGTGAGCACATCAACGGGACAAATGGAGTGTCACAAGGTTATGGGAGGCGAGATAAACACAGGGACTGAGAGACATATACGAGAAATATCAGGACGACGATGCCAGTTGCCAAAGTGAAATGCAATGAGTGAATATTCTAATTTTATCTACGTTCTCCCGACACTTTGTTCGTTTCCCTGGTCGCGTGATGGCTCAGATGGTACAGCTGGTAACACTTGGCTTCTTTCATCTCGCGATCACCGTAACGCCCCATTAAACTCGCCTTCATTTATTCGATTGATTTTTATAAAGACCTTCGCACTAATCGTCTCCTCTTAACTCTGGCTTATCTCGTATCTCCCAAGGTATACTCATAAATGATGCCTTTTATCTCGGGAAATAAATGGCGCTGCACACGCTCTCCAACAACAAACAATGTGTGTGTGCCCGGGTGTGTGTGTGTGTGTGTGTGTGTGTGTGTGTGTGTGTGTGTGTGTGTGTGTGTGTGTGTGTGTGTGTGTGTGTGTGTGTGTGTGTGTGTGTGTCCGTATGCGTTAATGCCTTCGAGCATCAATGAACAATGAACACACTGCCTTGCAACCTTGAAGCACTCAAACATTTGCAGTAAAGAGAGAGAGAGAGAAATGTTTCATTCCACATTCATATGCTTTGCGTTATCAGAGCTGCCAGATGGAGGAAATGTTCACACTTTTGTTTCATTGATTCTGTTAAGAGAGATAACCAGCCAGGAAACACAACGAGAGGCCGTCCCAGTCTTGCAGCGTTAGTCGACGGGAGCGCATATGCAAAGCGTCATATCCAGCTTATCTCTGCCATCATCCTGTGGCAAAGTTGTTAAATCAGGGCGCGATTTTAAAGATTGTGAAAACGAATTAGAAAAAAAAAAAGACGGAAAAAAATTTCAAAATTTAAAGCGCGGTCGTTTCATCCCTGGCGTCTCGCAAAGGCGATTTTCCTCGACCAAATATATAGAGGAAGATCATAATTCTAGACGGAGAAGGACGAGCGCCTAGGCGAGTACTCTGTCTGTAGGCAACCTCGCGCGCCGCTGTACATTCCTAGGCCAATAAGATGTCAAGAGAATTTATAATAATGTGGTTCAGTTCCACGGCGCCACGTGATTGGTCGACGAGGGGAGCTTCGGTTTATAATCTGAATATATTATGGAGGGCGTATTTTGCTATGTAAACCCGCATGTATGACGGCGTTTTGTCTTGTAAATGGCGCGTGTACAACATGAATAAGGCGCTCACTATTTATAAGGTGAGCCACTTAGAAACAAAAGACGCCCCGAGCCCCAGATGCGGCACCCCGGGATCAACGCATACGCTAAAGACATTCCTAAACCAATGAAGTGTCATTAGGATTTATGAGATGAAATTATTAATGATCTCTAGTAATGTTTTCCATAACAGGTTTTGAAGGGGAGCGTGATTGTCGTAAATCACAGCACTGTTGATACGGAATTTCTGATGAGGTAATATGATGAGGGGAAACGTAGTGAGGTGATAAAGATCAGGTGCATTAATGGGGTGCTGGATCTTTTTTCCCCTTTCGAATATTTCTTTTATTTTTTCTCGGCGCTGTGTACAGATCAGTGAACTTTGTAGTAAGAGAAGGAATACTTGTTTGAAGGTCAAACCACTTCGCTACGTATTGGTTAGTCGTCTTTGGTGTACCGGGGTACAACCAGCTGCCGCTTGTATCATTAAGATTGCATGCAGTATGTTACTGTCTGTATTGACTTGATCAAAGGCATGACGACATCATTACTACGGTTACAACCTTCCCGTCCCCGATGCCGTTCCCATCACTGAGGCTCTCCCCTTTGCCAACAATAATGACAACAACAATAACAATAATGATCGCCCCATTCTCAGAACAACACTGCGGAAGTAAGAGATTGTTTAAGCACGAATATTCTGCGCATAAGATTAATTAATATTCAAGGAGCTGGTGCCAATGTTTTATATATATTAACATCGCACGGAGGCGCCAGAGACCAGACCCCGTCGCGACCACTGTTTTATTGAAACCGAACTTCACTATAGATTAATTTCTAAGCTTCACGTATCTGACACATCGTGATGTAGTGGTCCAGTTTTTCCTTCGCTTTGGGAGAAGCCGGCGCAAAAAAACTCTAGTTTGGGTTAGTATTTCGTGCCAGGTTTGATTATGACTTATTTTTGCGTCTTTAAGTTGGTGAGCTTTGAATTATGGTGCCATATTAAAACATACCAGCCATATGTATTGGGAGATGATATAGAAGTTCTTCTCTTTTTGCCTCTCTCTCTCTCTCTCTCTCTCTCTCTCTCTCTCTCTCTCTCTCTCTCTCTCTCTCTCTCTCTCTCTCTCTCTCTCTCTCTCTCCTCCTCTCTCTCCTCCTCCTCTCTCTCTCTCTCTCTCTCTCTCTCTCTCTCTCTCTCTCTCTCTCTCTCTCTCTCTCTCTCTCTCTCTCTCTCTCTCTCTCTCTCTCTCTCTCTCTCTCGTCTACACATAGTAAGGATGTCTTCTCGTCCTCAGCATCCCAACTTCCTTCATAGATCCCTTTCTCTCCCTTCTTCCCCGTTTTCTCTTCGTTTCCCCTTTCCTTCCTCCCCTCCTCTCCCCTCGCGGCCCCTCGCTCGGCTCCCGTGACGTTTGTGTCAATCTTTTAAGCTAAATGAGTCGCAAAGATTGACTGTACACACCCCTCCCTGCGCTGTTGTCATAGCCATTACTCATTCACCAAGTCTACACACTGACACAATAATAAAGGCCTTTTTGAGAGCTGGATGCCCTTTTTCGAACCAATACTCAAAGCTATCAGCCATGCTCTTTACCTCCGGGGTGTTTGTGAGGGCTCTCTCCCTCCCCTCCCGCCTCTCCTTCCTCCCTCTCCTCTCCCTCCCCACCCTTCCCTCCTCTCCCTCATGTGCATTTCCCCTTGCCGGAGGGAGAACTCACTCTCTCCTTGTATAATGAGCATTCATGACGGGAAACAATCGAGGTTTCTATATTATTTGTTACACCGAGAAAGTTTTACCTACATACACCTTAAATGCCCAAGGTTCTGATGTACCTCGGGCGTGAGAGACGAGATGACATCACAGATTTCCTTTTAATAGATCCAACTCGTCTTTTTCTTCAGTCTCTCATTTCTACTCTTCCCCCCCACCCCACCCCCTCCATGTAAATCTAAAGGAACGGATAATCCTGCAGTAGGAATGATGCCTCGTAAATTGCAGAAGCGATAAGATAGCATCGGATCGGAGACTGAGTGACTGATATTGCAGAGGCTCTCTTTATAAGCACCCCGAGACGCTGTCCTGTCTTGGCCACGGAGAAGGCACTCGTCAGATGGCCCGAGTGATAGTCTCGTCTGACTTTTGTTAATTTGAGCCTTATTTGGTCAAATCATTTTATTGTTTTACCTTCGCTACTACCCGATCTCGACGTATTTACGGTCTGTGTCTATTTTTGTGTAAACACGTGTATAAATGGGAAGGGAAAACGCAAGATGTACCTGGCTGTGGTTAGAAATAAGGCGCACCTCATTTCCAGATTAGAGATACAAGAAATCTGAGAAGCAGCCAACTTTTACGGATTAGTAAGCGAAGTAGAATCGTAAAAGTGTTGTTTAAATAGTCATTCAAACATGTTAAAAGCAAAAATAATCCACGTCTGAAAAAAAGCTTCGCGGCTGATCAACATAACGAGAAAGAATGAAATCTAATTTATCAAACATGTGAAAAAGGGAAATGCAATCGAACCGTAATGATATCCAAACATTGCCTTCCCACAAGTTATGTGGAGTCCGCTTCCTTTGCCTGTCTACGCCCCTTCCTACATCTCTCTCTCTCTCTCTCTCTCTCTCTCTCTCTCTCTCTCTCTCTCTCTCTCTCTCTCTCTCTCTCTCTCTCTCTCTCTCTCTCTCTCTCTCTCTCTCTCTCTCCCTTCCTTTGTCTCAAATTGTTATTTATTTACTTATTTCCGTTTCCTTGTTCTTTTCTTCTATGGCTCTCACTTTTCTCCTCTCCTCCGTTTCTCTATTTTCCTACGTACTCTCTCTCTCTCTCTCTCTCTCTCTCTCTCTCTCTCTCTCTCTCTCTCTCTCTCTCTCTCTCTCTCTCTCTCTCTCTCTCTCTCTGTCTTTCATATCTCTCTCTTTACCCATCTTCTTCGCCTTCTTTTTTTCTCCTCCATTATCCACTTCCCCAAAATCAAATGAATGATAACTTCCCCCTCTTATCTATTATTCTTATTGTGTATTCTCGTGTCTCCATTCCCTCTTCCCGTTCCAAATATTTTTTCCCCCTCTTCCTCCGTGTCCCTTCCCCTCCTCCCCGCCCCTTTCTCCTCCTCTTCTCGTCACCTCTTCCTGACCATCTATCACGAGCAGTCAGGGGCAGGTTCTAAGCAAGACACATGGGAATCTAAACAAGACCCGGCACTGCAAGACGACAAACATAAACACTGTGAAACGACATTCATCATCGGCCGCCTCGACGGTCTTTTGTCTCTTCTCTTTGCTCTTATGGTCGTTTTTTTTCCTTGGGTCTTTCTCTGGATATGTATGTGTGTGTACGTTAAATACGCACACGCACACGGACACACACACACACACACACACACACACACACACACACACACACACACACACACACACACACACACACACACACACACACACACACACACACACACACACACACACACACACAGAAACACAACCCTTCTCTTTCTGTCTGTAATGCTCTATTTTCTTTTTTTTTCTGTAAAGAGATTAATTTCACAATCATTGAAGTGTTCACGGCATCTTAAGTAAATACCATAACGTTTTTTTTTTTTTCTTTCTGTATGTCTACTATATATCCAAGGAGTCATTAGATTAAAAGCTCTTCCAGCTCGAGAAAAGGTCGATGCTTTTAAGGACGATAAATAAACCGAAGTCATTCCGCGAGGCCGACGCAAACAAGCGAGCCATTCATCGTCGCCGGAGGAAGGAGAAGTGTCGCGTTTGGCCAATTTATTCCGAAGCGCGACGGATTCTCTCGCCCCCAATCACAGCCGCAAGTCATCACAAAACCATTACGAAATTCATAGGCGTATGCACATGGGACGACTGGCGGGCGAGCGATTAATCACGGGGACTGTATCGATGTGGCGCGACTTGAGGGAGAGACAAAGATTAAGATAATTGTTGAAAGATTAATTAATCGCACGGAGAATGACTGAGGCTGATGGATGGCCTGAGGATGCGTCTAGCCGCCGGAGGAAGAGCCGGAGATGGTTTCTGCATTTGCAGCAAAAAGACGCGTCTAGGTTGTTGTTTTTTTTAGTTATCAATATATTAAAGATAAATGTAAGAGAGAGAGAGAGAGAGAGAGAGAGAGAGAGAGAGAGAGAGAGAGAGAGAGAGAGAGAGAGAGAGAGAGAGAGAGAGAGAGAGTGTCAGACAGACAGACAGACAGACAGGCAGAGAGGCAGAGAGGAAAGGAAGACGAATTCCTTTCGAAATTGAGGTTTTTTTTTTCTTCGAGCAAGCGAGGAAGTGGAGTTTATGAGCCGCCAGAGGGTTCGATGGCGTCCCCATATTTGTTTGGACTGCGCCGTGTATGTTTTCGAGGAGGCGCGAGACGTTCCATCATACTGTTGACCCGAAGGACTGCCCATTACTCATCTGATACGAGGGAGAGAAAAAAGAAAAAACGATAATTAATACGAAAAAAGAGGAAGAGAAGAAGAAACGAAGGTGAATTCCGGGTAATTGATCCGGACAGCATCTCGATGGATAGCGAGAGTTTTTATCGGTTAATTCGATTTGTGATTCCCTTTGTCGTGGATGGGGGAGGGGGAGGGGAGAGGGGAGGGGAGGGGCTTCTGTTCGCGCCACGCCTCTTTCCGCCGCGTTTGTGCACGTGCCTTTGCTTGTATGTGCTTGCTTCTGTGCTGACTGACTACCTGATTGATTGATTGGGCGAACTGATAGGCACTCAGTTGAAATAAAAAATAAAAAAATAAAGACACAGGTGCCACTCTTACTTTCGTCTCCCACATCACTCAGCGACATTCCTTCACCCCTCACCCTTCACCCCTCATTCCTCACCCTCCTTGCATCATCTATTGGCTATACACCCTTCCCCTCTCCTCCTTCCCCTCACCCGACGCCCTTCCTCCTTCGCAGCGATCGGTCCAATCATTCAGTTACCCTCGTTGCGTTTCCTCCCAGCCACCTACATTATCTCTCATTACACCCATCAAACCCCTTTTTATCTATTATCAGGGCCGGGAGAGCCGTGGCACCAGGGCCCCCCTTCCCCCCCTCCTCCTTCGGAGCCGTTACATCCGGGGTAGGACCAGCTGGCACGATGGATGCACCCTTTGCCAATTCCCCCTCCCTCCCTCCCTCCTCCACCCTCTCTCTCTCTCTCCTATCCTCACCTCCTTCCCCTACCCATCCTTTCGTCTCTATCCTTCCATCTCTTCCATCTATCCATTCCACTGTTCTACCTTTTCAATGTTTTTTTTTTCCTCTCCCCCTCTCGTTACGTAGAATTAAAGTGTTTGATGATCCGGGCCATTTTTCGAATCTTTGAAGAAAAAAAGAATGTGCCGTTTTCTTTAATTCTTTGAAAATGAATCCGTTACCCCTTAATTCTCCTTTTCTTCTACATCTCTCTCTCTCTCTCTCTCTCTCTCTCTCTCTCTCTCTCTCTCTCTCTCTCTCTCTCTCTCTCTCTCTCTCTCTCTCTCTCTCTCTCTCTCTCTCTCTCTCTCCCTCTCCCTCTCTCTCTCTCTCCCTCCCTCCCTCTCTCTCTCCCTCCCTCCCTCCCTCCCTCCCTCCCTCCCTCCCTCCCCCTCTCCCTCTCTCCCTCCCTTCCCCCTCTTTCTCACTTCCTCGTCTCCCTCACTAGAAATCCGTTATCCCGGACCTCCGACATTCAACCCGTGATAAGTCTCTATTGAACAATATTTGGGTTGGGACTTTTTATTCGTTACTATTGGTTTCCTTGTGGTTCTTTCGGTGGTGGTGTTACTGCGTCGTCGTTGTTTCCTTTGGTTGATGCCTCTTTGCGCTGTTGGCGTTGATTCAGGCACTTGTTTTTGTTGTTGTTCTTCTTCTTGATATGACATGGTGTTCTTATCGGTATCTTCGTTTTAGTTGTTGAGTATCCTTGCCAAAAGTACAGCATCACCATCATTATTATGATATCATCTGCACCATCAATATGGTTGTTATCATCACCGTCACCACCTTTCACCATCACCATCATTACCATTCCGCTTATCTACAACCACCACACTTTCCTGTGTCATTTGCATACATTAAACTCATCATTTCCACCCGAAGCAATTCTCGAAAGTCTAAAATCGTCATCTTCGCGGGACCCGATGACCGAAAAGTCCAAAGGTTGCGTAAAACGGATGTCATAAAGCAAAGAAACCCCATAATGCATCCTGGACTTTGGGAGATAAGAGACGGGGCCAATAAGGCGATAGGAGACACTTTCCGAAGACAGTCTCAGGGCTTGCTTATGTGATGAGAGCGTTTTGTATTAAGCTCTCAGTCAGTCTTGGGATGTATGGGCTGGTTTCTCTCTCTGTCCTTTTCCTCTCCTCTCCCACTCTCTTTCCCTGAAATTCCCCTCCCTCTCCCTCTTCTCCCCTCTCTTCTCTTCACCTCTCCCTCCCTCCACCCTACATTCTTTGTTTCCAATATCACAAGTAGGTCATCCTCGAATTATCAATATTTAAATGAAACCCAACCACTAAGTGCTGCCTTTACACACCCTCTCGCTCGCTCCTTTAAACATATCACCGACACATCCTGTAGATTCCCGCCGGCATCCTGACTCGCCTCGTGCTTGCTTGCTTTTCGGGAGTCGAGCACATTCAAGGCAGCAACAACGAACTCGTATCTTGGACGAGGGAGACACACATCCTGACTTTTTGGATGTCGCCGGTGTACTCGTACGTCAAAATAGATCTGATGTAGTCCCCCCGTGAGATAATTAAGAGGATTATGATGCTGTGTCTGTCGTTCTAATCTGTGTGTCCACTTCCATCACTTTTTTTTCGTATTGCTGTTCTTGTTACGTGCCTATGGAGACCTTTTTCCCCCACTCAAAACCAATTTAAATTCAAACTTCCTCTTGCCTTGGTGGAAGGATATCGTTGAAACCCAATATTTAGATAGATTTTCATGCGAGCAACCGTGCCAGAACATATGATTTTAAGTTATTTACACGAAGAGAAAGTCTGTTTATTTTCTTCTACAGGCAGATCGTCGTCAACTTGACCCGTTTTCTTTAACTCTTCGGGCGAGAGATGTTGCCATCCCATGATCCCTGACTTTAAAGGCGGCTGTCGTCGAGATGTAATGGGAGAGAAGAGAGTGAACGTCATTAAAGTAGCTATTTTCTTTTGTGATGGGGAGAAGCAGATGTAAAATGTTGAACTTCATCGGGCTTCACGCACCCAAACGCATTCCTTTCTCCATCGAACACAGGGTGGCATATTTCCTCAACTCCAAGAGAGAGAGAGAGAGAGAGAGAGAGAGAGAGAGAGAGAGAGAGAGAGAGAGAGAGAGAGAGAGAGAGAGAGAGAGAGAGAGAGAGAGAGAGAGAGAGAGAGAGAGAGAGAGAGAGAGAGAGAGAGAGACAATACCAACTCGGATTTGGGGAGGGATTAAGAGTAATCATTGTTCTGCGCTTTCTATATTTCCTTCAGCAGCCGAGACAGGAGGCAACTTGAACAGTAGATGTAGGTAGCGTCTCCAGCGCCGCTTGTGAAGGCCGTTTCTCTTTCTTTTCTTGTTTCAACTACGAACGGTACCTTCGCGCTAAATTATTTATCCGGTGCCGAGACTCATTCAAAGGGCAGGAAACTAAGCCTACATCTCAGTGCCGACTTCCTCTCGCCGACACCCCTACAAGACCCGTTCAAACACTTACGCAGGAAAACAAAACCACATTTGCATAACGGTTTGCATATTTCCCCGAGACGTGAAATAGGAATGGGCGATAAAAAAGGGTCTTTTTCTGTCGGTGTCTTGCGAGGGGTTGGTGATGTGGGGGGGGGGGGAGTTCTTCTTCTTCCTCCTCCTCCTCCCCCTCCTCCTCCTTCTCCTTCTCCTTCTATTCCTCCTCCTCCTACTCCTCCTCCATCTCCCTCTTCCTTCTCATTCCCCTCCTCCTTCCTCCTTCCCGTCCATCTCCTCCTTCCCCTCCTCCACCTCCCTTCCCCACATCCTCCTTCCTCCTTCCTCCTTCCTCCTCTCCCCTCGGAAGACGAAGACGTTTGGGAGGAAGTGAGGGAAGGGTTGGCTTGTCCGCGATGGAATAATTAATGTGGTTGATGCGACCTGGGATGTGAGGGAGGTCGGCGCCATTTTTTCTGGCCTTGTCGGATGCTTCGGGAAAGAAAAGGTTATTTCTTGCGCCCGGGAAGAAGTTAGAGCGTGCTTCAGTATCTTTTTCCCCCCTCTTCTTTATATTTTTCGTCTTTTTTTGTGGAAGACAGAAATAACCGCGCGGTAAATTATGTTTACTCATATAGTTGATGCTTCTCTTTGCAAAAAGTCTTTCTGGCTGTGCATAATAGTATACCGGCGCCATTGTATAGTAGATTTAATGAGGATGGCGATGTTAATGATGATGATGATCATAATAATGATAATAATGACTATGATGATGATGGTAATGACAAAGATATTGGTAATAATTATAATGCTATTGATGATAATAGTTACAGTAATAATAATGATCATAGTAATGTTAATAATTTTATTATCATTATCATTATTATTATCATTATCATTATCATTATTATTATCATCATCATTATTACCCTCTTCCTCATCATAATGAGGATAATGATGATAATAATGGTACCAACAATAACTCAATGATGATTATAGCAATGATAAGAATAAAGAAAAGAAGAAAAAAAAAGAAAAAGAAAAAAGAGAACAGAAGAAAGTGACAAGGGAAAACGCATCACGAAAAGGGTCGGATCGCATGTTGCAGTTAATTTGTGATCCATGAATGCTCTTAACTCTGAGAATGCCACTAAAAGACTGAAACATGGTACTCCCAGATCCTTTTGACTTGATGGAAGGCCGACGTAGACGATATTAACAAAGTCAATTTAAACTTACTCGCTTTTCATTTCTCTTGCCTTATTTCTCAGTCTTTGGTATCTGCGGCTGTTGAGATACGTTTTGTTAGAGGGAAGACTTAGACTGGGGTAGGGAGGGGGTGGAGGGGGGGGGGGTAGTGTAGACTGAGATGTATAAGGCAAGGCGTCTTCAAAGAATCGAGTGTTTCGTAAAATTGTTCTTGTGAGTGTGGTCCCCCTGTTTTTGTTTTTTGTTTCTTTTCTTTTCTTTCTTTCTTTTTTTTTCCTGAAGATATTCTTCTTCGGGTGACTTTGCCAGAAAGGACTTTGTTTATAGCAGTTTTCAAAATGTAGGGGAGAGGGGGGGATATAGGCATTAGCGATGACGGTTACGAAATGTGTAGGCCTATATGGCATAAGTCATCTCTTCCCGAAGACTCTAATGAAAACAAAATAGGCCTACGGGAGACTCAGACGAGAGAAATATCAGACGTGATATCTTGATCCGTAGGAATCCACAGCCGCGGATTTAACGAAAACACAAAAGTTTATGGATTAAATAAACAGCACAAAAACTCCGGGAAACATCTGCCTTTTAGACTTTATGGGAGAGACAGATTTAAGATACGGATTATTGATGGCAATTGGGGTATGGGCACAGAAGCACCGAAGACATAAACCTCCGGAACAAAGCACAGGCCAAAAGCAACCTTATAGCCCCGAGTCATAAGGCTGAAAATGAGGGAACGTCGCCGCGTGTCATATATGCCCCTCACGACAACCCCGACTTCAAGATACCCACACAAAAAACAGCACACATAAAAACAGTAATTCAACCCTTTCCTCCTCAACCCTTCCACCCTCCCACGCCAGCGCCCCCTCCCCCCCAACCATCCGTCCGACCGTCTCCCCTCCCTTGCCTTCATCCCTCTCCCCTCCCTCCTTTCCTCCCTTTCCCTTCCCCCCTCCGCCATCCATACCCTCACTCTTCTGTCTCTCTCTCTCTCTCTCCCTCTCCTTCACCCTTCCCCCTGCCGCCAATCTCTCTCGATCCTCTGTGTCTATGACCTTTGCCATTCCCCAAAGTGTGAAAAATGTGAATGAGGTTTTGTCATTACGCTTCCCCTCTTTTTTGTTTTGGGTGAAGGGACTCCTTTTTTCTACTCATTTTTCTTTCTGTCTCTCTTTCCTTTTTCCTTTTATGTCTCTCTCTCTCTCTCTCTCTCTCTCTCTCTCTCTCTCTCTCTCTCTCTCTCTCTCTCTCTCTCTCTCTCTCTCTCTCTCTCTCTCTCTGTTTGTGTATGTGTCATTTTTTTCGGTTTCTATTTATCTATCTATCTGTCTATCTCTCTTTTCTCTCTCTCTCTCTCTCTCTCTCTCTCTCTCTCTCTCTCTCTCTCTTTTTCCCTCTCTCCCCCCCCCTCTCTCTCTCTCTCTCTCTCTCTCTCTCTTTCTCTCACTCTCTTTCTCTCACTCACTCACTCTCCCCCCCCCTCTCACTCCCCCCTCCCCCCTCTCTCTCTCGCTATCTATCATCTCACTCTGTCTATATAATGTCTCTTACTTTCCTACTTCAATTACATATCTCTGCAATCTATCTCTCTTTCTCTTTCTCTCTCTCTCTCTCTCCCTCTCCCTCTCCTTGGTGATTTTTTTACCCGTATGAATAAGAGAGAAAGATATCTGAAGAATAATTACGGAACGAGAAACAAACTCAATCATTAGGGATTTTCTCTTATCATTATTGGCCATTCGAGCCTTTAACCCTTGCCGATTTCCCCCTTGCTTTATCACAGCTCCCCTTGTTTCGATCTGCTTATCCCCCCCAACCTACCCCCTTTCGCCTTTCTCCACCCCTCGTCTTTATCAGGCTTTCTGTTTTATCCCTCATCTTCCCTTCAAAGCATAACCACATTAGTGTTGGTTTATTAGGCTGCTGGGCAAGTGAGGGTAGTGTTGCCACTCGGAGGTCATTGCTTTACCGGGCACGCTAGCGAGGGGTACGGACGCGCACACACAACAGAGGGGAGCAGCGTGAGAAGGAAGGGGGAGGGGGATGAGGGAAAGGGGGTGGAAGGGGTTATATGGCTACGATGGGATTCTTGAGTTACTTGTAACGTTAATGAAGGATTTTGCGCTTGCTTTATGGAGAATTATAATTACTATAGATTTGATATTATTCAAAATGCGCACTTCCTACGAAGCTCAACAGTTTTTTTTTTTTTTTATCATCCTCCCTCCCTCTCTCTCTCTCTCTCTCTCTCTCTCTCTCTCTCTCTCTCTCTCTCTCTCTCTCTCTCTCTCTCTCTCTCTCTCTCTCTCTCTCTCTCTTTCTCCTGTCCTTCATCTCTTCTTGGGTTTTGATTTTTTCCCTCTTTTTAAGGGGAGGATTTCACCCTCGCATAGGACCTGCACATGATGGAACGCGACCTGCTTGCTAAAACTAGAGCGTAAAAGCATCGTAAACATAAGCTTCATTTATCAGACATAAAAAAAATGTCGAAAAATGGCCACCCAAACCCGCATTGCCAGTGGGGTCTTGAGTCAACACAATTTTGCAATACGTTCTTTCTTTTCTCCGAACACGTGACTCTATGGCAATTATCGCTAATGGGAATGACGTCATGGCGAGATGTTGCATCCATGGGCTCTCGCGGTATCTAACGAGGGCGAGATCAAAACCCAGTAATTATCTATCGTGAGGACAGTGCCAACATTTTCATGCGGGTCACGGCTAGTACAGTGACCTTATGCGGTAATTATGTTGACCTAAGATGATGTATTGAGTAGGGGTGACGCGAATAGGGACACACCATCAGTGTACCCTAGTTAATGAGGGTGATGAGGGTTGGGATGATGAGGAACTGCGTCATGGTGATATGGTTGTCATAGCGATAAGTATGGTGACGGCGACGGATTCACTAAGGAGTTGATGGGGACAAGACTGTTAGTGATGGGAGCGAGTTTGTTGAGGAGATAAGGGTGCTTGTGGGCGTGCGGGCGAGAGGAAGAAAGGGAGATTGAGCTGTGCGTTAGGGAGCGAATAGTAATAGAAGATAAACATTGTATTTTAGAGAGTTTGTCGTCCATATCGCTCTGGATCGTGGCCTCGACCACCCAGGCACTAGTACGAGTATGGATGAAAGTGCCAGGCTTGAAAGTGCGAACATCATTGGGTTTATATTGCTCGTGTATAGTGACATACGGTGGCGCAGTCTTTACAGGAGGGACAGAGACACACAGAGTCTGTCTCGGCGGTGAAGATCTTCCCGAAAAAATTCTTGTCTCTTAAAAACAGGTCGTGATGTTAGTGTGTTATCAACGCGTGCAACACCGCCGTGATGGCCGAGGGAGGAACCATCAATGACCGAGACTGCAAAACCACTCATTACTGATCATCCAGCACTCGGGATCCAAGGCTCGACAATGAGAGAAAATTATAAATATTTGAGCAGAGACAGGAATACGGAGGGTTTTTACATTGCGAAATTATTAACTTGATTAGAGCATCTCGTATTGCTCGGTAAATATGGAAGAGCATTTCTTATTAAGATAAGCAAGTAAACTCACTTATCGATGAATAATATTATGAAACATGAATGAGCCTCGGTTGGAAGGTGAGGGGAG
>NW_028234409.1:17504721-17534721 GCF_977035675.1 Penaeus japonicus | reverse complement strand
GAATGCCAGCGCGAAGAATTGAGCCCGCAATTTGCTCTCTCGGCAAAAAGGAAAAGATCGACAGACGAGGCTTTTTAGGACAGGAGAGCAAGATGTCATGACGTCAGGGGAAGGAGGTAACGTCAGAAAAGGAGGTCTCGTTGCCGACATTGTTGATACGCCAGCACACGGCCGCGTTCGCTAGGATCTGGGATGTGTACTCTCACGAACGTCATCACGCAAGGTTACCTCTGCCATGTGATTTTTACACATCGTAGTGACAGGTAGAATACAGGTATGCTTATTTAGTTGGAGGTTAGTGTGTGTGTGTGTGTGTGTGTGTGTGTGTGTGTGTGTGTGTGTGTGTGTGTGTGTGTGTGTGTGTGTGTGTGTGTGTGTGTGTGTGTGTGTGTGTGTGCGTTTGTTTATTATTATTCTGTGACTCATCACGTTATAGGAAAGCTTCGGTACGTATGCGGTTAGCGAGCATCACAGTATACCGCACAATTATAACGTCTCACATGGACAGACTCGGGCAAAAGGAGCCTCACCCTTACATAAATTACGGCGGTTTGTGCTCCAACTGTATCGGTGCAATTGCCCTAATCAATATGCAGATTAGTCCCGCTCACCTGCCATTCATGGCAAAACCCAGACTCCTCAGGACTTCATCTTCCGGTAAATATCTTCATGACCGCGCTCCGCTTCTCCGGAAAACCAATTTCTACTTGGCTTCGTATATTTTTGCCAATTCTCCGAAGCGGGTGTTATCCATATGGTGGTCGCCGGGCTTTCTTGAAGAATATTTATCTTTTTCTTTTTCCATCTTTTTGTTCTTTTTAGTCAATCATTTATCTTGGGGTTCAGATGTTTGAGTTGGAGGACAGAGACGACCAAATGGAGGGGGGAGAGGAAGGGGGAAGGTAGATGCAAGAGGGGAGGGGAGGGGAAGGAAGGAAGGAAAGGGGAGGGGGAAGAGATCGGTTTTGAGGTCGTATTCCCGATGCTCACTTGCGGAAAGAATCGTTCAATCATAGCGTAACAGCACGATGTCCCCGACGGTTGTTTTTTGTCGTCTCTGATAATCTAACTATCGTAGCACATGCAAGATAACAATTACCCTGACTACAGCACGGTGAAAGAACCGACTCATGTGGAGCGAAGGTGCATTTTTTTGCTGGCAATAATTACACCAAGTAGATCAGGGAATCGTCAGACATATGCCGAGGCAGTCACTCAGTCGTATTGAAGAAGTTATGGCTAATTTCAGACATTGTGTGATTAGTCATATGCCAGTCAGGCTGAGACGTCGCATGTAGAGACAGGAGTGACCGGGGAAGCTGATTGGATAAACTAGCATCTTATGTCTGGAATATTATGTGAACATATCAATGGTTGTTCTGTTTTATTCATCATTTTTGAGCATAATTTTTGTCTTCATGTTCTGTAATCTCATCAGCATTAAAGTTAATGACATAATTGATAATAATTTATGGAGCACCTGCTGTAGTTGTACTATTTGCATTTGCATCTTGTTCTTTGCTGATTTTTAAATTTTATACTTTTTATTATTATTGATATAGATGTTTTAAATTTTATATACCTCTTTTATGTATACCAAATGTCTGCATAGGTTAAGGCAAGAACTGATATGGCGACCTTTTTGGGCATAGAAGTTGTTGTAGTTAATCAAATTGATAGCCGCTCGACGAAGTACTTTAAGCGTATGACTAGCATCATGTTACGCGGTAATTTACATGATTCACCTAAAAAGAGTGAAGGCTTAATTGACATTCCATTAAAGGGAAACCGGGACGATATCATCAGCCAAGTGTCATCAATTTCCTCCCTCATGCACGAATTTCTTTGCTCTTAAATACCAAAGACGATTCGTAGCATACGAAGAGGATGAATTACCTTGTCTCTCACATCTTGATAATTACAGCTTCAACCGCAGTAAAATGTGTTGATGAAGCCCTAGCCATTAGTGAAGCCAAAGCCATTAGTGAAGCTTAATGCATCAAGCGTAGGGGGATTCTCCTGTGTGCATAATTTTCTGACTCTTTTTTTCCTCTTCCTTCCGCAGGTATGGTGGCGAGCACAGCGGATAGCGAGATAGGGATCTCTCCCAGTTCTATTTGGTAATTATGGATTAGATTATTTGGATTATCACGGAGGTAACTTACCAGATGTTAGTCACGCAAGCAGTGTTTTTTTTTCCCCCCTTTTTTTCCTTCTCCTTCTTCTTCTTCTTCTTCTTCTTCTTTCATCATTAGTAATTCGCCCCTGTTGAGTTTTAACACTTAGGAATGCTTCTTAGCGGAGTGAACGCGCGCGCCCCCTCAGATGATGTGGACTTTTTTGAAAGAGTTGATATTTTGATTCACTTTGCCCGGCCGTGTCCTGCTCTTTTTCGACATCACGGGAGGTCTCGAAAGGAGAAAAAGAGAGGCAGGTAGAATATCTAATCATGGGGAAAGACTGAAGGTTTGTAGTTACGGCGAACCCGATGGCCGACTCCGAGCTGGTCCTTGCATGCTGCTATTCTTATCCGCCATAAAGCCTCGGTTCTTATCGGTTATCTGCCCACTATTTCATATCTTATTGACCCGAAATATCCGCTAATCCGAGGAAATAAGACGCGAGTCACTTATTCATTACGGAAATTTATGTTTTTTGCGGAATTCGAGATTGCGAGCAGGAACATCGCCCGTGTTTTATAAGGCCTGAACACACGAATTTGCCGAATTATCAGTCTGATAGCTATTACATCACGTGTTATTGACTTAAAATGTCCAGCGTTGCAGAAAAATTATTCCATAATCATAACTCCGCTGATAGTTGCTTAATCATTAGCCGAATTTATCTCTTTTGCGGAATTCCAGTTGCCAAAAAAGGTTCATTAGATCGGATAATTTGCACGACTCTCCTTCATTCCGGGGGATTTCCCTAGGTTTAATACATCGGGAATATGTTATATATGCCTATAATATACACCAAAGGCGCGGGAAAATCTGTTAATTTAGCAAGATAATACTCAAATCCCATGATAATATGCGCAAGATATTTATCGACAATGTGGTGTCATTACTCTGAGAAATTAGTCAAACGTCTTATGCCTAGTAAATTACTTCGACTTAAACTGTGTACTAATCCTAAAAGATCACGCACCTATTATTATGAATCAAAGGCACCGCGTTACCGCCGGGACTCATCATGCCCGGCCAATTATTTACACGTATGCTGATCCTATGCCGCATTATCTCATGACGGATTAGCACATGCTTGAATTCATGTGACACATACGAATGCAGTCGCCGGTCGCCACGTGGACTCTTGGCTTCCACCGGGCTGAGCTTATGAGGAAGAAACGATCAAGATTTGCCTGGTCCGAGGCGAGATAAAGAGATGAGGATGCTTGCGCGTGCGAGGAGCGGGTGGGGAAGGCAGCTGGACACACACCAGCAAGCGCAACACTTGTCATAAAACAAAGGCATAGTTTCACAGATTCTGAACCACGTCTCGAGCCTGTGACTCCACTTTCTGTTGTGTGTTATCCTTGTCCTTCTCTTTCTGCTTCTGTTGATGCTATCTCCTCGCACGTTCTCCCTTCCTCTCTCTCTCTCTCTCTCTCTCTCTCTCTCTCTCTCTCTCTCTCTCTCTCTCTCTCTCTCTCTCTCTCTCTCTCTCTCTCTCTCTCTCTCTCTCTCTCTTAGTACGCAAATGTATATATATATATATATATATATATATATATATATATATATATATATATATATATATATATATATATATATATATATATATATATATATCCGTTCACATAATACGCACACGGTGGATTTTGAAGGTCTAAGAAATTCGGTAATCCGCGGAAATAGCACCGAGACGCCGTAATCATTAGTCGGAAATTTATGTCGTCTCGAACGGGCGGCCGTGAGGTGGCGTGCGGGTCTCGGGCGGCTCGCAAGTCAAACGTAAATGCCACCAAACCGCAATTTCGTCGTATAGATTTTTATTATTGCAGCCTGTCGCTCTTTGGGATATTGCACCTAATGCCGGGGATGTCGCCGAGGAATTGGCTTTGGGAGGGAAACGGTCGTCGGCGGAGAGTGTGTTCCGCGGGGCTGACGGGGCTCTTAGAGAATTTTTATACGTCTCGACAGGAGAGGTTTCGAAAAATAAGGTTTTTAGACTTGACATCCCTTTCTCAGGCGAGTCCTCCTCCCTCGGTCCTCTTCCCTTCTCTCCCTCTCTCTCTCTTCCTCCCTCCACCCTCCACCCTTCTCTCTCCTACCTTCCCTCCCTCCCTCTGCCCTGCTATCTCCCACTCACCCTCCCTCCCTCCGCCCTCCTTTTTCCTACCCTCCCTCCCTCCCTCCCTCTGCCCTCCTCTCCCTCCCTCCCCTCGCCTCCACCCACGTCAGGTTAAGGTTTTAGGGAGACTGTCACAACATAATATTGCGGACGTCAATGTAGCGCGGACCCTCGTGCGGGGCCCATCCCACGGCTCCGACAGGAAATGCGAGACATAAGTCACATCCTTTACATAATTCTATTGATAATCTTGAGGAATATATTGCCATGTGTCGCATGACCGAGCTCCTTGCACCACGTCGTAAATCATGCGGGCAAAGCATCAATTTGTTGCACTTTAAGCCCCCCCTCCCCTCCCCTCCCCCTCCCCCCTTCCCCCACCCCCTTCAAAAAAGGGGCAAAAGCAAACTAGCTCCCCTGCGACCCATCCCGACATTAATCGAAACGTCACGTAATAAACTATTGGATTATTCAGATATTTTTAGAAAGTTGGCGGGTCTTCTTTTATCATTATATTCGTATTATTATCTGCACTGTCCGGCGAATCGGTTAATCGAACGTCGGATTAGGTTTGATTTATTGCATACGGGCGCCTAGAGGAAAGCGCTAAGCTGCGCCCATTAACGAGCCGCCGTGGGGATCCTACCGACGGCGGCCGCCCAACAGCTCTTTGTCATGCATAACGCGGACTGCTCAAAGAAAGAAAGGGAAAAAAATCACTCCGCCCTGATTACGATCTGCAAAATTCTGGATCCGATATTCGCTAATCCCAATCCTGACCTGTGTTGGTTGGCCTGCAATTGCGAGGAGTTTCGTCTTTTCGCAATAACTAAGTTCGGCCGGGGGGTGGGATGGGGTGGGGGTAGGGGTGGGGGTGGGAGTGGCGTGTGGATTGTCATCGTAACGTCATCAAGAACTGAGCTGCTTAGGCTACGCACTTAACGAACTGCAAGGTGGCAAAGAGTGGGAAAACGGGTGGGAGTTGCGGACTTCCTGTCTCAAGTGTCGACGTCGAGTGCGTGCGTATGTGCGTGGCGACACCCTCATACTCGGCGGAGGAAAGGGAGAAAGAATAGTGTTGATAAAAGCGGGAGAATGATTGGAGGAGAGAGACGTGGGCTCGGCATACCCGGGTGGATGGGTGGGTGGGAAGAGGGGGAGGGGGAGGGGGAGGGGGAGTGGAGTGGAGGGAGAGGAAGGGAGGAAGAGGAAGGGTGGAAGAGGAAGATGATGAGGAGGTGGAAGACAAGAAAAAGAAAAAGAAGAAGAAGAAACTTTCACCCACCCCCCTCCCCTCCCCGAGAACTCTCCCCCCCTCGCCGCACCCTCCACCCCTCCCCCGGCAAGTCACCACTCCAGAGGTGGCAAACAATTCATTACTACAGATGTATTGGTCAAAAGCCATGAATCATGAACGTCAATAGGACGACACGTGACGAGCGAAAGGAATTATTGAAGCTCCGCAAATCCCCTTAAAGAGAATTCGACGCTATTGACATCACAATGCGTGCTAGGGTCCTCATGTGCTTTAACTTATTGCTTGTTTGTTTATACCCGCCGATAGTATTGGCATTGTTTGAAGTTGCTGCGATCCTTGCAAGCTTTAGTGCATTATCAATACTCCGTCAATATTTGTAACATAAATAGGAAAAGAAATGTAGCATAGCTTGACATGGTAAATAATAGGAAACATTTGAACACGCTGGAATCCAGTGCAAGAATAATCATCTACAGTTGCAAAGAAATCAATACTTCAACAGTGTTAAGACAACATATTGAACAAATAGAAAAATCCACGAAACCTCTCACTTTCAGTGCATATTGCAAACTGCCTTCTTGCATACTCACAAAAAACCTGAAGTGTGTACTCGGATTTTTTTGTTTTTGTTTGTTTGTTTGCTCATCTAATCCTTTTGCAAAACAATATTTATACAAATAATTAATTACTTCTAGATGTTATCAGCGATCACCCTAATAGATCCAGACTATGCAATGTGAATCGTCTGCCTGGGACACCGGGTAGTGTGTTCCTGCGTCGCCTTTTTTCATAAAGGCAGCGGCTGATAGATAAATCAATATATAAGATTCCTGTTATGCGCCGTCCTGTTTCGAATGGGCAAACACTGTCGGCGATTTTTCTGATCTGATGTTGATGATGATGGTCTTAGGATCTGCAATGGGAGTTTTAGCTGCGTGGTAACGACTCGAAACAGATAGGTTAATCTATGGATCAATGTGATTCGGCTACGCTAGGTATCATAACCGCTGTGTCGTCTTTGTTTTCTGGTTGGATATTCTCTCTCTCTCTTTCTTTCTTTCTTTCTTTCTTTCTTTTTTTCTTTCTTTCTTTCTTTCTCTCTCTCTCTCTCTCTCTCTCTCTCTCTCTCTCTCTCTCTCTCTCTCTCTCTCTCTCTCTCTCTCTCTCTCTTTCTCTCTTTCTGTGCACACAGAACCACCTTAATCATATGATCTGTTCGAACAAACAAGCAAACAGAAAGAAAGAGAAAGAGAAAGAGAAAGAGAGGGAGAAAGAGGGAAAAATTATCGTGATGTCGATACGTTAGCGAATCAATGTAATAACAATTACTGGCGAGGGCACACGTATGAGACGCAAGATGAGGGGTACCATAGTGAGGATCGAGAGGGGAAAAGATTAAAGAGAGGGGGGTGGGGGTAATGGCATGATGATCATGTAAGAGAAGGGGAGAGCGAGGAAGGAGTAGATGGATAGAGAGGGGAAGAAGGAAGGCCTGAGTGGGTAGTAGAGGGGGCTGGGGAGGGGGAAGGGTGGGGGGAAGGATGTAGGGAGTGGGGAGGAGGGAGACTTCCCAACAAGACAGGGTGACATATGCGAGTCAGTGGTGACCCAGACCTCATGCAACGCGGTGTATTGGCCGCTGCAACATATGCCACTGTCTTTGGTTTTTGTTGCACTAGATGAAGGCTTGTGTTGTTCGGACGAGTGGGCTTGAGTGAGGGCTAATTTGCATTCTCGTTAATAATTCTTTTTCTTCATACTCGGTTGCAAATTTAGTCTGTTAATCGTGGCCTTTATATTTGAGTTCACTGTATCCATTTCCAAGCAACTGGCCTTGTTTGTGGTTTGCAAAATCCTCGAGGAAGATCTGATAAAGGGGAAAACGCTCCAGTCCATCAGGGGAGTGTGGGTAGCGCTCGTGTTGCTGATAGGCTGTTGTATTTCATAGTGCACTCCTTTACAAAATCGTTGGATTTATGCCTCTCCTGCTTCCACGGGATTCTTCCAGCTGCCCAGACTAGAGCTTTTGGAAACCCGTGTCCAAGCGAGAGTGAATGAAAAGATGCATTGCCCAAAGCCCTTTACTTCTCACGTAATAAACAGCTGAAATGAAAATAACAATAAAGGCCCTCCCGGTCGCGACGCTGGCATGTTGTACGTGGATGTCGTGACCTGTCTGGTGGACACGTGTCACCGAGGGAGGGAGGACGACGCTCGAATCCGCCCTCATATATATATGGTTTCCGTCAGGCAGTGTGCGGTTGATGGTCATAAAATTCACCTGGATTGACATGATTCATATTTCATGTTTATTGATAATGTAGAGGAGCGCGTTTCCGTATTTTGGTTGTTTGTTCTGGACATCCGTGAATGGAAAATTTTGCTTTGGTTGTTCACTATGGCGGGTGCGATTAATGCAGCTCCTCACTTGTACTTCCTCTGTTTGGAATGTGACGATACAATGGTTTAGTACTTGGTTGCGATACGACGCAGTGCTTTCGGGTGTGGTGTTATTTATCTAAGTCCTGTAAAACTGAGGGAGTGAGATTATTACATGCATTATCGTCAAAGCGGCAACACCTGCAGGGAAGCTCGCAGTAACTGTGGCTGAAAGGAGTAAGACAAATAACTGCTAACAACACAGCTCTCACTGTTGCACATACTATTACCGTTACAGATAACAATATGTTACAAAGGACGTCCACATCATCTCCTCATTTATAATGTTCATTAATAATCCTGTAAGTAATAACACAGCCCCCCCCCCCCACCTCCTCCTCCTCTCTCCCTCTGTCTGGATAACTCGCCGCCAGTGTGACCGCCGCCAGAACATTAGCTACAAAAGTTGCGAAAATTACGAATATTAACTCTACTTTCAAGCCAATTCCTCGTTATTCACAGGAAACCCGCAAGATTTGCTTAACAGATGACTCGGCAACTAACAGATGACTGGGCCGGACTGAAGCCGACACCTGCACCCATTTTCAGTTGCCTTTTGTTTACGCCATCCCAGCCGAGGAATTTCATGGGTTGGCCGCCCGCTCCTGGCTTGATTGCTGGCGGCTTGCTTGGTGATGGCCCGCCAGCTGATGGCCAGGATCGATCATCTCTTCGTTTGCTTATTGGGCTGTTGGTGACGGGGCTCCTTCGGCGGGAGCGAGGCCGCGAAGTTAAACAAATAAGATAATGCGTTCTGGGCGATTTTAAGTGTCGGTGGTCTGGCTGTGTGATGGTCTACTTGCTTAGTGACTAAGATCATTAGCGGCGGGTCTTTTGGGCGATGGAGATGCTCGCTAGTCATTTGGGTGTTGCCGAGCCGGCCGACTGTCGATGGAATCAGTTACCCTCACGTCACTCACGCTGCCCGGAGCATTTCCGCCGAGCTACTTACTATGCAACAAGTCTTCGTTCCATCATCACTAGCGAAATAATGTTACGGCAACGCATAAGTACCCCCCCCCCCCCGCCGACCACCCTCCAATCACCACAGGAGCCCCCACCCTGGCACCACTCCGGTCTTCGGTTCTCCGCCGTCGCTAGAACCGCAATCACCTCCCTCACCGCCGTTGCCACAGGCTGGTGCCAGAGGCAACGCTCCCGCCGGCTTTTAATAAGCATTTCCATCAGTAGTCTTCATTACGCATGCGCCCTCGCCATATGCCTTGCGCCGACGGGAGTAATTACGACACATCCGACTAACTTCGCTGATAATTTGGTCGTTTGGAGTCGAGTGGCGTTTGCACGTGCACCGTCGCTCCGTTCGCGTTCGTGCTTTTACACGCCTTCGTCAACAGCGTTCGTGACTAGAGTCGGATATGTGCGGATTTTTTTTCTTTTCGTGTAGGTGCTGTTGTTTTCATGTATGTCAGATGCATTCTTTTGAGTTTTCACATTGTTGTTTTATTGTTTCTGTTTTTTGTTGTTATTTTAAATATGGGTTAATCATACCATTCCGCATTAAACATTCACGAACGAATTACAGGTTTAATATTCATCTCACATTTCATAACTTACGTACATTCTACGTTTTTTTTTTTTTCGTGAATGATAGACATAGAGATCGTAACTATGATATCGATGGTGAAAACAATGACAATGATAACGGCGATGACAATGATGATATAAATCTTCACGATAATGGCGATAACACCAAAAATAATAGAATAATATAAGAATAATGTAGCGTTAATAGCAACAAAAACTCCGGTAATGATAAACGAAATTTGTTATCGCTCCCGGCAAGCCATCATCCTTTTGAGCGAAAGAGAGCCGAGAGCGAAAGAGCGGCGCGTACATCTCGCTGATTCCACAGACGCTGTCCGATCGTGTAATTTGGGTGTTAAACACGAAACGAAAAACCCGAAATCTATCAAAAGTAAACGCACTCAAAGTTGATGTTGCAATTTCCGTCTGGCACTCTGGGACGAAATCAAATGTTTCCAATGGCACCTGAAGGGCTGAGAATCTGTTTCCGGCAGTCCCGCAGTTTTGCTAGATCTGTTTTACTCTCCAATCGCAGCATGCCGGAAGTCATTTGTCGAAAATACATTTGGCTTTTGTTTTTCTGTGCCTGTCGAGTGGGCAGGCGGTTTGCAGTGTGGCCGGGGGGCGTGTCGTTTACACCACAGCTCTTCTGAAACCACGCCCTGCTCTGCCGCGTGGGCTATGTAAGTAATGTGATAGCTTATGTCGGCTCGATCGCCAGAGAGACGACATAAATCGCAGCTCTATCCCCGTGGCGTCCAATAATGCCTATGTTCGCTATCGGTAATGACTATTATAATAGCAACCATAGCCGTCATGTAATTATATGAGGAGTTTTCCCGTTACAGTGGTCATTAATTACGCTACAGTCTCAGCCGTAGATGTCAACCATACATGACCGTGGCTAAACGTATAACAATTAGGAAGTTTTTTTTTATTATTATTATCCCCCGAGATGCAACATTTGTCTCTCTTCGCTTCCCATCCTGTAACTTCCCCTGAGTATGGCATCCCTCCTCCTCATGCACTGTTACCGCGCCAGGGACCTCAATACTCCACCCTGCAAGAAGAGGACAGGGACGTCACCCTACAAAAATGAGCAGACTGACGCTCGAGGCATTAAAACATATCGAAAGAATATGTAAAAATACCCTATAAGAAGGACGTTCTGACGCGACTGTACACGCAAGGTTGTAGTGCGTGTACAGGTGATTGGAAGTTCCTGTGTGGCGACGCCTCCCCTCCCGCCTCTCCTCACCTTGTCCGCCCTTTCATTTCAAGAGGAAAGTTGCTCCATTAAACGCGAACTGTTACACAAGGAATTCTCGTAAAGGAGTCTGTCATTAGGATCGACTTTCTTCCGGTGTGCAAGACGTTGGGTTCACCTTGTCGCTATACTTAGAAATAAGTTTCTAATTTGCGACTGTTTCTCTGCCGCACACGCATACACACACACGCATACACACACACGCACACACACACACACACACACACACACACACACACACACACACACACACACACACACACACACACACACACACACACACACACACACATACAAAGAGAGAGAGAGAGAGAGAGAGAGAGAGAGAGAGAGAGAGAGAGAGAGAGAGAGAGAGAGAGAGAGAGAGAGAGAGAGAGAGAGGTGGAAGGAAGGGAAGAACAAAAAAATGAAAGGTGTCCACAATCTTCCACGTGCGTGCGCTTTCCTACACAAGTATATGTATGCATATATATAGTCAGATAGTAACCGCAAATTGAAGAGAAAATCACAGGTAGTAATAGTGTTTTGATGAGATATGGGAGGAAGTGGGAAGTAGTGTGCGTGTTTCGAGTTTACCTGGCCACTGCAGGAGCGAGGTGCGTGTAACCTGCTCAAGAGAGTAGGACATGATGCAGAAACGTCTAATCAAGACAGGAAGAGGAGGAGGGCGTGCGGGTTACCTGAGGGGAGAAGAGGAGGAGGAGGAGGAGGATAAACAAAAAGACAATGCGGTAAAGAGTTAAAAAAGACCGAGCGAACAGAGAGAGAGAGAAAGGGAGGGAGGGAGGGAGGAAGAGAGGAAGAGAAGGAGGGAGGGAGGGAGGTAGGGAGGGAGGGAGGGAGGGAGGGAGGGAAGGAAGGAAGGAAGGAAGGAAGGAAGGAGGGAGTACAATCGTTTTAATCGAAAAGACGAAAGGAGAAGGAAGGAAGGGAGTATGTTTGCGCGCAAAATAATAACAGCGTGAAGGAAATTGAGATGGAAGCGTAAGTAAGGCTGACGAACCGGAACCAGGGACGAACGACGACCCGAAACCGAAGAGGAAAGAGGAGATTACAAGAAGGAAAACGCTCGCGTGGAAACAAAAACGGGCCGCTGGAATTCGAGAGGAAAGTCGGCCATTCCCCCCTCCGCGTTTTGAGACAAGGGGAAGAAGGTGGCGATAAAACCTCGCTGATAAAAAGAGAAGAGCCAAAAAGGAAGAAGAAGAAGAAGAAGAAGGAGGAGGAGAGGAGGAGGAGAAAGGGACTAAACTAGAGCGGTCTAACTAAGGCCTTCGCTTCCAGGTCCCGCGCCGAAGAGGGGTAATTACATGTCAGGTTGGGGAGCATCTATCAATTTAATGATGAAAGGTAAAGGTAGGGTTTTATTCCTCACGTATGATTGGCAGGGACTCCCGCCAGCTCGGAACACTTCTTTTCTGATAGGTGTTCTCTGTTTCATATCGATCCTTCTATTCTTCTACTGTGTTTACGAGAGCTTTGTGTTGATATGTATATGTGTATGTATGTATGTGTAGATAGATAGATAGATAGATAGATACTCACACATACAGATGAATGTGCACAGTTACAGAAGAGAGGCCAGGCCGTAAGAGCCCAGGTTCCGTCAGCGTCCGCCCTAGGCCCGAGGCGCGTCCGCGGCGGCCTTCCCCGACCGGAGCTCCGCCGCCTCCCCAAGTGTCGCCGCGCGAGGACAGCCGATGATTCATTCATTCTACATTTTCTGCCATTTCTCGCCGTAAATTAAACAAACACAGCCACGCCGTCCGCCCGTGCGTCCAGCGAGACAACAACAAGACATAAAGCCTTCACTCTCACACCGCTAAATGATTGCAATTAAACGTCCATTCAGCCGAAGTTAATTTCCCATCGACTGGCAATTGGCAGCGACGTTCAACCCATCAACGTTTGACGGACAACCTAAGTGCTGGAATCAGAAACTTCTGCTCGGAAGAGGCATCCGATTCTGCCTCTTACGCACCGGTTCCCGAAGACTGATTTCCCAATATTTCTCCCGTGCTGGTCAAGGCAGAGGCATAAATTACCAATATGATCTGCAAAATTAGACGTTTCATTGCCAGTTGATCAATATCGGGTTGTTAAATTAAAATGATCTTTATTACATCAGCGCTGAGGGGTCATAACGAGCTTGGCGGGTCGAATGATGATTGATATGGTTATTAAGACTGCTCTGTATAAATGACGTTGTTAGGTAATTAATCAAAACAGGCTATCTCTGGGTGGGTGACCAGACTATGTTTTATGAAGTACAAGATGCTGTAATGCATAACATTGAACAAAATGAATAACATTTTCAAAAAAAAGTTATGAATCCTCCACTGAAATATGAAATGGCATATGCAAGCACACACACACACACACACACACACACACACACACACACACACACACACACACACACACACACACACACACACACACACACACACACACACACACACACACACACACAACCCACGCATGCATATTGCAGACGTACTTCTAATTACAAAGCCTAATGGCAAGTGAAGTCCGAGCGAGTACTGCAATGCAAACAAGTGACGGGCGCCTTTGTCTTCGGGGATTCCATATCGTAAGTTTAACGCTAAGGAGTCTAAAGGTCAAACATTTGATGATGGTGATGATGATGGTGATGATGATGAAGTTGATGATTATTATGATGGGAGAGAACCTAGTGGAGTGAGCCCCCGCCTCATCACCATCAACATGGACCGGACCGCTACATAATGTTGATGGTTCTATGCTGGTAATTGACAACTGCAGCGAATCGAAAATGACAGAAGGAAGACGAAGGAGAAGACGGCGATAGAACAGTCTTGGAGAGGGAGAGCCTTCAGGAAATACTCAGGAAAGCGATGTGGCAAGAGGAGAAAGGGGAAAAAGACAATAAAAAAAAAGAGAAAAAAAGAAGAAAAAAAAAAAAACAATAGTGATAATGCAGGAGACCAAAGATAATATCGCTAATGGTTACACGCCAAATTATGAATAGAATCGAGCGTAAAAGAGACACAGATCGTTAGGGAGAATGGCAGAAACGGAAGGTACGTGAAAACAAGCAGAGGGAATTTCGAAAAGAGAAGACGAATTAGCAGAAGTTACGAGAGGAGTCGAAACACGTCACTGGGCCTGGCCTGAAAACAATCAGAGTGGGTGAGACAAAGGGGTGAGCAAGAAAGATAAAAATAGAGACAATGTAAGAGAGAGAGAGAGAGAGAGAGGAAGAGGAACAAGACGGCGGGGTTCCTTGCGCAGGTTCTATGCCGAATAATTGACAGCTGAAGCGAATTGCAAATGTGAAGAAGAAGGCGAGTGGGGAGGGAAGGGTGAAATTGTTACTTATTGGGTCGTGAGTAAGCAACCACCATATTCATATATTATTATTTTTTGTTTTGATTATGCTCTTCATCATCGGCGACTCTCAAGTTTGTTGCTTGAATGATCAAAAAATCCTTTATTTAATGAAAGGCGAGGATTGGTTTCCTCTCCCCTCCTCTTTTTGGCATAAAATCCTTCGCGCTTTAATCTATTCATAAAGTTTGGCACAAAGGTGGCAACCATTTGACTGTGACTTTATATTATCCTCACTCCCAACCCAAGACACCGGACGGGGAGATATACCCACCGATACGCCTAATTTTCACACTCTCCTTCCCATTTCCCACAATGTTTCGGCCAGAACGCACTCGGCGAATCAATAACGACGACGAAACAAAGGGGGTCTCTGAACGATCACGCGGCGAGATGTTACGTCACGCTGGAGAACAGCATTGAGAACTGTTCGTCACACTTTTCGACATGAGCGTAAATCTAGGGAATGCCTTTTACCGGGGCTTTTTATCGCCTCTCGTCTTTTTAGCAGGTAGCAAGATGCTTTATGGTCGCTCAGCGGAGAGTAACCGAGGCCGTTGTTAGCGAGTAGACGATTTCCAGTCGTTTAACAACTGCGTTATTGTGGCAGGGCGCTTGAACACACTAAATGTAAGCTCTTTATTTGGATTTGAGAGATTCTGGGGAACGTTTGCAGTCACTCCCATATACATAGGGAATGATTTACACACAGTAAATACATACATACACACGGTTGCAAATATATGCTTTATACATATATATGTGTATATATATATATATATATATATATATATATATATATATATATATATATATACACACACACATACATATTTGTATATATATATATATATATATATATATATATNTATATATATATNTATNTATNCACATACATAAATGCTTACACACACACACACACACACACACACACACACACACCACACACACACACACACACAATATATATATATATATATGTATATATATATATATATAAATATATATATATATACAATTTAATCTCAGTAGGCGTTTCAACGTGCATGACTCAAGCGCTGGAGGACAATCACTAGGAGGCTTTTTGAATGAGTTCGCCGGCCGAAGAGTTTACGTGTATCTTACGGTGTGGATGTTGTATGCAACCGTCACGGACGCCCTGCAATAAATCATAGTCTTGAAGCAGGTAACGACTCTGTGTAAGAGTATTTAAATGTTCCTTTCCCTTTAATAATTACACGGCTTTGGTGAGCATTGTCGAGGGAAATTGGCCGGACGAATCGCGTCAAATAACGCGAAAAAATGCGCTAAATGCACATTCTCCCCATAAAGTTCCGTCCTAGTTAAGAGTAATTGTAAAAAAAAAGAAAAAAAGAAAAAAAAACAAGCCACATCAGCATTCACATCAAAGTTGAAACAACATCATCTGCCTGGAAGCGTTACTTCTTAGTAATCTGCAATCCACGTTACAATTTCAATTTTACGAGTCTGGAGTAATATTTTAGGTGATAACAGGATATACATATAATTTGTGGTCGTGACAGTTGCAATCAAATATGCAACCTAACCGCAAATATATACCACTCCCTGAAAATGAGGAGCATCGTCGCTGCCCGATTTAGGAGTATGAGGGAATTTATAGCTGTGTCGACGCTGGCTTCGGAGAGTATACAGGTACTATGCAAGTGATGTCGGAACTTTGCCAACTTGATCACAAAATTTGCAAACTGTGAGGCGATATTTAGATGCACTGAACCGTTGCGCAATACGGATTTTTGTTGTTTGAATAAAAAGTAAAAACGTGTAAGTTATTGACAAACCGCTGTAAAAGTTTGTGGCTATTAATTTATAACTTTTCAATACTATAACAGATGAGACGTAAGTTAACATGGAAAGTCATGACTAAAGTTTTTAAAGTGAAAATTTCAACCGGGATGTATTTCTCTCACTCACACACACACACACTCTCTCTCTCTCTCTCTCTCTCTCTCTCTCTCTCTCTCTCTCTCTCTCTCTCTCTCTCTCTCTCTCTCTCTCTCTCTCTCTCTCTCTCTCTCTATATATATATATATATATATATATATATATATATATATATATATATATATATATATATGTGTGTGTGTGTGTGTGTATCCACACACACACACACACACACACACACACACACACACACACACACACACACACACACACACACACACACACACACACACACACACACACACACACACACACACACACACACACACACACACACACACCTTATACATTTCCCCTGTACATCTCTCTTTCTGTCTCTCTCTCGTAGCACTACCTTGCGTCAGCACTGTCAATCAGCAGGCATTTCCGGGGGAATCCATCACCGCCGCCTTCGGAAACCCCGCTAATCCACGGCCCTGAAATCACCTCCTCAGACTCTCGAAATCCATGTAAATCCGGCGTCCGAAATCCGTGTAAATCGTTAGCCAAAAAGCCATTACGCGCCGTAAAAGCCCGGCCTTGCTCCTTCCCGCCGTAATAGGCAGGGCTTGCAAGGGTTGATTTAAGAGCAATGTATGATTATCTCTATCTTTCTTTTTTATCTTTTTTTTTGTATGTTTTTTTTTTTCTCTCTCTCTCTTTCGTTGGAGAGTTATTTTCTGTGAATTACTCCTTCTCCTCCACGGCTTTTCACACTTCACTGGGTCCCTGAGCGCAGAGAGGAGGCAGAGGAGTTTGTGCGGAGAGGGGGAGGGGGGAGGGGGGGAGGGTTCAGTGGAGAAGGTTAGGGGTTGGTAGAGGGGGATGGTACTGGAGAGGTGTGTGGGGGGGGGAGGTAAGCTTCGGTGGAGAAGAAAAGGTGTTTGATGGGGGTGGAGTTGGGTGGGGGGTGGGGGGAGGAGAGGATATAGGGAGGAAGACAATGGCAAGCTACAATCAGCTCGCTTCATTCGCGACTTCCTTCTTGCCTCGGCGTTTTTTCAAGAACCCGCGTGAGGAACAGCGTGTACTCAAAAAAAAAAGGGGGGCACAAGGATTCATTTATTAAGCTGATGAACCCGCCTCGCATGAATAATGGACTCATTTGAACCCATGCAAGGAATAATATTTATTACCATACGTGTCCCGAGCTGCCAAAATGAACCCGCTCTCTATTAAAACACGCCCTTATCATCAATGTGATCTGATGACTTGGACCACCTACGAAACACACGGCCAGCCTCCCCCGCCCGTAGGCAACCCCGTTTCCCATTTTCTCTAAACGCATATCGAAGAAATCTCGTTGCGGTCATGGCATTTTTTTCCCCCTTCCACGTTTTACTTTCCCGTCTCCCCAACCGCCCACCCCGCGCCTCGTCTCAGGTACGTTAACATCATCGAAACTACATCGAAGCGTGATATTAGCGAACCCCATGAGGCCGCGTGTCAGGGGTGGTCTTAGTAAGGGGGTAAGCAACCTTAACAAATGAGTGACTGTGATAAAGCTTTTAAACAACGGGGTGCCCGCTCTCACTGGGCCATTTGCCGCGCGAGAATGCTGCCCGCCGGAGCTTGGGTCTCTGCGTGGATATTTCGCATTTAAGTGACATATTTGGGATTATATGGCCTTGCACGAGTGTTCATTGGCAAATATAAACGCGAGGAGGAAGTGTTGACCTTTGTCAAATCAAAGTCTCTAGGACGTTGAACACGAGTTCCTTGAACCATGGGGAGTTTTATTTCGTGAGGTCTAGTTGGCAATAGTTCATAGAATTGTGCTCATATTATTTGGTACATACTTTTTTACGGGCCAGGCCGTTGCTTTATGGCTTGTTGTCAAAATCTAAATTGGTTTTATCCAAGTCTCATATCAGATCTACTTGTTAACAATTGAATATTTTCCAAAATCAAGTGAAACTGAGATCATAGAGATATTTGCTCTTCATCTATTTCAGTTATACACGTATATCAGGGTATGGTTGATATAATTTACACACACACATACACACACACACACACACACACACACACACACACACACACACACACACACACACACACACACACACACACACACACACACACACACACACACACACACACAAAGATATATTTCTTCCTTTTTCCTCTCCTATCTTCCTCATGAGCTCCTCTGACATGAGAACCTCCCAACCCCCCCATGTTCCCAGCGACTGTTATTCACGCAGTCCCACAGTCCAAAAGCAGTCTGCGCGCCACAGACAGCGCCGAGGGACAGCCCCGGACCCTCCCCGCCAGGTGTCTGTTGCCTCCCTCAAGCGCCGAGCTCCCTGCGCCCAAGCGGGTGTCGGTCAGCCATCTCGCCATCACCACGGACGCTGCGGGAACCCATTTTATGTGATTGGTATATTGCTATAACAATAATAATAAGGCGGGCGGTCAGTTCCCTTCCTGGCTGCTGCAGCTGGTTGCCCATGGGGGAGGAGATGGCCTGGTACTGGGGTGGTCATGGCTGGGGCTGTTTTTGCTGACTTTTCTACAAGCTTCGGGTGCTTTTACTGACATTTCTACTCGTTTCGGGTGTTTTTGCTGATATTTCTACTATCTTCAGGTGCTTTTGCTGACTTTGCTGCATTGTATCCGCTCCTAGATTTGTATACAATTGAATTACACCGGCACTGGTGTGTGAGCCAGAGCCCTCTTCCTTTTCCATATCTTCCATCAATCATCTTCAGCTTCACTTGTTCGCTTAATTTCCGCCACATCCGCTTTTCGCCATCTCGAAGGAAGGAGCAATTCGTTTTCTTCGAATCCCAGATTAACCTCACAATCATCGGGAGTCGCAAGCCGCTTTCCATTAAATCTTTCGCCAATTAATGTTTTGTACCTGCTGTTTCATCCATCATTCTGATCCGTTGCCATTGTCTTCTTCTCCCCTTCCCCGCACCGTCATTCCGGCGAAAATTACAGCATTACTCAATCCTGCAGTAAATGGCTCACACATCAATTATATCAAACGCTTGTACTTAGTTCTGAAGCGTCTAAAAGGGTGTATTCACGCTCCTTCAGCACACTTCTAGCCTCAGTCACCTCCTATTTCCCTCTTTTCTCTATCGCCATTCTGTTTTTATTCTTTCCCCGACTCCTCCTTTATCATGAACAAGGGAAGGACATCTGAGTCAAATTCTCGTTTTGAATATTCAGTTGTTAATGATGTTACTCAGTGAAAGACAATCGCACAATCCATTAGAAAGTATGACATTGAATCTGACAAAACGTTTAAGATAACCTCTCTAATGTGCCTGTTATCTTTAGTTCGATCTCTATCATTACTAAAATCTGCCATCATCCGTTGAACGAATATATATTAATTCAAGCGTGGAGTGACGAGGGGAGGGGGGGGAGGGGGGGTCGCTACAAGCACAAGTGTGGCATGACGATCGCCGTAGCGACAGCGGGACCGGATTCAGTCCCGGGGAAACGGCGACAGAGCGACCGGCGATCTCGAACGTCACTCGACTCACTGAACCGAAGGCGGCAGTGTTCCTCTGCAGCCCCTGGCGGTCATGAGCGGAGGAAACCTTGGCCGAGATCGCGGTGGGGTGGGGGGTGGGGGAGAGGACCCTGGAGGACTCGTGATGGGGGGGAGGGGGGCGTCTGCATCGCGGGGAGCGAAGGTCGATGAGTCTTCGGTTTCTGCGTATGTTGAGGAGGGGGGGGGGGGTGTAGTTGAAGGGTGATAATGAAACGAAGGATGGTTGTTATTGATGCTCAAGGTCGCACTCACTTTATGGTTGTTTTGCGGTTTATATGAGCATTATTATTATTGTTGTTGTTTATATTATCATGATCATTTTTGTTGTTATTGTTTTTATTATACTGTTGTTGGTATTATCATCACTGTTTTATTACTATTATTATTACCATTATTATTATTAGATTGAGCATTAATGTTATTAGATTGAGCATTATAATCATCATCATCATCCTTGTTATTATCATTATTACTATTATCATTATTAATATTATATTTTCAATTAAATTAATTATCAGCTGTGCTCTTATTGTCAAGATGAAGATTATCTATTTTAGTATCATTGCTATTATATACAGGTTTACTGTTATCATTGTGCCATTACCCCTTTTCTTCAATCTCTTTTTTTTTCTATTTCAGTTGTTATTATTTTTGGTGGCGGTGGTGGTGGTTTTATTATTTTTATTATTACTCTTATTATTGTTGTCACTGTATTATAATTGTTCTTGTTATGATTACTTTATTGTCGCTGTTGTCCTGTTGCTATCACTACTATTGTAATCACTGCACTTGTTAGCAGCAGGAATAACAATAGCGACATAATCATTCGGCCTGAAATTGAGTGACGGGGAGGGGGAGGGGGGGAGGAGATGGTCGGAGGTGACGGCTTCTGACGCAGGACTTTGCTGCGTGTGGCCACTCCTCCCCCCCTCCCCCTCTTTCCTCCTCCCCATCTCCCCCTCCTTCTCTTCCTCCTTCTCCCCTTTCTATTCCACTCCCCCCTTCCCCCTCTTCATTCTCCTTCTCCATCTTCTCTTCCCTTCCCCCTTCCTCCTCCTCGTCCTTTCTCTTCCCCGTCTCCCCCACCTCCTCTTCCTTCACTCCGTTCTCTTCCCCACCCCCCGTCCTTTTCCTTTCCCCCTTCCCCCCTCCTCTTCCTCCTTCTCCCTGTTCTCTTCCCCTTACCCCTGTACCTCCTCCTCCCCCTCCCCCCATTGGCCCCCTGCGTCAGTAATTACCGGCATGGTTCCTCAAGGTCCCGGGGATCGGCCAAGCGTAGACGCCGCCGCGCTCCCCTTGTACGGTTCACGCAGGTGATTGATGGAACTGTTGCAGATTCGTGATTGCAATTGATTAACTGTCAATTTTTTTCTTCTCCACCCCACCCCCCTTTTTTATTCCCATGCTCCCTACTGTGTGATGATTGGAGCCGATAATTTGGCTATTCAGAAAAGGTTTTCTAGACCGATTTTTTTTGTCGTCTTCGTTTTCTCCTTCTTTCTATTGAGAACTTTTGATCTGTGGATGAATTTAAGTAATGGAGATAGACCGACATGGGTGACGTGCTCTCAAAAGGCCTTCTGTGCCTAGCCATTCAACCAAGCTAAGACAATGAACTCAAAGAAGACTTGTGCAAATAGAAAATTACAACCACGTATGTATTATTTATTTACTAAATATCGCCTGTCAACTAGACCGTCACAACATAACATTTCACTCAGGCACATATTATAAGTAATGGGCCGGGAAAGCGATGGGGTGTTTTGGGAAAAAAGTTCAAGGATTTCCATTTTGTTAGAACTAACAGCATGAAAGATTAAACTTTCAGTTATCATTAGATGGCATCTATCTGGTCATTATTTTAATAGCATAGTTGGCAGGAAGAGATATCTGTGAGATATTAAAGCGAAGATGTAGCTGTAAGATAATCCTCCCTTGTGATCTCATAAACAACACTGCTTCACGAGGGTTCGAAACCTCCTTGGAATAAACTGATATCATGGATCGAGGGTTCGAAGCCTCATTGACATAACACGATATTATGAACCACTGAAATAGCACATGAATCCCTTCTGAAGCTTCGAAACTCTAACTACCACCCAAAACACAAAACCTTGAAACTTCTCCACTGCGCACGGAGATTGATCAGCTCCACTGATGTTTAGTCCAAAAGAAGCAAGTCCCAATGGCCAGGAGGGGAGGTCATTAATGAAATGATAATAATGATGACTGATCACTGCAATCGGCATCATCCTTGTTCTGTGGTCCTAATTATGCAATGAGTAATAGCCGCCCTTCCTTCTGCGACTGCCGTAACTATGTCTAATGACTCGCTGATGTCTGTAGACGTCGAGATTCCAACTCATCTGTTTTATTGATGGAAAGTTCCATCAAATCGTGACGAATTTTGATGAAGGCTGTGCATGAATATTCATCAGTTCTTTAGTGTAAGACCTTCATTTACATATACATCTAATTTGTTTATGCTACATTCACATTCAAGATTTTATGTAGGTTTTTAGTGTTCTATTACTTTGACTGATAGTGCAGTTGTACGAACAAGTACCAGCCAGTTCATTTAGTATGTTCTTCCTTTATCCGGCTATGCGTTACCCCCCCTCCCCCCCCCCACACACACGCCAAATCACTATATTCTCCCTATTCCACATTTGCGCATGCAAGCAAGCACACACACACACACACACACACACACACACACACACACACACACACACACACACATACACACACACACATACACACACACACATACACACACACACACACACACACACACACACACACACACACACACACACACACACACACACACACATATACAAATGTAAAAAAAAGTACAACAGAGAACATAGAACATGCAAAGAACAAGAGCACACAGGCACATATGTAAGACTTCATAGTACTTCATTATCATGAATTAAAAGAATATTATTTGAAACTCATTATAGATTACATATCATGATATAACCTGAAAGGAAATGACATCTAAACAAACGAAAAATATCGGTTTCCTATTTTGACTTGGATTTTTTCGGATGATAAAAGAAAATAAGAATAAACAGGAATTGTGATATCACTGTCACATTATCATATTTGATATCGACTTCATTTATATTCAGCAACCTATCGTATCTCTCTATATGGAGTTACCTAATAGGATAACTAATTATAATATTGTATATCTATCCACGGAGTTATCTAATGGGATAACTAATTATAATATTGTATATCTATCCACTAATGCTCCTGTTCCAGTAAACCACAGACGTTTCTCGCTAAGAACTTATTATAGTTCTTAATTAAGGATTTCAAATGCAAATATGAAATCGGTTTTATAATCTCCCTTCAGCTATTACTCCATGTGAGAATGACAATTATTCCCTGTGATTAATCTTGTTTGTAACATCCTGACACACTACAAGGGATCACCCATAAAGTTGCAATATATATGAGAGAATCGTGAAGCCGCTTCCAGAACCCTTTAAGGGGTAATTTTTATGTTTCCTGTCGCAGGGAACAAAACCTTTTATTTTCGTTAATTTTCAACTAATGTCCCAATAATTCCGATCGTTATTAACTTTGATGGCCGAGCAGGTACCGCGGGACGTTCGAAACGGGTTTGGCAGATCGTGCGAAGCTTTCTGACACGCGGCCGAAATCCGACGACTCAAGAAACACATCTGGCGTGTCAAGATCGAGGGAAAAATTAAGGTGTCAAATGAATGAAATATGAAACGATGTCCCAACTAAACGCTTCAGTCGACCCGTAATTAAAGAAATAGGATAAAAAATGACTCGAGGGATGCGCATTCAAATCGATGCCTCTCCGTCGATGTACTTTTGGTCGATATAGAGTATGTCTGAAGACCTGTTTTACGACGAAATGGAAAAAAGGAGATGAATCAATTAAGATCTTTTACCGTACTTCATTATGAGGAGAAATATGATAGACAAACAATTAATCGTAGAAGCAGGTTATCATTGCATGGCATGTGCGTTTGCGTGTGCGTGTGCGTGTGCGTGTGCGTGTTTGATTGTTATCCCGATGTGTTTGCGTGTGCGAGAGTAGTTTCCATGTGACGTTTAGAACATAAATGTATGTATGTATGTGTTTACTGTGTGTGCCTCTCTATCGTACCAGAGATATTCTTTAACATAATAAACTTGCTTTTAAACTTGGCAGCTGTAAAATATATAGCGCCATCAAAGCTTTTTATAACAAAAGTATCTCCATATCAGGAAGAGAGAGAGAAATGAGAATTAACGGAATTCATTATTTATGATATATGTAAAAAAAAAAACTCGTGTTGTAAATTTCTTACCAACTCTCTCTCTCTCTCTCTCTCTCTCTCTCTCTCTCTCTCTCTCTCTCTCTCTCTCTCTCTCTCTCTCTCTCTCTCTCTCTCTCTCTCTCTGACAATATACACAAATTCCTTTGCCTTTGACTCATGCTTCTCACATTATCTGCACATTGTACTTTGATTTTAGATACACTTTTCAGAATAGTTACTTTCCTTCAGTGCGAACTCTTGATAACACAGCTGAAGTGATTACAACAGGTGCAAAGCAGATATCTGTGGTCAACCTCCTCTCTCTCTGCCGTACTTTCTCTCTCTTACACACACTCACCCTCACCCTCACACACACACACACACACACACACACACACACACACACACACACACACACACACACACACACACACACACACACACACACACACACACACACACACACACACACACACACACACACACACACACACACACACAATACATATAAAAATACAAAGGAGACACACACACACAATGCATTTACAAATACAGAGGACACACACACGATACATATACAAATACAGAGTACACACAAATACACACACACACACAGACACACACTAGGAAACACACCTGCGATATCATCCATTCGATGGTTTTTATACTTGCTCTCTGCATCCCCGTCATCATTTTTTATGTCGGATGTGATGGAACATGCGACACTCGTTACCTTTTACTAGCTAGCGACTGATTTACGATCGGGCATTTTAATTAGATGCATATTTTACAACGTATAGAAGCTATGTTTGCTTAGCAATAACGTTGATACGGATAAATTTATCTGATAAAGATCATTTCGTTCCAACTACACCCGGTTGAATACCGCAAAACCACGAACATTGATAATACAACAATTCTGATCACAGGCGCTTTCAATAACGGAGTTTAAAATGCTCAATAACAATAAAAACGCATACACACCTTGTTAATATTGCATCCATGAAAACATGCATAAAATGAGAGCGCAATGAAACATCCATATTTTACTATTCTTATCACTCGTTTACCCCATTATATTTTTCAGCTAGTTTTACTGGCCATGTTATTTATCAATCGTTATTACTGCGTTTTTATTCTCATGACACACTGAAGCATATATATATGTGTTATATATATATATATATATATATATATATATATATATATATATATATATGTGTGTGTGTGTGTGTGTGTGTGTGTGTGTGTGTGTGTGTGTGTGTGTGTGTGTGTGTGTGTGTGTGTGTGTGTGATGGGTGTACAGTACTTGTTGGATTTAAGTTTTGTTTTCTGTTTTTGATACGAATGTTTAGTTCTCACAGACGCGTCTGGGATTGTGTAATGAAATATCGAACATATCTGGTGTAAAGATGTATCTCATAATATCATCGGCGGAAAACTGATCCAAATTTATTCTTATTTACATTTAGATTAGTTTCCCCATCGCTTCATCAATATGACTCATGAAATGTTCTTTCATTTTATTTTCTTCCTTGGCATTATCGGAAAGTGTACACAATATGGATGTTATGATTTTAGAGACGTACATACGATTTTTTCTTATCATATTTAGGTTTACAGCACAGCGAAGAAAATTATAGTTTCCAAAAATGTTTCCAAACACAAAAACATTAAAACCGTTTTTCCGGCATTGCGTTCGTCCCTCTTGTAATGTATCTCCACGGAAATGTCAAACGATATTAATCCTTCAGTACCCTCTCATTTCGTTCAAAAATGGCTCTTTTATGGGTAGACCAAATAGATATTTTGAAGGACCTCCTGCACAGGTATTCCCGGTGGTCAAAAACGAACAGAACCCATGGTCAAAGTTTGTAATGGCTGTGTGATCGCTTCAAATAATGGAGTGGAACCGAGTTATGGTTCTATTGACAATTACTGATCCGCCTTGAAGAGAAGTGAGGACAAGCCCCGCCCACCGCTTTTATGATATAATTCTGCGTGTTAGGTAAAGTTGCGATTTGATCATTTTCCTCTGTTTGCTGACATCATTTTTCTTTGAGTATTTACCATAATACTAAAATACATTTGAACAATTTCACATTTTCTAACATATTTATTTTTCATACTTGACAACCTAACATTAACACTCATGCTGGATTTATTATTACATAAAAGAAAAGCACATGGGCTATCCATGCTAAAACACTTGTTTAGTGAAACCCTATTTGAGACGGAACCATAATATCTTCCGGTGATTTATCCTCCCATACATCGCACCACCTGTTCAGATCCCGTGAATTTGAGCCGATAGCCGAGAAATGTCGATCCGTAAGCCGGTGTATCCGATGGCGAAAAGGCGTTTGGTAACGGAACATAAGCGTCCGGCAACTCAAACCGGACGGGGACTTAGAGCTGGCCACATCCGTAACTTAATACGGAAAATCTTCCTTCTCTTCGACGGGACGAAACATTTAGGATAAGATCACCTGACGAAGGAGGACTCGGGGATCAATGTATGGCATGTGCACTTTCACCCCTTCAAGTCGATAGATAGGTCGATAGATAGAGAGACAGACAGGCAGAGAGAGATTGATAGGGGTATGTATAAAAAATATATACATATTTTTCCATATTTCTATATATCGAATCACATCTATGCCGCAAATCGCCAGTTTGTAAACCTGCCGCGGTGCTTCACATTAGTATATCTGTAAAGAATATGCCAAAGGCTGGGAAGCGTTAACATGATCCCGGGATTTCACGCTCCCGAAAACAAAGCCAGCCAGCCCCTCGGTCTCCCCTCCTTTCCCTCGGTCTGTCGTGACCCCAACGTCGGGAGGGGAACGTTCGGCATCTAATAATGATTAGTAAGAAATGCCACCGAAAATGAAGGAGAAAAAGAGGCGATAACGAGAGAGAAGCCACGAAGGATATTATTTTTTCTTGTATTTTTTTTTCTTTTTTTTTTCTCTCTTTTTTTTACCCTGATTCATTCTTTGTTATTATTTATCCCTTGCTTTTCCACTCATTTCTCTACTGCCTATTTTAATGTTCACAAATGATAATGAAAGATTTAATCTGTAATAAGCACATTACAAATGCACATGTGAGTGTCTCTTTCCCGGAATACAGACAGAACACTCTCTTCGATATAGCCTGACGCCGCTTTGACAATAGCATTTTGGTTTGACAAATTTATGAGCTTTTTATCACGTCGGATAATTTCCTGTAATACCAATTTTCGATGTTACTAGTGTGAGGGCAAACGAAAAAAAGAAGTGGATTGGTTGCGTGATAAAACATTTCAGTTCTCATGCGAGTATTGACTGTCGGTATTAAATATACTATGTATTAATTTCGCCATGACATATTGCACAAAGGCAGGAAATTGTTGACTCCAGCTCGATGCAAAGAGAAGAAGGTTCTTATCAGACATATCTGTGATGCGAAATTTTGATAAGATTGATATCCCAACAGCTCATTAACTTGATATGTCTGATAGGCATTTACAGGTGTTTGTACGAACACATCCGTCACATGTGAGAGTTTACTTGGTCTCATTACCTGTCAGATGAATAATTTCATATATCATGATAAATGACGATGAAAGTTCGTGTGGAAATTCTTCATCATCGTGTGATAATAGTATTCCACATATATTATCACTTAGTAGAAAAAATAATGTAAAAAATAAGACGGAAAAAATAGTTCAGATAAAAACAAAAACAAAAGAAGGAAGTGGATACACTGTGGTATCGATTACTACGAGTCAGTTTTCCGATCCCGTCTGAAGCCCCGAAACTGCCAATATCCTATACAACATTTGAATCACGTCTCACTTTCCCGCCCAAATCCTGTTTCACAAAGCTTCGAAAAACTCTCGTGTCCTGAACCTTTTGAGGGGATTACCAACGTCTCCCAGTCACCCTCCCCCCCCCCCCTTCTGCTGTCACAACTCCAAAGGGGAAAAATGAGAAAAATATAAAAAAGGGATAACAGCCCATCCCCTCCCCTCCCCTCCCCTCCCTCGAGAAAAAAAAGAACAAGAACATTCTCAGCCAGCAGTGCAAAACCATAAACCAAACCTCTAAACCTTAACCCTTTCCCACAGCCCACGGTCGACTAGATGCGTCGTTAGATAAAAGTTTATCCCCCCACGGTAAACCCTGTCATCTGAAAATGAAATATGTCACCCATACTCCTCAACCACCTGTTTCTGGTGATCACTCGCCCGTCTTCCTTTCCCTCCTCCCACCCTTCCTTTCCCCTTCCCTCTCCTCCCTCCCTCACCTCTCCCCTCAAATCCTTTCCCCTCCCACATGTTCTGATGCTCCTTCTCCCCCTTTCCCCACTCCTCCCACGCCTCTCCTCCCCTCCCTTTCCCTACCCCCACCTTTCTTCCCTCCTGCGCCCTCCTATCTCCTCCACCTTCCCACGATATCTCCCTCGACACCGCTTGGCATTCCTATCTATTATCATTTCTTACACACACACACACACACACACACACACACACACACACACACACACACACACACACACACACACACACACACACACACACACACACACACGGCCAAGGAACCTCGTGCCATCCGCCCCGTGTTCGAAACGGATGATTTAGCACTGCTTGGCTTTGCTATGTCATTGGGAGAAATTAGTACGTAACTCTTCGGTAATCCTTTGTTTTCTCTCTCGTTCCTTCTTGCTCCTCATTTCCAACCCTTTACGCGGTGGCATCTGTCTTGCGTCTTGGGAAACATGTGGTCGGAATCAGCGGATAATGGATAAGACGTGTGTGCGTAAAAGTATATGTGCATGCGTGAGTGCGCGTACGTGTGCGTGTGTGTGTGTGTATTCGTGTGTGTGTGCGTGTGTGTGTGTGTGTGTGTGTGTGTGTGTGTGTGTGTGTGTGTGTGTGTGTGTGTGTGTGTGTGTGTGTGTGTTTTAGAATATGAGTAAGCATATGTGTACGCGAGCATGCGTGTGTTTATGTGAGCTTATGCGTACGAGAAGTGCTAACGCTCAGTGCACAAGCCTACTCATGCACAGACCCGCTTGTCTGCGAGCAACTCAACCCATGTTCTAGATACGGGAATGGTCACAAGGACCAATTATATGTAAACCCCGTAACACAATATCTGGATAATGTGTCAATAAGTTCGCCGCGATGGAAATATAAATAAACCATAAATACATCGGAAGATAAACCCACAGACCGAAGTCCTCAAATAACCATAAATTTTGGCATTAAAAGCCTTAAATCTTTCTCAAGATAAGAATAAACAGTATTGCCCATGAATAAAATTAAATCAAAACAAACAGACGCAGCAGGCCTAGGCGAACGCTCCTCTCCCCCGGGCCATATAGTATGTGTCGATGGTTTGTTTTAGGCCCGTAGCATTAGACAGGTTGTAGAGCATTATGAATGGCGAGGCATTCGGTTACAGCCAGGGGTCGGGGGAGGAGGGGGAGGAGAAGGAGGAGGTGGAGGTGGAGGAAGAGGTGGAGGTGGAGGAGGAGGAAGAAGAGGTGGAGGAGGAGGAGGTGGAGGTGGAGGTGGAGGTGGAGGTGGAGGTGGAGGTGGAGGTGGAGGTGGAGGTGGAGGTGGAGGAGGGGGAGGAGGTGGAGGAGGAGGAGGAGGAGGAGGAGGAGGAGGAGGAGGAGGAGGAGGAGAAGAAGAAGAAGAAGAAGAAGAAGAAGAAGAAGAAGAAGAAGAAGGATAATAAAAATAATAAGAATATAAGGAGGAGGAGGTTATGGTGGCGGCGGTGGTAAGATGAAAGGAGAAGAGGAGGAAGAAGCATAGATGGTGGTGGATGTTTTAATGAAGAAGAATAGTCATAATACGATTGAGCACTGATATATTTATTGATCGTCATTTCTGTCTTCGTTATCTCAATATTTGTTATAATCACATTATAATTATTATTTCTGTCATGATTAAGACCGTAATTAGACCAATCTGTATCATTCATGACGCTGATAAGAAATCAGCCTAACATGAATGAACCCGAATATAACACGTGAAAAAACGCGCAGGGAAAGTGTAAAC
>NW_028234409.1:17494721-17499721 GCF_977035675.1 Penaeus japonicus | reverse complement strand
GCCTCCAGCCGCTCCCAACAACCCCCACAGTGCGTCACACGAGCTCTGTTCAGCCTAAATACCTCCTCGGAGCCAGACCTTTGTGCTATTCCATTTATTCTTCAATTGTTATTCTCTTAGCCTCTCATGTCTGACATTGTGACGTTCTCAAGTGATAATTGCTGATGCATATCGACGCATTATCACAAGTTACCACCATATCGGCCACTTCTGGTCCCGGGGCGAGGGAAGGGCAGGGGAAGGGTTGGAGCTCTTGGGCGTCTGTGAGCACCTTGTTGTTACGAGGTTCCCCTGGGGAGCCTCTGATGTCTGAAGAAGCCTCAGTGTGCGCGGTGTGTTCGCCACCACTTCCGCTCTCGCGCCACCTCTATTTAGATTAGTATTTAGAATCCGTGCACTTGCATCCTTACACGGATCGTAAACACACACACACACACACACACACACACACACACACACACACACACACACACACACACACACACACACACACACACACACACACACACACACACACATATATGTACGTATGTATGTATGTATGTATGTATATATATATATATATATATATATATATATATATATATACATATATACATATATATGTATACATATATATATATATATATATGTATACACATATATATACACGTGTATATATATATATATATATATATATATATATATATATATATATATATTCATAGATATACATATACACACACACACAATTTCCAGACTAGCTAACGACAGCAGGAACGTTTTTATAGAGCGAAATTTTGACGGCTAATCCATTTGCGCGAACTCCCTGAAGTGGCGAGGTCGAGACACGACTCCCCATAAGGTCTTCATATGGACGTTAACCAAGACAAATTCACACATTGAGGTGTCACCGAAGAGCGCCCTTGCTGTACACTCGCTGTGTGCAGCGGTTGAGACTAGCAGATCAGAAAATAGATGTGTATGTGTGTGTTGGGAATATATGGATATGATTTTGTGTTTATATATATATATATATATATATATATATATATGTGTGTGTGTGTGTGTGTGTGTGTGTGTGTGTGTGTGTGTGTGTGTGTGTGTGTGTGTGTGTGTGTGTGTGTGTGTGTGTGTGTGTATGTACACATATATACATACATATATTAGATAAACGTATATACACGATTTATTAATGTTTATTCAAAGTTGCATCATAACTAGCCGTTAGAATATAGTTGTCAGAACATGCAGTCTTAGTTACCATATTCATAGTTGTGTTTACAGCTTTCCACACAAAACATGATACGGCTATTTTTCTCATAGATTATGATATCCCTCACTGTGCCCTCGTCTTACAACAATAACCCCGTTGTAACCTTAAAGAGAACCCCCCCCCTTTCACATACGCAGCGTTAATGGCGAAATAGTCACTTTCCCCATTGCTACTTCACAAACTTCCTTCCAGACTCTCAAGACTTCTTCGGCATAATCTGCTTGTACTTCACCATCACACCTCACCGCTACCTTTCACAATTTACCACCATAATCTCACCATCACCGTCTCATATCCCTCTCCCACTGAGAGAAGTGGGGGGGAGGGGAGGAGAGGAGGGAAGGGGGGGAAGGAGAGGAAAGGAGGGGGAAGAGGGAAGGAGGGTCAAGGGAGGCGGAGGGAGGGAGGGAGGAGTAGGAGGGGGCCTGTGGGAGAGCGATGTGTCCCCTGTTGAAGAACAATGGGTGTAGCGCTGGGAGAAGCATGTAGGGTCACGGGAGGTCACAATGTCTGGCGATTATGACGGTGATCGGGTCGTGATGGGGGTGTAGCAGCCTCCTCACGTGACTTGGGCGTCTGGGGATTTCGACTCATGGAATTTCTGTTACCATTTTTTCTCTTGTTTTTTTTCGTACGCGGTTCGGTTAGTTTGCTGTTGTGGGAGTCTTTAAGTACGGTCATATTTTCCAAGGGGTTTTATGATGGTAATGATTAAACTGATAATACTAGGATTTTGCATTGCCAGATTTATCGGTAATAGAGAAAAATAAGATTCTCCAGCCAACATTCAACCATCATTGAGACGTCTTGTGGCATTTCCATTAACAAATATTAGCATACGTGCTTTCAGAAAAAATGATGAATTGATACAGCGTCGCCGAATATGATTATAATAGCAATCAGGGTCGGGCGATGGGCTGGGCAGCTGCCACAATACGGTGGCGAGGGATGATGGCAGCCACGCTATGCCTGATGCCTGATTAATGGCCTCATCCACACCTCCTTGTACCTCCTTTTCCTCCTATTCCTCGGATACATGTTCCCTCGCCGTGTTTTCTCGGCTGTCTTGTACTCCGAGGACGCCGGATTTTCGGGCTTATTTTATTCAAACGATTTTCGGGGGTGTATTTCCTCGCTGTTCAGACCATCGCGCTCCTTTTTCGCCATCTTCACTAGCAACATTTTCTTCACCCATTTTTTTTTTGTTTTTTTTTTTGTCATATACTTCACAATCTTCCTCGTCATTTTTTTTTATATGTTCTACATCTCCCCTCGCTGAACATCCTCCTGTATCCCCATTCTCTCCCCATGCACACCCCAGCCCCATTCTTCAGGAACGACCTGTTGGCTTCTGGCTGCTGCCGCTGTCATTCACAATGAAGTAAGAATCAGTATCCGCCTGGATCCTTGTCACGTCACAGGTATGATGAAGAGCTCAGGCCCTGCCCGTGGGCGAGGAGGTAGGGGGGGGGGGCGGAGGGGCGGCGGGCGGGAGGGAGGTAGGGAGGGAGGATGGGAGGGAGGGGTTGAGGCTGGAAGGAGGATAAAGGTGAGAGGGAGAGGGGGAGGCGGTGGTGGAGGGAGGAGACACGGTAGAGGAAGGGATAACAACGAAAGTTGCTGATGAAGCAAAAGAGTAAAAAGAAAAGAAAAAAAAAGTGTGCATATATGTGTTTGTATGTATGAGTGCGTATGTGAGTATATGTGTATATGTATACATACATATACATACATATATACATGCAAGCATACATACATGCATGCATAAATGCATACATACATGCGTACATACATAGATACATACATACATACATACATACATACATACATACATACATACATACATACATATGGAGAAAGAGCGAGAGAGAGAGAGAGAGAGAGAGAGAGAGAGAGAGAGAGAGAGAGAGAGAGAGAGAGAGAGAGAGAGAGAGAGAGAGAGAGAGAATATTAAAAGTGAATGCTGATAGATTTGACTTCTTTTAACCTAGTTTAAGTATTGGAGTCGACCTGTTTAGGCTGGACAAACATCAGGTTGAAGTTCACGCCAAGAATAAAAATGATGCGGCTGACAAAGAAAGAAATCAGCCAGAGAGGAAATGCCTCGGTCTGCCAGGAGAGAGTCAAATAAAGTGGCTAGTCTGTGAAAGGGAAATTTATAAAAGAAATGTCCTTAATCATGCCCCTTCGCGGCGTTATCCAAGACTCCAGGATTCTCAGGGTCTCTTCACAAACGCCCCGGTGATGAACAGCGATCGGTGCCGCTAGAGTACCTTCCCCCGGCGGCCACACCTCGCCTCACGGTGTTTTCTCATCTCGCTCAAAGACCCGCAGCAAAAAAAGGAAAGTGACCCACCGAAAAGGAGGAATAGTAAATCGGTACCGAAGCGCGGCGAACAAAGTCGACAAGACTCTGCAAGACAACTGAGTGGCAGTCCGCAGCGATTCAGCGGAGGTAAATCATTGTTGTCCTCTGTCTTCCCGGCCACAGATTCTACTCTGTGAACGACCCTAAAAGGCCAGTGGACTCTGATTGTACAGATTCACTTAGGCAGTCCCACGGCGGTCACTGTGGCGGAGAGCGCTGGAGTTCTCGACCTTTTCAAACCTTCGGGAAAATCGGTGGGATAAAAGGAGTGATCCTAGACGTTAGAAGAGATGGGTTTATGAATGACACAGGCGCATTGGTAAAAATGGCTTCTTAGATGGTTATTATTATATGAGAAATGATGTCCGGCGCAATGCTATAGCAAGAGTGTGAGCGGCATTGGACGTCAAGATTTCCTGAGGATGCGCCTCCTGGTGAGGCACCTTGGAGCATCTTCGCTTGCGTAAAAATTCCTTGAAATCTATACAGACGCGATGGCGAAAGAGAGAAGAGAAAGAGCAGCGTTGTTGTCGTCAGCCATAAAGGCACCACACGGACCGTGCACTGCAGGAGTCCCTCGCCTCAAAGACGGATCCATGGCAGCCGAGATCATTCGAAATACAACGAAGAGAAGCAACGATGTTGTTAGTATGTTCACGGGTCTAGCATCCCGTCGCTGCCCGGGATTCCCTCTCGATTTGACACCTTAACTTAGCATCTTACAACAGAAGTCGGGATTCCCGCGACCAACCTGCGCATTCTGAACGCAAAACAAATATTGTACAATCATTTATTCGTTTGTGTATTCTGGCCGCTCCGAATTATTTTGTTAGTCTGGAAACCGAACCGCGATACCTACTTTTTTCACGTGCCGAAAATACTTCATGAAATTTCCTCTCTGACATGCATAAAAGCTCCACGCACTCTAGGGGTTCAGAAAAGGGTTTTGTTCTCCCAATCAAGAGAAATAGTAATCTCTCCACACAAAAGGCCCTTAAGATAAAGCACACTTAGACATCCTCTCTTATCACACACAAGCGAGTCACGCCACGGCTTTGAGTGAACGTTTGCTTTGTAAATTTTGTATTTTGACCGGCGAATAACACATACAAACACAAAGATTCGATTTAGATGTTGAGAGGTGGTCAGTCAAGCGGGTTCCTTTTGTTAATAGTTTTCACACGGTAGCCGTCAACAAAAGGGAAAGATGCCAGTCAGTAGCCCGTTTTTACTCATATATCCAGTCACTGTTCCGGTTCCCGTTTATATATATTTACTTGTACATATATATATATATATATATATATATATATATATATATATATATATATATATATATATATATATGTATATGTATATATTTATGTATATATTTAT
>NW_028234409.1:17414721-17489721 GCF_977035675.1 Penaeus japonicus | reverse complement strand
CTCTCTCGCTGGTGCGCCGTGCGAGTGGTAGGCGAGCGAGCGAGTTGGCTGGCGGAGGAGTAAGCTTTTGGAACTCGTCTGAGAGTGGCAGTCCAAAGGCAGGACGAGTGATGAATTGGCTCTAGATGTTGCTGAAAGGTTTCACTATATTTTTTTCCGTGTTTTTGTTCTTTTCTTTTGTGGTATTTTTTCGGCCCGTGTGGCAAGTGCGAGTATAAATAGACACAGATATCCCTTTAACGTATAAAGAGGCAGTAAGTGTCCCGTGATAGCCATTTTTTAGCAGTGTGTTTTAGAGTCATGTCTCTTTAGATGTTTTCCTCTATTGGCCAATAAAGATAAAGACCCTGAGGGGCAACAGAGACTATTTCAAATACCGACGGACCATAAAGAAATGAAAAAAAAAAACAAAAAAAACAGCTTATCATAAATACGCCCCATATTCCATACGTTCTTATTTACTCCGTTATACCATGTAGGTTGTAAATTCATTCCAGTATGCCATATATCATATCAGGGGTGGAGGATGAGGGTGGAGTCAGGAGGGAGGGGAGGGGGAGAGGAGGTGTGTGAGGGGGCGCTTCTCGTGGTCACTTTTACAACTTCTGAAGTCGTTCATGCGTGTAAGGTTTTGTGTCATATTTTTTCTGAGACTACTGGTTCGTGCGGGTCACGTCCATATAAGTACGTATGTATATATATATATATATATATATATATATATATATATATATATATATATATATATGTGTGTGTGTGTGTGTGTGTGTGTGTGTGTGTGTGTGTGTGTGTGTGTGTGTGCGTGCTTTGTGTATCCCACAAGAGATGATAAGAAAGAGCGAAAGAAGAGCTCCGTCCCGCATTCACACCAGCATTTACGTCCTCGAGTATCATTGCGTCCATTGAACCAGCGGAGAAAATTCGGAGCAAGGCAATCAGTGAGTCTAAATTTACTCACATCATTATCCATCTCCAGGGACACAAAGGTCCTCTCCCGACCTTAGCACCTACGCCCTTCTTCCTCCCGCCCATCAATTTGTAGTGGCCGGGAAACAGGCCATCTTAAACTGCCGGATTTTCCTCCTCTACAAATTAACTGCTGATCGGCCACGCCTTCTGTACTGTCGACAAGGCGGTGGGGGGATGGAGGGAGGGGGGGAGGAGGAGGGGGGCGGGTGGCGGGGGTCAGGGAGGAAGGAAGACATTTGGTTTGTTTGTTTCTGAGTGTAGCTAGGTTTATCCTCTTTTTTTTCCTAACTTCTACTTGCTACCGATTACGAATTATGATTTGATTGCGTCATAATAGTAGAAGTAGAAGCAGATCGTGATAATAATGGTAATTGATTATTGGAATGACGCCAATGACAACATGGGTTTAAATGTATCTAATATATTTCTTTATAACTGGTCATGATAGTTATTAATAGCGATTATAGCAGAATTGGGCAAAACAAACCAACAATAACAGTGACAACAACATCATCATCCTCGTGACAGTGATGATACAGTGACCCTCATCCAAATCACTTCCTCGACGATAAGCCAACTCTAAGGCATCATGTCATTATGAGGAAAAGAAAAAACGAAAAGAAGAAGAAGAATCAGAGAAAAAAGAGAATCATTCAAAGAAGTGATTCAATCCCTTTAAAGGCTCTGGCGAGGTCCTTTCAGCACACTTGACCCTCAGCCCATAATTGCTTCCGATCCCCTCGAGAAAATTAAGTCCCCTAAACGGTGAGCTTCGTGGCAGCTGGTCAGTTGGCGGAGCATTGGGAGGAGAGCATTAGCTGTCTCTGCTTCGCTCTCTCGTTGTCACCGCTGTCTTCGCCACCGTCGTCTTTCTCATCCTCCTCTTCCTCATTCTCGTCCTCCACCTTTCGCACTTCCTCTTTCCTCTTCGTCTTCTTCGTTTTCCTCCTCCTCTTCCGCTTCCTTCTATCTCTCTTCCTGTTTCCTCTTCGTCTTTTCGTTCTCCTCTTCTTCCTCTGCTTCTTTCTCGCCTCCTTCCCTTTCCCTTTCCCTCTCCACCACCATTATTCTTCGCTCCCCCCCTTCTCTCATCCCCCACCCCTGTTGACACACTGGAGACGCCGCCACCCCCCACCCCCCTCCTCTCCCCCCGCCTGACACGAGACGGCCCTCGGCGGCGGCCACTTGTGACACGAACACATAATTTGGCGAGTGTCAGCCCAGGGTTAGGGAAACAGTTGCGGTCTCTGTTTTGTTTCCTTCTGCGGTTTGAAGTCGGTGGAAAGTGCATTAATTAAAGGTATTGCTCTTTCGTATGCCTTCGGGCCTGTCTTCGGTTATTGTTGGTATTTGTTGGAGTCTTTCAACTCCCTCTCTTTCTGTCATTCTCTCTCTCTCTCTCTCTCTCTCTCTCTCTCTCTCTCTCTCTCTCTCTCTCTCTCTCTCTCTCTCTCTCTCTCTCTCTCTCTCTCTCTCTCTCTCTCTCCACCCTCTTCCCATCTCTCTCTCCAAGTTAAAAAGAAAGCATGTCTTAAAAATTCACAACGAAAGAAACACACTCCCCCGGACAATGAAGAAAGTTCCAGCCTTGCCTCTGGTTCCCTCCCCGCTCTCCCAAGTCCAGCGCGCACACACGAGCTGCTCATCATCCGCCGCCACACACACACACACGCCCCAGTCTTACAGGAAGTTAATGAGCCCCCCTACTGGCACCCTCCTGACCCCCCCCTAACCCCCCCTGACTCCGCCCTCCCTGACCAGCTCTTCCCCTAATGTTTCAATGTTTGAGTTTGGGTAATAGGGGTGATCCTCCCTAACTGTTAATGGCCAGAGCTGGACACTCTCCGCTCCCCCGGCCATCTATCTCTCTCTGCTCACTCAACGCCTGTCTCTTTCTGGCCTCCTCCTCTCTCCTTCCAGCCCACAGCTTTTACCCCAGTCTCTCTCTCTCTCTCTCTCTCTCTCTCTCTCTCTCTCTCTCTCTCTCTCTCTCTCTCTCTCTCTCTCTCTTTTCCTAACCCTCTCCCTCTCCCTCTCCCTCTATCTCCATCCATCCATCTATCTCTCAGTCGACTTACTTATTTACATCCTTTCTTTCCCACACTCCCTACCCCCAACACTATCTTTATCCCTAACTGCACCCCCCAATCACCCCTATTTACCCACTAGCAAAGCTCCCTCCCTGGTATTTCCCCTCCCCCTCCCCCCCCCATCCTGCACCCTCGCGTCTCCTTCACCCTCACCCTCATTCCCCTCACCCTCGCCCCCGTTCTTCCCCTCCCCTCATTAACCACGCCCTGATATTACACTGCTATAGCTACAGTGGCGATGATGAGCTGTTTATTTTTTCGCTGTTGCATCCCGACCGTTGTATAATGCTGGCAATTGCTGTATCTAATATTCTCTTCAATTCCGTATTGCATATTATTTTAATTACTAATTTACTGTCTCTCATCATCCGAGGGGCCCTTAAAATGCTTTTCATTTTAATGCCATCTGCCCGTCTCTCCATGCTGTTTGTTGCGATTAAATAAGCTGTTTTATGGACTTAATTAGCAAAGTGAGTTTTACTGATCGTATTCTAGATAACGTATGAGTTTATACTTGTATCAATGACAGTCATTCTAAGGATGGTACGTGGACGATACGACACGGAGAGAGAGAGAGAGAGAGAGAGAGAGAGAGAGAGAGAGAGAGAGAGAGAGAGAGAGAGAGAGAGAGAGAGAGAGAGAGAGAGAGAGAGAGAGAGAGAGAGAGAGCTCAAGTTTCATCACATTGTAACCGGGTTGCGTAATGAAGAGCAGTAAACAATATTAATGTACGCGGGACATTAAAAAGATACCTCTTTATTATTAGTTCACCAGATGCTACGAAACACATCAAGACATTTCCATTTTTGGAGAATCTCTCTTTAACACCGTCCACCCCCTCCCCCCCACCCACCCACCCACCCACACCACCCTACCCCCTCCTCAAGAACTGCAAAACACTACAGCCTCTTAAATCAACCCCAATTTATACCAGCAGCCTTTCCCCCCCACCACGTTGCTATAATTGATTTGTAAAGAGTTACAGGAGACTACTAGGAATTGCTATCGTTTCCTGTGCCTCGTGTTTGCTTTGGTCACTTAATAGCGTTTGTAATTCAGTTGTGAGGGAAGCCGTTTATGTAAGGGACTCATTATTCACGGTCAGTTATATACATCTATATTTTTTTTCTTTCTTTTATTTTTTTCTATTTATTTATTTTAATCACACACTTCCCCCTCATTATCACGAACCGACAACTGAATGACAGATGTGAGTTTATTCATCCTCTCACTAAACAATAAAAGACATGCCATTCTCGCATGCAATTAAATGAAGGCACACATGCACATACTATTTTCGTCATATCAAAGGCATAATTATGGTCATTTGCCGTTTCCAAGATTTCCCTTCCCACTGCTAGACTGCAGGATATTGCCTATTTATCCATAATGATATTAGGCCAAGCGCGGGTACGAAGTGTCTCTGCGTCTTCTGTATTATATATAGAATATATAACGAACAGATACGAATGTATGGTGGAACGGGAGATAGAGAGAGAGAGAGAGAGAGAGAGAGAGAGAGAGAGAGAGAGAGAGAGAGAGAGAGAGAGAGAGAGAGAGAGGAAGGGCGGGGAAGTGAGGAAGTTACAGAGTGCGTGATGATGGATGAAGCAAGGGAAACGATAATGGGCGGAGCAGCTGTAAAGTCAGCGATACCCAGACTAAGATGAGACACCTGCATCTATTCCTCAGAGAAAGCTTTAGTGCGAATAATTTCAATCCAGTGATGGGTAGCTGGTTCTCCTCACGCCGAATTTAACAATAAAAGACCCAGCGTTTTTACACAGTATATCATTCCGCATCGTAGTCGTCCTCATCCAAATTCTAAGCCGATATTTAGCCAAGCATCATTCGCTCGAAGACTAACCCCGTAGCAAGTCAGGAAGCGAAAACAATAACCCCAGATTCCTTAATGAGGCGTCACTGAGAATCGACACATGGGCCTCTTCCGTAGGCTTGTGTGCCCGGGACCGTCAAAAATTTCCATAACAAAAGCTAAGCGTCCGATGCATTACTTCCCTGTCGGTGTTCTCACGAGTTAGTAAAAAAAGAGAGAGAGAGAGAGAGAGAAAGATAATGATAATAATAATTTCCTCCGTGCAATCAAAACAGTCAATAGCCTGGAAAATGACCGGAGGAAAAAATACCACCGCTTTTTAATATTCCTGTGGCGTGTAGACAGCAAGCAATATCAATAACGGGGAATATTTGGGAATAACATCAAGAGCAATATTCGTTCCTCTACTGCCATCAAGGCGGCCAGAAAAGAGGGAATATTAACTCCTGGCAAACGTGGGGGTGTTCCAGAAGTAAGATCAGGCCCATCGCGCCGCTCATTACTATGCAGTACCTCCACCAGCTAATGAAGGATCGGTCAAGCGTTGTTGATGATTTTGGCGCCATCTACAAACGATCTGAGCGGTTCGGGACGCAAATGCTCTCTTTGTTTCTTTAGTGGGCGCGTTTAATAAGGCTGCGGCGATCAGATATTTCCCATAAAGTGAACGACATTAGTTTGTGTGACATTTCACGAAAACCACTTTCCTTCATAAACACCACGCGCGGGTACGAAAGTCTCTGCGTCTTCTGTATTATATATATAATATATATTACGACGAGATACGAATGTGTGGTGAGGAAGAGAGAGAGAGAGAGGAGAGAGAGAGAGAGAGAGAGAGAGAGAGAGAGAGAGAGAGAGAGAGAGAGAGAGAGAGAGAGAGAGAAGGAGAGAGGGGCGGGGAGTTACAGAGAGCGTGATGATGGATGAAACGATGAAACGAAAGGAGAGAGAGGAGCAGTAAAGTCAGACTATCTATGAGTCACATAGAGGCTAGCATGACCCAGACAGAGAAGAGACACCTGCGATCTAATCAAGAGAGCTGAAGTTAGTGCGAACCATTCACAGTCGCATTGGGTAGCGGCCAATTTAAGACCCAGTATATCATTAACATTTAATAATCCCCCACCCCCAGCGGTTTTAATCTAATAACAAAGCCGCATCGTAGTCGTCCTCAACCCATTCGCATCAAGAAAGCCAAAAAGCCAAGTCCCGACCGCCCCAAAACTAACCCAGTAGAAATCCTGAAGCGTCCTCACAATAGCCCTTTAATCCCGCGGGAGGCGGCAAATAGAATAAGACACAAGGTCCTTCCATAAGGCTTGTGTGCCCGGACAAAAATTATTCGTAACAAAAGCTAAGCGTCGATGCATTACTTCCCGAAAAAAACGAGAGAGAGAGAAGTAAAAAAAGAAAGAGAGAGAGAGAGAGAAGATAAAGTAATAATAATTAATTCCAATAAATCATAAAAGTCAATATACCTGGAAAAACCGACATATGAAAAATACCACCGCTTTTTATATCCCTGAAATATGTGTAGACAGCATATAATATCATAACACAGGAATATTTAATAACATCACAAAACTGCCATCAAGCGGAATAAAGGGAAAATAAAGCCAGAAAAGAGGGAATATTAACTCCTGGCAAACTGGGGGTTATCCCACCGCTAATCTCATTACCAGTACCGCTCTCGCCTACCATTTACCGTCCACCAGCTATGTGGGGATTCGTCAACGCGTCAAAGCAATTTTTTCTGAGCGCGTTTTAACCATCTGAGTCGCTCTTTCTTGTTTCTCCTCTTTGTTTGCTTTTTTTTTCGGAAGATATTTGGCTGCGGCGATCAGATATTTCCCATAAAGTGAACGACACACCACTTTCTGTGTTTTTTCACGAAAACTCATTTCCTCTATCAACTCCTTTGTGTTCGCGTCTGATCCGTTCAAAACTAATCATCCCATCGGGACGCTTCTCATTCCCTCTCCTTTGCTGAGCGGCCGCCCCTCGCCTCCCCCCGCCCCGCTCCGCGTTAGCTTGCATGGACGTCTCGCTCTCTCTCTCTTCATTTATTTATTGATGATAAAGTCCTCTCTATCTCTCTTCTTAAAAGAATGATCTCTCGAATGATAAACGAACAAAGTAAGCGCGGCGGCCATCTCGCACTGGACGCGGCAACATGGAACCTGCTTCCAATAATTAATTCTGCGACTCCTTCTGCCAATACGAGGAGCGGGGCATTAAGCTTGGACATCGAGACCACTTGCGGTTCTTGATATTGTATTGGTGGAGGGAGAGGAGGAGGAGGAGGAGGAGGAGGAGGAGGAGGAGGAGGAGGAGGAGGAGGAGGAGGAGGAGGAGGAGGAGGAGGAGGAGGAGGAGGAGGAGGAGGAGGGGAGGAATAGGAGGAGGAGGAGGAGGGAGAGGGGAGGAAGAAGAGGAGAAAAGAAGAGAGAGGGTGGGGTTGGGGGAAGGGAAGGAGTGGGTGTGGGGGTGGGGGTTATGTGTCTGGACTGCGGTCACTTACGGCAGAATGTTGCTCCTTCTGGCCGCCCTTTTGTTCCAGCTCTCCGGGATTTACGAGATTCTTCGGTTAGCGTTATGGCGGACACGGTCAGTAGTTTGTCCGCTGTCATCCCCACAAGTTTTTATTGGTACTTATCAATTTCTTTAATTAAGGCCTAGATATTCTGAGGCATTTCCTCTTTCGCGTCTTTTATGCCTTTCTTTATCTTTAGATGTGAACTCGAATGAGAAAAGGGAAATCAAATGGAACGTTTGTGAACACATTTATACATCTACCAAAAAGCCATACAAAACAGAGACACAGACAGACAGACCGAGACACAGACTGAAGTCACGGACATACATAAAGGGAAGAACGGAAGAGATTGATTTAGCGACTAACGAGTCACTTGAGTGTGAGTTGAGGCCCTGAAGACGAAGCGATAAAGAACTCGAGAAGGAGTCGCGTGAACTCATTAATAAGGATGTTGGGAACTCTTTCTGTAAAGGCTCCATAAATTCTGGCGTATTGTTGTGGTATGATCCGACATCAACGACGGCCTTAGTGCCATCGTGCACGGACTGTACCCATTGATTCATAGCTGATTTGCATAATAAATATAGCACGTTTGTGTAACTTCCGCTGCGACCCAACACCCTCCCTCTCTGGCCCAACAACGAGTAGTAACCACATGGCACGGAACCCCGCCAAATAAAGGGGCTAAGCATCAGACTCACAGGCTCTCTTTGTTCCTTTTCGACAGGGCGAGGGGCGGGGACACAAAATCAGATCCTAATCATGAAGCACAAGTCGAATGTAGAGACGGACTTTCTGCCTCGAATTTAAGGAAGAAAAGAAAGTCGCAGAAGCGCACAGCCAAGATAATGTTCACTAACAAGGCGAAGCTCAAGTGTTGATAAGTTCTGCTAATGCACGTAATTAAGCGAAGAAAAGGACCTTACCACACAATGACATAAGGGTGAAGACTCCCTGTTGACAATATGCAAATAACACACACTTGCTGTAAACATTACAGTGGGGTGACGTTTGAAAAACTGAGAATGTCATCAACAAAGATGCTCATATTTGGTAGAGACTGAAGAAGAGGAAGAATAGTAATGCTTCACCAAACATGTTTTCGCAAAAAACCTTGTGGGTGATTCTGAACACAACACCGCGAAGATGGAGGAGAGACACCCTCGTATACTTAATTCAACACTTGATGGCAATTATTATAGGCCATTACGTCCGACTGCCCGGCCATAAGACTGCTGGATTCGTAACACGACTCCAAAATTAGATACACGTGACGACCCCTCATATTCTTCTGTCACAAAACGCTGGTCACTGATAAACAGAGCAACACTCCTAGGACTCCAGCTTCATGAAAACGAGAACAGTTCTTGTCTTCCTGAAAACCCAGCAAATAGAAATTGATGATGTTAGCAGCGTCCAGAAGTCACTAACCCTCACCCGCCTATGGGGGCCAAAGTCCTTTACTAACCGATATGTTACTGATCCTTATCGCAGACTAAAGTGAGGTGGCGCCATCGCTTGTTTAATGGTCGTTTGTGCCGTTCGCTGGCCTGACCTCCATACTGATTCATGGAGTCATGCAATGTCATGCTTGTTAACAGCCGCCCCCTAGTTCCCTTCATTCCGCTCCTTTGAGTGCCAGTAGTTTTTGAAGCAGCAGCACTCAACTGATCATGTTCAGCTTGTCAGGGCGGCATGCTTGCTTACTTGCCTGCCTGCTTGCCTGTCAGCATCGCTCTCCCCAGCTATTCCCTTCTCATTCTCTCTCTTTCTCTCTTTCTCTCTCTCTCTCTCTCTCTCTCTCTCTCTCTCTCTCTCTCTCTCTCTCTCTCTCTCTCTCTCTCTCTCTCTCTCTCTCTCTCTCTCTCTCTCTCTCTCTCTCTCTCTCCCTCCCTCCCTCCCTCCCTCCCTCCCACCCCCACCCCCTCCCCCTCTGTCCATCCAGCAATCAATCTAACTATATAATATATATATATATATATATATATATGTATGTATATATATGTGTGTGTATGTGCGCGCGCGCGTGTCTATATGCACACTTGCCTCCCTCCAACCCCCCCCCCCCCTCCTTTCACCCGTCTGTCTCTGGCGCGCCCGAGAGGGACCTCCGCCTCCCTCCCGTTTCTTCCTCCCTCGCCCCCCCCCCCTCTCTCTCTCTCTCTCTCTCTCTTTCTCTCTATTTATGTATATATATATATATATATATATATATATATATGTATGTGTGTGTGTGTGTGTGTATACACGCGCGCGCACACACACACACACACACACACACACACACACACACACACACACACACACACACACACACACACACACACACACACACACACACACACACACGTACACACACATACATACATATATATATATATATATATATATATATATATATATATATATATATATATATATATATATATATATGCATGTATGTACATTCGCATGTAACAATGTTTTCAAATTCTATTGCAAATTTCGCATCATACAGTCGCAACAATATACAATAGTCTACGCAATGGGACCCGTTCGAGCAATTTTCGGAAATCCACATCTCTTGACGTCGCTGGTGCTTCGGAGTTTTCGTTTTCTCTTGGAACGTCTCCCCGACTCCGATTGGTCAAGCAGACATCGTGGATTTATCTTATTGGTCAGTCTGGCGAGGCTCCTTTGCCATTGGCCAGTCGGCAATAAAACATAGTGCTTCAGATACAATTTTGGCGATTCAGAACCATGTTGGGGGCTTTTATGTTTTCCAATTTCCTTTCGACTGCCCGTTTCTCCATCGGGATGCCGATCTTGAACAGGGAGCTGATCTTTCCAAGGAAGAGGCATTGTGAGGCGAAGGGCACTTATTACCTTATTTGGCAATGCGTTTCTTGACATGGCAACAGCAGGACACACTGAATTGCGTTTATGACGGCCTCTGTTTATATTGGAGGGAAGCTACTTACTAAAGTCCTTCCTTGATCATTCACAGCGCATCACTCCTTGTCATATTATAGCGCACACGTCCACATCCTCTCCTCTCCTTTTGGTCGAAAATCCTAAGCTTATTTATTTACTTTAGCTGTCCAGAGAGGTCGAACAGGGTTGACCGAGGGGAGTGTGTAAGGTTGTTGTAAGCCATAGTTGTGTCACGATTTATAGACGCTGCAAATGCGGAAATGACGCAGCGGGAAGGACTAACTTCCCCCTTAATACTGAATCCTCTGTTCTCGATGCTCTTGTTTTTTATCGTCATTTCGATCTGTTTTGCGTCGTCTATTAAACTATCAAAAATCATTATGACTTCATTACATAATTTAGATAATTGTGACCTACATGCATTCGCAATTTCTCCATGAGTCGGGGGCCCCGCTCACTGCGTCGTTCAGTCCGCTCTAATAAATGTGTGCCTGCGTCCTGTATAAACAAATAGATGCTGGCGAGAACATGATGATCAAGTCTACGAGAAGTATAGACAAGTTGTATCTTCATCTGTAATGAGGGACGCGGCGCAGCCTCAACCCGGCCGTTCCTTTCCTTTCCCAGCGCTTCCATCAAGTCCTCCCGCATGAATATTCATCAGCCATCATTATTCACCATTAAATGTATCCGGCTCATGGTATCCGCAGTTTTATGTATCATGAGACCATGGCTAAACGTCATCGTTAACGATCATTACTGTCATTCTCTACTTGGACAACATCAGCGGTTAGTGAGGCAGGAATGTGCAAGGAGACACACCCCAATGTGGAGAGGGTTAGAGGGGGGAAGATAGTGTTAGACAGGATGCTCTAGAGTGGAGGGTTCAGAGGGGAGGGAGGGAGCTTGGGGATGATTGGGTTCGAGTTACATAATATAGGTCTTTTATGGTGTTCATGGGTTCACAACTGTAGAAGTCCTTATCAACGCTAATGATGATGATATCCGAAGCAAAATATTTTTGTGTCATCCATACTTCCATGTATCAGCGGAGGGATAATGACCCCTAATTCATGGTTCCTTTTTTAAAGTAGTTCTGTAAATGGTTGTCAATTAGAGAATAATGCAACGTAAATATAAAACTACGATCATTATACTCTTAGTCACCTCAGCCACCATGCAGATCATTCGACAATACCAAAGAAATGATATGATAGCCAGACCGCTGATAGAAAAATTGCCTTTAATGACTCTTTTCGAAAATATCCCATTATGTATAATACAAGAAAACACATTGTGTCACTATACTTCGCTCTTGAACACACTAATCTCCAGGCAGAAAATTGTATGAAATTTTATGATCCCCAACGCTCCTGCGTGGAAAAAAGATCGGGGCATCGTCCATATGATAAATAATACAGCCACGCCCATTTCGGAATGTTGTCATACGGGGCTTTGTTGTGTTGTCTTTTGTGTGTTTATTGAATTCTTATTAGCTTTATGTTTTCCCTTTTTTTTCTTCGTGCGTGTTATTCAGACGTCGTTATTTTCTGTTTATTGATTCTCTCTTCCAATTCAATTATCTTCTATTTGTTCTATGATGACGGGGTATGATTTGTGGCATTCTTTTAGCATTAGTTTATTAGGTGGATATTATTGTTATTAGCACGTTTGTTGGTTTATCTAAGCGTTTATTAACTAGTATGAGTTGTGCCACTTTTAAATTGTTGTTTATTGCCAGCTCTCTACAACAGCTAAGAATGACTCATGCTGCTTAAGCCACAGACCTGGTCCTCGACGGAGAAAATAAAGTGTCTGTGATTATGAAACCATTGTTTTTTTCTCTCCCTCTCTCTGGCTCTCCCTCCCTTCGGTATGCATTCCTCGTTTTGCGTTACCCACAAGTATACTTTATCAGAAAGAAGAACATGGTAGCGGCTCGCAATTGCACGCGTGTCCCCATCGACCAGCCCACATAACATGGTTGCAATGTCCAATCTCCACTCGATTGTCTAAAGATCTATGTGCATGAATCTCATTTCCTTTCCTTTCGCCGCGTTCATCGGGTGCCACACTATTCTTCTGGGACGAACTTTAACTGGGGTATAGCATGCCGCTACTCAATACGGTGCACGTGAGGAGGCTGTTGCACTCTGGTCAACTTTGGTCCTGTTAACTTTATGTTGCCTTTATGTGTTGTCATATGATCAGCTATTTCGGGCAGATGGTGTTGGCACTGTAGTGGAGACGGCGGCAGTGGGATGTGATGGAGATGGTGGCAGAAGCTGCGTTAATGGTGGTGGCCTTGGTGACGATGGTTATATATAGTGATGGTGAAGGTCCTTCTGTATAGTGATAATGCTGGTGACTGTTTGTAAGATGATCGTGGTTGTTGTGTAGTGGTGATTGTGATTGTATATCTGTATATAGTGAAGTCGGTCGCGGATAATCAATGATGGTGGCTGCATATAGTGACATTTGTACATACACAGTTGGCGACTCTGTGTAGTGACGATGTACAGCGATGCTTCATGGTAGAAAAAGTCGCGAGCGAATGAAACAGCTGCGAGCGGAATTGACTTAGGACAGCAAAATGCAGAACGAGGGAAACGGTAAAGGCGTAATAGAGGATAAAGCGTGCATGAAAGAGAAGGGGTCAGGGAGTGTGGGAGGGCTTGAGTAAGTAGGGTTGGGAGGGCCGGAGGAATGGCGAGGAGGAGGAGGAGGAGGAGGAGGAGGAGGAGGAGGAGGAGGAGGAGGAGGAGGAGGAGGAGGAGGAGGAGGAGGAGGAGGAGGAGGAGGTTGGGGCAAAAGCTGGTGCAGGTGGTTGTGGTAATGGCTGTTTTTGTAATGGAGAGAACGGCGGCTGGGAGTGGTGGGGCTTGTGGGGAGAACAAGTAAAGGAATATGTACTTGATATAATACATTCTAAGGAGAGAGCGCGAATAGAATGTCACTGCCAATGCAAAAACGCCACCCGCCATTACTCCGTTGCTTTTTATTATTTATCTTTTTGTTTTGTTGTATCGTCACGGATATAATTGCGCAGAAACGAGATTAGGCCTAGGATTTATATTTCATTATCCCCTTCGAGTTTCGTAACTATATGATGTCATCATAACCTACTTCAAGGTTATCAAGAGACGATTCGATCAACTATTATTGGAATCGATGGTCATTTGTTTCACGTCGAGGGAAGCCCTCTGATTGGTAGGTAGAGTGTACAATCATCCAATCAACGTAAGCACCTGGTCTACCTGTCTCGTTCCAAAATATTCAGGTAATCCAAAATGTTAACGGACTTGTATCCAAGATTACGATTATTATCTTTATCTATCGATATATCCAAGTCTGCTGCGAAGGCAGAGGAATATATTAAAAGCCGGGAAATTGCTACTCACATCGCCGTAGCGGGCTGTTTCGTTGGTCACGTGACCGTTACACATACACCGAATATTGTTATTAATGGTGATGACTTCTTTAGATAAATGAGCGTAAAATACCGTCCCTATGAATGCACACAAACTGTTTCTTGGTGAATTCTGATGCACATCCTGCTCTCGTATCGAGAACCAAGTAAATATTCAGCTCGATATTCCTAAGAGGGCAACGTAGTTCTAAGCTAATAAGATGCACGAATTGACAAGATACAATTAGTGATAGAATGGTTATTAAATTGTGTACTTAATATCTTTTGTAGGGCTAAATGATATTCCATTTAACGCGAGTTTAAAAGTTTCTTCGTAGCATTATTTCATAGTCGTCATTAGTAAAACAGGAATGAAAGTCAAAAATAAACTTGTGTCAAATGAATATATATTTTCATCAGTCACAACAAAAGATTTGAATGCACAGTATATCTTCTTTAAAACAGAGGAAATCACAAACATCCACGAGCCACGGAACGGAAACGTATCGTAAATATTTTCATAAAGGCTTGTGAAAAAAAAAGAAAAAAAAAAACATTCACTCGAACATTTTTCCCCCCGTACAAAATTTCAACGTTTTTACAGCTTTAGCCGTTAGCGATGCGCAACTGGGCCGAAGCAGGAAGAATCGATGACAGAAGGCATCCCTGAGGAGCACCGGTGGGCGTGAATATGCAGGGGTTCCCTTTCACGCACAAAATACCGAATCCAAACCTTCTATATTGTGAGGACTCAATCGTTGCGCTTTTGTTTTGGCTGGACTTCTATGAAACTGCGAAAAGTCATCTGAAGCGTTTAATTAACTGCAGCCCCGTGGAATGTATTTATGGAGCTATGTTACAAATGTAGAAAAAAGGCTATAGAATAAAATATATAATTAGTAGTCCATAATGAATGCGACTGAGCTGAACGCTATAGCGTCACGTTTCGAACAATAATTATATATTTATTCTATCTGAAGCCGTTTGCGCGCTCGGTAATTATCTGAATTGGCTCAGTTAAGTAGAGTGGAATTGCTCAAGACTTACGCAAGCCACTACCAAGAAAAAAATATATGTATAAATAAATAAAATGAATACAAGAATTAAAAGTACGAGAAGTGTTGGCTGAAGAAAGTTAGAAGTAAACCTAAACATTCCATCCCGCCACATATAAAAACGAGAAAGGGAATAAAGAAAATAAAAGAGAAGAAAGAGGGATAGAGAGTGAAGAAAAAAAACCTTAACAAGTATTCAAAACTTTGCAAAAACAACCATTAAAAATCTCCTTTAGACGGGGGAACGGGGGGGAGAGGGGAGGGGGGATGGAGGGCGACTCCCGAGGAAAACAGAATCATCATTTCCTTGGGAGTTCGACACTTCCTTACACTGTTTGTCTTGAGAGAGAACAGGGATGCGGAACTCGAGGGGATAATAACGACCTTTTTTTAAAACTTTATTTGGAGGGGGAATGTCTGGGAATTTCCTTAGAACTGTGTTGATTTATCCGTTAAATCAACCTTCCTTTCCTTCTTAACGTCTTTTTTTCTCTTTCCTTTTTACCCGCGTTTTTTTTGTTTTTTCCTTTTTTTAAGTTTCTTATTTTCTACGGCTTCTTCATCAACACCTCAATCTTGTTACTCCTCGCACACCCCCCAGCGATAAGAAATGATATTTCGTCCAAAACTGATACATCTGACAGATTCCGCATTCCCCCGTCACCTGCTTCTTTTCTCTTAGTCCCTTTTTTGCGCGCCTACTCCGCCAGCCCCCATTAATGAATCACCACGCATGCCAATCCCAATGTACATCAAGAAGCCAAAAACTTCCACTGCGTTCGAAGGTGAAAATTCCGATTTGCATTTCAAATGTTGTACTACATAGTGCTCAGCGCGGAGATTATTGGATTGAAATGTGACAAGAGAAAGTCTTGGTGTTACACAAGGCGAATATCAGATTTGTTATCATGTATCTCTACGGCAAAGTGTGTATGGAACCTTTTATGCAAATACACTAAAATTCTGTCGGATCAAACCCCCTCGGACGGCCTAGGAACCATGATATTGCATTAGTGTTCCCTGCATAAAAACCACCACTACGAAGGGGGCTGTTGATGCTGCCATCTGGGAGAGAAAAAGTGAATTATTAAGGCATACATCTACTGGAAGTACATTCTGTATGTACAGTAATGTAAAAGTCTCCTATTTTAATGGAATGCTTATTGTTAGACTTGAATCTGAAACTTTTACGTCAAATGAAAATATTATAATGCAAGAAAAAAATAGGAATAATAAATGCGCTGGATCTCGGTGTTGGTTCTCGTGTATCGCGTTTCTTGAAAAGTGCTCACCCACAAAAGATGCCGATTGGCGGATTAGGTGCTGTGTCCGAATTCCACATTGGGCAAGGCGGCCGTGCTAGTATTTCTGACTTTTGTATTTCAGCTAATCTTATTTTCTGCAGGGGGAAATATTGCAGATCTGAAAACCATGCGTCAGAATATCCACACCAAGTTGAATTTGGTATGTAAATGACCATCAGGAGTCGAAGCAGAAGTAAAGTGAAGCCAAGTCTCAGTGTTTCCGACACCAGATTAAAAGGGTTGGGTCCATTACTAAGGGATGGGGGAGTAAGTTAGGCGGATGCAAGGTTGCCGCATGTCGGCTGACGAGTAGTGGATGTCTTGCTTGATGAAAATAATACATTTTGCCCAAATATAACGAAATTATTCGCACATGATGACATCGGATCGGGAGATTAATTTCCATTACACCCAATGACAGTAACAAGCAGTGCCAAGACGAGACGAATGCCATTTTTAGCGCATGGCCGCGAATCGGGAGATTTCAAGGCATGATGGGTAATATGACTGATCGGGGAAGATGGCTTAGATGAGAGTCAAGGTTACCAGAGAACCATGTGTGGGGGCAGGGACCAAGTGGAGAAGGAGGGGGAGGAGGAGCAGGAGGATGGGGAGAAGGAGGGACAGGAGGAGAAGGGGGAGGGGAAGGAGATGGCGATGAAGAAGTGGAAGCTAGAGGAGAGAGGAGACTTCACTCCATACGTGATGAGGGAAGGAGTCTTCAGGGAGTCTAGGGGGGAAAGAATCTCCGAAAGAAACAAAAGTTGAATGAAAACGTAAAGAATATACAGGCTATTTTTACGATTGTTTTTATTATTTTCCATCGTTATCATCATTACCGTTTCCGCTACTTGCTGCTGCTACTACGACTAATAATGTTGATTCTTTTACTGCTACTAGTGGGTATAGTACTACTGCTACTGATGCCACAACTACAAATAACACTACTACCACCACCACAACCACTACTACTGCTGTTGCTATTACTACTAGTTTTCTGCTATTACTAGTTTTGTTACTACTCTTACTTCTACCACGACGATCACTACTACTACTACTACCACTATTTTTAACACTACTGCTACCTCTACTACTACTAATGATAACGATGATAATATTAACAGTATAATAGTTATAATGTTTTTTTATTGTTTTTGTTTTTTTAATGAGAAAATTGATAATGATAGAAAGAATACTGGTAACTGTTGTACATATAGTAATTATTAACGTTTTGAAATTATAATAAACCACTAATGATAAAATTAGTGAAGATAATACTTATGATGATGATAATGACGATGATGATATTATTATCATTATTATTATTATTATTATTATTATTATTATTATTATGATCATGATAATAATAGTAACTTGAATAACGGTGACGTTGAGGCGAGCACAAAGGCTGCGAAAAGACCCTCGCGAGTAAAGCGGCGGCCAGGGAATCATACACCCGAACCTTCTCCAAAACTATCAAGACCAAACACAATGTTACATATCGTACCCCGCCAAGCCATTGCCATCGCACGCACACAGACATTCTACACATACATAGACACCCACACGCTCACACACACACACGCACACACACGCACGTTCAGCACCCGAGGCTGCGGAATTCAGCTTCATTCTCGAACTACGTCAGCACACGAGGCCCTAGCTCCACTCCTGACCTTCTTACTTAGGATACTTACACTTATTACACGCTTCGGCCAACCTACCACCCACCACCAATGCTGCCACCAACACAAAACTCGCCCCCACAAACATGACCGCTGCCGCCGCCGCCACAACCGCCGAAGCAATTGAGTCAATCACAGGGCAGAAGGATCGGGCCAAGTGACTGATTGAAGTGGGTTCAGATCTCCTACTCGATGGGGGTGAGCTGTTATTGAAACTCCTGCTGAGCGATCGCCTGATGCTATTTTGTTTACTTGTTTATATTTTCCCAATCCTTCCTTCCTTTTTTTTCTTCTTCTTCTTCTCTTCTTGGTCCTTCTTATTCTTCGGGCTCGTATGTGATTTGTGTAAAGTACATACATCAAAAGGAGCTGCGACTTACCCTCCAACACTTGAAGTAGACAAAGGTTCATTCGGATAGCCATAAAAACTCGGGCCCCTTGACGCATACCATAGGGGCGTCTATAGAATCACGTGACTGACTCATTGATGATGTTGAATGATCGTTACAAGGATAATTGCCATCAGTGCGTCCCCTAACAAAAAATATGAGGGTAGTAGATAGGGTATGCCTACAATGCCCCTTGACTAGATCCCATTTCTGTCATTCACAAGTAACTCGTAGACCCATTAAAACAAATGCCACCGACCATTATTTTTACACATACACGTTACTAGTTATCTAAAAGTACATATATGCGGGTGTGAGGAAGAGGCTCAAGAGTTTTCGACAGCTGTTCGTACAAGTGGGATTTGAATGAATGACGTCACAATCCGTAGACGCGGGTCCGCCACTTTCATGCTTTTATTTTTTGTCTCTCTCTCTCTCCTTCGCAAAGTGTCTCCCATCCACGAACTGGGATCCCTCGCCGTGAGTGCACCAATACCCTGGAAAATACACCGAATTCAGAGCAAGGACATATACATATACAAAACAATCCCAAAAGCATGAAAGATTGCCTATGGGATTACGAGCGTTCAGACTGCCACATCAATAAACATGACGAACACAGAGTACTGGATAAATAAACAAAACTATATACCGTATGGGAGAGCTTTTTGGGCAGATTTAGAACTTATCGGAGGCTTATATCACCGCTCGGGTTTAGGATCCAACAGGCTGAAACGGGATCCACGGCTGTTTTAGGCCCTAATATAGAGTGGGAGGGAGAAGGGGGCGGTAGGGGGGGAGGGGCGGGCTTAAGATAATATATATGGGATGAAAGGCCACGACTGATGCGAGGGAATAAGCCCACTGCAAGGAAGAACAGAGGAGGCGCAAGAAACCCCAAGGATTTCGCGACAGGAGAAGAACAGGGGAAGAATAAAGAGAATGTAGAACTGAAACGAGTGGATTTAAAATAGGTCGGGAACCTTAAGCCATAATTGGTAGTAGAGAGAATTTGTCTTATTTTAGAACGGCTGTGATATATTTATATAGCTTGCGCCAAAGTTACCCCATTTGGATTTTCAAAGCCAATGAACTCGTTGCAATAAAATTCATATCCTAGAGAGAGAAAAATGTGTGCGTGTGCGTGTGTGTGTGTGTGTGTGTGTGTGTGTGTGTGTGTGTGTGTGTGTGTGTGTGTGTGTGTGTGTGTGTGTATGTCTGTCTTTGATGTGTATGCAGACACAGTTTTAAACGTCGCGTCATAAGTTTCGCTTCGGCGTAGTGCACTCACACTGCTATTGTCCTGACCGTGGTGTAAAAATAAAAGTGATCGCCGCTAATAAAAGATCACCAAGAGCCACGCCGTTATAGTTGAAGCACCTATTCGAAACACCAGCAACAGCGACTATAATGTCACTAATGCACTTAACACCATCTTACCGCGAGATCTCCAAATCCCCGACACTCTAAACAAGTCTACCAACAAATCCAATGAAAAATCCGAAATCCCCTGAAATCCTAGACAGGGGAGCAGATGGCCGCAAGAAGGGCAGGCGCGACACCATGGATAAGGGGGAAGAAAGGCATAAAAGGAAAGAAATAACGCGTAGGAGTCAATCCCAAAAGAGGGGGAAGATATCAAGTCACTGATGGAGCTAAAGGGTTACGGGGACCGGCGAAGGGCGAGGGTGGGGTGGGGGTGGGGGTAGGTGGTTGGGGGGATGGAGTGGTTGAGGGTACTGAGGGGGTTGGAGGAAGGGAGGGTAGAGCGGGTGGAGGTGGGGGTGGGTGGGGGAGGGGATGGAGGGAGGGTGGGAAGGGAGTCGGAGAAGGGTTGAAGGGAGGGTGGGTGGATGGGTGGGTGATGGGAGGGAGATGGGGAGAGACGAGGGCTGGCTGGCTAGCTGGGTGCAAGGGATGTGGGTAGGGGTGGGGGGTGGTGGGCAGGGATGGAGGGGGAGAGAAGGGAGGAGAAGGGGGGAGGGGTATTTGGGCAAGGGTGGCGTGGGTTTTATTATTCTGTTTATTTATGTTTGATTTGAAAAGACACCCTCCATGCGCGGTTCACTACTGTACATTTTTTCCCTTTTAGACGACCCCTCTTTTTTCTTCTTCTTTTTTTCTTTAACATATGATAATCATTATACGCTTTGCTTCTGGTTGGAATCTTTAAGAAAAAAAAATCGTTCAAAGTGTCTCGACGATATTACATATAAGAAACTCCTCCCTCATATTCCGAGAGAGTCCCCCAAAAAAAACATCATAGTTTTTAGCAAGATTTTATCACTCTACACATACTATTTATCAAAAAAATTGACATGATTAATAATTCAATAAGCTCCGAGGAAGATAAAAAGGAGAAGATAATCTCCCCCTCCCCCCCATTGTAAGTGTGAGCAAACAGCTTTTTAACGGGCCGACGTAACGCCTCGGGTCCTTCGGTAACTCTGTTCCTTACATGCCGATGGTCCAACTTTTGCAATTAAAACTCTCATCAATGCTTTCACATCCCCGCGGACCTCATAATTAATCTTTATGCTCGCTGATGAAAGGTGATTTGAGAGAGAGAGAGAGAGAGAGAGAGAGAGAGAGAGAGAGAGAGAGAGAGAATGAATATACCAAGAGTAGACGCAAAGTTTCATCTTATGGTAATAGCAACCTGATTCCCTTTATTTTGAAATATACATTCTCTTCATATTTCTTCATCCCGCCCCTCCTCCTTCCTTCCTCTCCTTCCTCTCCCCTTCCTCCTCCTCCTCCTCCTCCTTCCTCCCCACCCTCTCTCCTCCCTTCCTCCTCCTCCTCCCTCCTCCTACCCCCCTCCTCCCCCTCTCCTCCCTCCTCCTTCCTCCTCCCCCTCCTCCTCCTCCTCCTCCTCCTTCCTCCTCCCCCTCCTCCTCCCTCCTCCCCCCTCCTCCTCCTCCTCCCCCCCCTCCCTCCTCCTCCCCCCCCTCCTCCTCCTCCCTCCTCCTCCTCCTCCTCCTCCTCCTCCTCCTCCTCCTCCTCCTCCTCCTCCTCCTCCTCCTCCTCCTCCTCCTCCTCCTCCTCCACCACCACCACCACACTCGCGTCCGGGCACTGAGGCATGTGACAACTGCCAGGTTCTCCCGACAGAAAGATGAGCATTGCCGTAGATGCTGATCATAACGGCAGATAGCAGATTATTTCGGGGACTAAACGACGGTCCTAATGATCTGAATTTTCCCGCTTTTGAAGATGTATGCGAAGGGGACAAGTTAAGGGAAAGGGGCTTAGTAATTGGTTGTTTGGGTATTTCTTATTTCGTACTTTTTTTCTTTTTTTTTATCAGATGATGTATCACTTAATCTACTTATTACGCTCATCTCCCCTGACTTTTTTCGATTTTTTCTTTTTTCTTTTTTGTAACTTCTTTCACTCGTTTCGGTGTCTAACCAACCATCTTTTCTCTCATGCTTCCCCTCAACCTCGCCCCTTGCCGACCGTGCCCGCCCCTTCTCCCCCTCCCCCCACCTCTTCCTCTCTCTCTTTCTCTCATTCTTTCTCCTACTTTTTTCTCTCTTTCTCTCTTCTTCTCTTATGCACTACTTTTCCTTCACTATCTCTCTCCTCTTTCTCCCCCTCTCTCCTCCATTTCCCCCACTCCCTCTTTCCTTTCTCTACCCTTATCTCCTCCCTTTCCCCCACTCTCTCTCTCCATCTCCCCCCTTTTTTCTCCTTCTCCTCACCCCTTTTCTCCTTCTCTTCCCCCCTTTTCTCCTTCTCCCTCCCCCCTCCCCTCCCCTCCCCCTTTGCCGCCGCCACGCTGCCGTCGACCACGCATGTTCCAACCCTTTCCCTCCATAGATCATTCATTATAAGTGACTTTTGATCCGGACCAAAAGGGATGGATTCAGATCGTATTCAGATGGGACTGAAAAGGATCCCACGCCTTAATCTGAACAGAGCGACGTGGGATATAAATGTGTTTGGTTTTGACGTCTATGGCATTTTTTTTTCTTCTTTATCTCTTTCCTTTTTATATAAGATGGGAATCAGAACGATGCCAAAAGACCCGAACTGAAAAACAGGCTTCATTAGATATATTCATTTTTTACTTCTTCTTCTCTCTCTCTTCATCTGCGGTACAAATGCTAAGAAAAAGGACACAAAACATCCTCCTATATGGTACGCAACACCACGCGCGTATCAACTACTTCATTTTATGCGTAGATGATGTTTTTGCCGCGTCCATACGATCCGCCACACATGGGGTTGAGGCGGGTTGGATCCTTTCACTAAGGGAGCTGGATTTCATGAACGATTGATGTGAAGCATTAGTATCCCGATTATTTTTTTTTTTTTCTTATGTGCATTTTCTTCTCGTAGCATCATCTTTTTTTTTATGAAAGTATTACTATGCGTAACTTTTGAAAGTGTTTTTTTTATTTCATTAAGAATGCGTTTTTTTGTTTTGTTTGTTTCTTGCCGACTCGGAAATGTTATGCAACGTATTCATTCTAAGAGGCACGGCATTATTGAAACGCCAAAAATCACGTAAGGTTTCGCCAAGACGTTGACAGTTTGAGGGATCGAATGCATAAAGCCGCTGTACACTTAATCCCTGGAGCGTTATTACGAACTCTGTGCATCACGTCACCCCGTACATCTTCCCGGTGACACTTTGGGAATTATGCTTCGAGAAGACACAACAATTTTCGTGCTATTAAAAGAAAAGAGGGGATGGGGGGGGGGAAGGGGGAGAGGGGAGGGGAAAGAAGAGTCACATAAAAAAATATGTTGTCTTCCAGCTGTTTTGGTTCAGGATGGGAACAAGTAGGGGAACAAAATGAGATGGGACGAGGGGAAGGGGCGGGGAAGGTGGTGGGTGGTGGGTGAAAGGGGTCATGGGAGAAAGGGGGGAGAGCTCGGAGGGAAAGAACGGGAGGGTGGGGGTGGGGAGGGGAGGAAGGGAGGGTGATCTGGTGCATCTAATATTTCCTGATATTTATCTGTTACCTAAAACAAGGGGTTGAGAGAGAGAGAGAGAGAGAGAGAGAGAGAGAGAGAGAGAGAGAGAGAGAGAGAGAGAGAGAGAGAGTCGAACGGAACAGGACTAACAAAAAGCAAAATTCTTCAATTAAAAGTCGAATCAACAGTCGAAGAGGAAGTCCAGAGAACTTACGAAGAAAATTACCCCCCCCCCCCCGAGTGTGTTTGTGGTTAAGGATGCGACTTAAATGAGGTTGTGACTCTCAGGTTGTAGATGTCTTGCAGATGGTCATGGTTGTACAACATGCGTATGTACTGGAGCTTTGCAGAACTTAGTAAAATCATGAGTTTAGAGGGACCAGGCTGGAGTAACCGAACTTTCCTCATGGAAATGCACTCATGGGGTTATAATCACCTCTAAAGTCACAATGATTACGCTTTATGCGGTAATCACGGGTACACCCTTACCTACATGTCGTAAACATGGTTATTACGTTTCAATTACCGCGCTCGGCCGTATTTCTTATCCGGGAAGCATTAGAGCAGTTGGCATAACCTCCCCTCAGACGCAAGAATAAAGAGGAGGGCGCGAGCCACGGCCAATGAGGAGTGTCCAAGAGCGGGACGTGGAGAGGAACAAAGAGCCAGAAGCAGAGAGAGCCACGGTGGCACCCTCCTTTTTGTGTGCCGCTGCGCGATGGGTGTCACATGGCACCAACCTTCCAGCCAAGAAAGACAATTAGTTGCACAAAAAAGGGAAAAAGGATCGATGGCGTTGACTTTTCAAATGTGCTTGAGTCCGCTTTCAGCAAACGCACACACACACAAAAAAAGTTTTATGCTCCGACTTAAAGCATTAAATAACCATATGAAAAAGTACTCAAAATATATATCACGCAATGATTAAATATATATGCTTCGAATTATTGTTTGGTGTTAGATTCACCAGTAAACAAGGCCGGGAGAGAACAAAAACCCTTGTAGATAAAGCTTCATTTGAAGAAAGCTTTTGTTGGCTACATGTGACAGTCATTACCACTTGCTTTTTGCTCTCCAGTTACCGCGTCTCTCTTACCCATTTATTATTACAGTTTGGAGATTAGACCGCCTCATAATTCCACGGTTCCCAAGTCCTCCCGCTCCGTCACCAGGCGCACGCACGCACGCACGAAGGGTAGAACTGATATGAAATATACAAATAAAGGATCACAAGTCAAAAATTTACACATTAATTGCTAGCATCAGTCAAGTGCAGTGTCTGGTGGTACCTGGCACCCGGCAGTAATTTGCATATGGCACTCCGGCATTATATAACATTTTGACAGCACCCTAGTGTCACCTGATCCGGCCTGGGCCAAAGAGAAAAAAAAATCGGTCTCCTCATTTGCATACTCGGACATCGTATGACTAGGAAGTTCTGTTCTTTTGAATTTTAGTCGCGTTTATGGCCATGAATTGTGGAAATTCTGTTTATAATTTTCTAATTACTTGGAACCATAGTTTTTTTTTCAAAAGTAGCCTCGGCTTTTCTGTCTATGAATTCACGTATAGGGTATGGATATATATATATATATATATATATATATATATATATATATATATATATATATATATATATATATATATATATATATATATATATATATATATATATATATATATATATATATGCATGCCTACAAACATACATATATATACAAAAACACACACACGTGTTTGCGTGAGTCAATAATCTGATCCATATTACCAAATAGTAGTACCTCATGTATGTATGAATATTCGCTAAAACTGCTCGATAAAATTTTAGTGGTTTATTCACAAATTCGCATAATACAGTGTTTGTATTTGCGTGTGCACAGAGCCATTGTGCCAATGCGCGCATGTATTTCTCTCTCTCTCTCTCTCTCTCTCTCTCTCTCTCTCTCTCTCTCTCTCTCTCTCTCTCTCTCTCTCTCTCTCTCTCTCTCTTTCTCTTTATATAAATATATATATATATATAAAGATATATATATATATATATATATATATATAAAGATATATATATATATATATAAAGATATATATATATATATATAATATAATATATATATATATATATATATATATATACTCATATATATATATATATATATATATATATATATATATATTATATTATATATATATATATAATATATATATATACATACATACATACATACACATACATACATACATACATACATACACACACATATGTGTGTGTTTATTTATATATAATACACCGTAACCCTTGCCACACAAACAAGCACAGAGCCACTCTTGTGTACATAAACATACGAACGTATAATTATGGCAACATTTACAGATCAATATCGACGCGTCATCTTCCCCTTCTGTGTTATTACATTTCCTCCTACGCAGCCAATATGGGACATTAGGAGGTTATTACCCGGCCTTTATTCATTACTGTTATCACTGTGTTTCTTCGCTCTTGGCGCTTGGTCTCTTAGCGTCGCTGCTGTATTTGTATTTCTCTGGAGAGGTAAAGGCCCATAAACACACACACACACACACACACAAATATTTTTAGACAAAAATGTGTATGTATGTATGTATATATTGTAACAAACGCATATACATGCAAACACAAGTAGATACACGCGTTTACATATACTTATATTTATTGTTTGTTTTACAGTATTTTTCTTGTTTTAACCATTTAAGGACATTCGGTTACTCTTCGTTAATATAAGTAATTATTTCTTATTCTAAATTATCTTGCACCCAGTGATTATCATTTTTCCCATTCACATTATAACTAAAATATCTTATAATATCTTGATGTTGAATATAGATTATCTACAATTTCACAATTCAGGATATATTTATCTATCTAACACATTATCGAAACATCTAGCACAGTGCAAGAGTTTCGCCCCATGTTCTTTCCCCACCATGTCTTTCGTGTTTATTTATTTTATTATAAGACCGTACTGGAGTTCCGTACGAGTCCGCGTGCTGCTTTGTGTCACGTGATGTTATAACATATACTCGTTCCAGGTTCGAGGAGCCGCATCCTCAAGTTCGGCGTCGGCTCTATCGCTAATGGAAGCTGCGGAAGTAGGTTCAGATGCATTTTACGTTCGGTTAAGGTTGTTGTTAGTGGTAGGGAGCTCTGTTACCATTCGTTCTGAATGGATGGTGAGGTTCTTCTTGTTTAACTATCTACCATGTAAGCGTTTCTCTTTTCTTAACTCTGTGGGAGTGAATGGTGTGACTAAACACTCACACACACATAAAAAAAAAATGTTTTGGTTTGGTTCTCGTGTATTTTGAGTAAGTATTGTGTTTTGTGTGTACTCATTATTTATATTTAATTTTAACTGCCTCCTTTTATCTTCGTAATAATTTTCCCCTTTGTCTTGCTTGGTTCCTGATTTTTCTTCGTATAACCTATCCCTATCCTAAGCTCCTTCCCGGCTTCCTCCCTCTCTTTCCTTTTTTCACTCTTACTTTTTTTTTCAAACTTCCTTCCCCTCTTCCTCCTTCCCCTCCGCCCTCCCCAGACTCCCTCCTCTCGCCCCGGCTCATCCTGTCTCCTGATCATCCCCATAAAACACTGTCTGCTTCCTTAACGCTTCCCCACTACTGTTCTTTTTCAAGCCCTCGGCCACAGTTCATTAGCATACTGGTGTGGGAGGCTTGTTCCCACGATCACAAGGTGGGCGGTGTTGGGTGGCATGGGCGGTTGACGTGGCATGGGCGGCCGTTAGAACTCGGTGCAGCGGCGGAGGAGAGAGAAATCCATCACAGGAGAGGTTTACAGTAGGTGACGCTAGAGCTTGAAATCCTTTAAATCTGGCGGAGAGCCTCGAGCATATCCTTAGGCCTAACGGGAGGAGCTGATGGATAGGTCGACAGACTCTGCCCTCAGCGGACTCGATGATAAATTATACATTCCGTCCTCGACAGGTGTTTCGTTTTCTTCAATAAAGATAGAATACTCGTGCATGGGCGGAAGGTGACAGGCATCCCTCCCCCTCATTCCCTCCCTCCCCCCTCCCTCCCTTCAGCTGACATCTTGATAACAGTGACAATCGAACCCTCAATCCTTTACTCTGTCACCAACTCAAACTGTGCCTTCTGGAACGAACCAATATATCAATCAGTGCCATCAAGACCATGGGCCTTGAATAGTGTGGGAACGCTTGGAGCCTGGCCTCTTTCCCCTTCCTCTTAATTTTACCCCTTTTCCTCCCCTTCCCCCTCCCTCGTGGTCTCCCCTCGCCCGTCAAAGAGTTACCCCCCAGGAATGGCGACTGGGGAATGTTATGTATGACTTCCCTTAGCTGTGGCATATTCAAATTTCCCAGACAGTTATGAAGAACGTATATCATCCGATGGGAGGACAGGGGGTGGGGGAGGGGAACAGAGCAGGGGGAGGGGAGGGGGCGGAGGGAGAGGGTAAGGCGTGGCGGGTGGGAAGACGAGGGAACAGAGGGGAAGCGAAAGGGGGGGGAGACGATGAGGGAAAACGGGCGCACAATGAATTCTTTTACATAATTATTTGTTTATTTCTTGTAGTATATTTCATATAGACAGATAATAAAAAAATAGTTGATGAGACGTGCCTATTTCAAAGTAGTAATGCAGTTTTTTTAATATCTGTGATAAGATCATTGTTTCGAGTCTGTCAACAAAGAAAACGGGTAAATGTACTGTCGCAGTTCCTCATTAGAAGCGACGCGTTCTTGTTCTTATAGAAATACGTCAATTAATAGTTTCACGATGGTGGTGTCCTTAAGTCAGTTTCCGTAATCCTTGAATGTTCTGCTTCCATTGTCTTTGCTTAATGCACTGTGAAGGTTCTTGAGTATAATAAACACATTCCTCCTTAATTTTCGTTGTTTTTATTACTGTTAATATTACCTTGTCTGAGTGCTATCGGTCCATCGCGGTCGCCTCCCAGAATCATGGCCGACATAAATATCTCTGATGTAGTATTTTATGCAGCGTTAGATGACAGTACCGTCATATGCGGCGAGGCTACACTCAAGTGCGGCCGTAGTAAGGATAAACGTTATGGTAGTTTGAGTTGTTGAAGTAGTGGCAGTGGCTTTGGCTAAGGCGACTGCGGTTAAGAAGTGATGGCGGCGGTGTAGGTGGCACTGTACGTACGGACGCTAGGATAATCGCCTTAATGCCTTCGGTGATGGTGGTGCGTGGTAATAAGCTTCGACTAAAGATGGCGTTAGTGGTGTTAATGGTAAGGGGCTTGTAGTGGCGGCGGTGTTGGTGGTTGGTGCGATCGCTCGGGCCGTCATTATGTAGGTGGACTCTGAGGTGGTGTGGTGGTAGCGGGGGCGATGCAACTCAGACAGATTGCCTCAATTGGTTCACTTAGTCACCCACACAAAAACACGAAGTATGAGCTGTGGATGAAGAGGCAAGAGGAGAACCGGCTGCAGGTGGAAGAGGCGGAGGAAGGGGAGGAGGGAATGGAGGACGAGGAAGGGAGATGGGAGATGGAAAGACGAGGAAGAAAGGGAGAGGAAAGCCTTGATTATAGAGAGAGCATGCATAATGTTTTTTTTGAAGAAAAGAACAAACAAAACGCCATGAAAATGATTTCTCAGAAGGGAAAAGAACCGAGAAAAGGCCACAAAAACCGCCCCAGGGTACACAAAAAAGGCGGGAGAGCGAAACATAAAGTAAACGAAGATGAGAGAGAAGGACTTGGATGGTTGACCTCCACTTACTCATGAATGGTGAGTCATAAGACATTCATTTATTGTCCTCCCGCGCGGTGACGGCAGAGGCTCCGGCCTACCAAGATGGAGGAGGGATGCCACTATTCTTACTTCTCTGAGGATTCTGCTCCTTTCTGCGCGGCTATTTTGGCGGCTGTTCCTTGACGTTGGGAGGGTGGAGGGACGGGGAGGGAAGGGGCTTGTTTACATGTCACACACACTAACACACACACACACACACACACACACACACACACACACACACACACACACACACACACACACACACACACACACACACACACACACACACACACACAGACCACACGTACATACATATACACATACAAACATGCATACGTACGTACATCCAAGCATGCGCGCACACATGCATAATATTATGACTACCCATAACAAGAGTTCTGACGAGATCAAACTGGTCACTTGGTGAAGCAAGCAGTTGAATCGAACAAAAGCGCCAAAGGCAGCAGCCCGGACCAAGCAGACGCAGCAAAGAAACAAAAGCAGGAGAGACTTCGTGCTGCGAGCCACGTTACTTATATGTTATCTGTCACATACCCAAAATAGCGTATTATAAAGCCTTCACGACTGACAGAAGGAGGAGAAGGGAGAGTCGTAATGAGACCCCCTTATTCCAACGCTGCTATCTCGCGAAGTGTATTGCATGAACAGCTTCGGAAAATATATTAAAGCGTGGCATCACACGAATTTTTCGTGAGCCCTGAAGGGCGAGCGTTTGAGCAAAGGGCGTGGCGCGAGGGGGAGCTTCGGAGGAATGACTCGACCAGAACGGCAAAGGCGAACCGACGTCGCCATCTGATCGGACACGACACGGCGACGAGGAAAACCGATCGTGCGAGAGGCGACAGGGTTCGTCTTGACGCGACGGCGCTGCGAGAACACGCCAGCACACACGCCAAGCAAACAACAACACGGGAGGGGAAAGGGGAGTGACAGAGGCGATGGGAACACGTGATAACATGAGGCAAGAGATATTCTTGCACAAAGGGGCCTGAATGCAAGGTAGACATTTTGTTATAGATGACATTATCGTGCAGGATGTAAGAAAGATGTGAAGAAAAATAATATAATAGACACAAATAAAACGGAAGAGTTTGGCACCAAATAACAATGTCTAGATATAAACGATAAGAAGAGAGAGAGAGAGAGAGAGAGAGAGCGAGAGCGAGAGCGAGAGCGAGAGCGAGAGCGAGAGCGAGAGCGAGACAGAGAGAGAGAAATTAAGAAACTATTTTGTCCTTGATTTAATTCTGAGTACTAGATTAAACTGTATCTAATGACTCCGTAATGATAAAAACAATCTGCGAACTTCTTGCCATATCCAGTTAAAGTTGATCTTGATCGTTTTCATCTTAGTCAACCTTCTGCTCACAGTCGTCTCTCTCTCTCGCGCAAGGCGTCGTCGTAACCACTAAAATTGCGGTGGTCGTCCGTATTTGTCGTCCTCGGCGACGTGGTGGCAACAAGACGCAAGTGTCGGGCCCTCTGATAAGCTCGTCACCATTGCTTATAGTCGCCGTCCTAAAACTGCAAAACATGATTTTTGGCCTCAAGGGGTTTAGGCCGGCGCTTAAGAAAGAGAAGGGCGACTGCTGCCCAGAAAGATTAACGTATGTTAAACACACTCTAGGATGTAAGGAAAGAGTTAAAACGTCTGACAACCCAATTCTAATTGTCGTATTATTCATGAGAATCAATTACTCTGTTTGTTTTAGAATTCCGTTTAAACAGCAGTCGTAGAAAACGAGATGCACTGAGATGCGTAGCAGATAAGACCGAAGGGAAATTGCCAAAGACTATTTCTTGGAAACCACGTTATTCACTCGCCGTAGTTACAGATGGACGTCACTCGAATTTCGGCTGTCGGGAGTTCCGAAGGAGAAATACTTCACCAACTACGGTTTAGGAAATTCACGCAGGAAGTAAATAAATATAATGTAAATAGGTCTTAATCTCCTTAACTCCGCTATCGCCGGCAGTGATATTTTCGAGTTATAGCGGCAAAATAGTGACAAGCCACTGCAAGAGATTTTTGGTGTGGCCATTTGGTCCGTAAAGAGTTGTAAACGCTTCATTATTATATAAATGTTAATGACACCGGATAGATTTGTTTTTATCATTAGGTTTTTATTAATAGAATCAACGCACGGCAGAGATAATTGTTTGATGAAATGTAGCGATAAACAATTCGATACGGCTGTTCATTAGAAGCCTTGATGGAATGGTAGGAAGGGAATGTAGTAGGGTAGGGAGGGGGAAGGGGGAGATGGGGGGGGGCAAGGGGAGATGGAGGGGAGGGTTGCAGAGGGTTGGAAAAGACTTAGATCTCCCAAACTGTTTATGGCACCCGGTCTGTATCTCTTAAAATCCTTGTTTTTATTTCCTTGATGACACAGTTGCATCTCGTGTCCAAAGCACCTTTCTCTATGACGACATTGGGCTTCCTCTCTCAGGTCTCGCCACCCCCCCCCCCCCTTTCCCACACTTCTCCCTCCCTCTTGACATTCCCTCACCCACCCTCCATCTTTCTTCCCACCCGCCCATCCCTCCCTCCCTTCCTCTCTTCCTCCCTCCCTTCCTTCCTACCTCCATCCCTCTCTCCCTCCCTCCCTCCCTCCCTCCCACTCTCCCTTCCACCCTTTTTCATCCCTCCCTCCCTCCCTTCTTCCCGAGCGACGTGAAAAATGGCCCTCCGCGACCGACACCCCGGCCGGATATTGATACAGATCGCCGGATACTGGATCACTTGCATAAAGCATATCAGTCGCTTGATCTGGGTGTGTCACACGGTCCCGCCTTCACCCCCCCACACCCCCTTTCCCTCCTCCACCCCCAACCTCTTACCCAAACTCCCCCATCTCCCTCCCCCCAACCCACCCTCACCCCCACAAACACACGCACCTCCTCTCCCCTCCTCTTCCCCGCCCGTGGGATCTGCAAGCGGCATCTTCACGCCCATTAATGCCACATCCCGCTGGTGTTTCGTGTATGCCTCTCGTAACCATGAAGGACCTAATTAACTCTTTACCGCAATGATGCTCGTCTCGGCGATGCAGATGGTCAGGATGCATAAAAGATGGCTGTGATAGAGGCAGTGGATAGGTTAAGAAAGATGGTGATAGCAGGAGGAGGATGATAAGAATGGTGAGAGAGGGATAAGGATAATAATTATGATGAATATGATAGTAATAACAAAAACGATAATGGTAGCATTAATGGTAGTGACAATAGCTGTAGTAATAGTAGTAGTAATGGTAGTTTTACTAGTAGCAACAGTAGTAATAGGAGTAGTAGTAATAGGAATTACTGCAATAATAATAATGATACAAAAACGATAATGATAATTTATTAAAAAAAGAAAAAAAAGAAGAAGAAACGACCGCTAGCATTTTCCCGAGTGATCGCCAGCATAATCCAAATAGCAACGATAACAACATACAGCTGAAGATGATAAGAATACTCCCTCTCTTGTCTCGATCACATGGAGAGCATCATGTGTTTGTTTAACAGTCATCAACTCCTTCTCTGTAACTCGCTCCATGCCCCCCCCCCCTGCCAGTCCTCACTCTCTTCCCCACAAGCTATCCTCCCTCCTCATCCCCTCCCCTCCTCTCCTCTCCTCTCCTCTCGTCTCCCTCCTCATCCTCCCCCCCTCCCCCACATCCTTTCTCATCCCCACAAGCCAACACCCTCCCCCTCCCCCTCTCCCCCCACACACCCCACCCAACCTTATCATCACACTCCATCTAACAGCATTATCAATTCCCGCACCCTGTACCTTCCACACGTGTCTATGGTCACTTACCCTGACACCTCCCCCCCCTCTTGCACCCCACCCACTTCACCCTTAATCCCCCACTACGAACACCACCACCCACGCCCACCCACCACCGCTACTCACTCGTTAACAACGGCTATCCTGAGACGCCCACACTAACCCACGCCCGACCCATTAACAGAGAATTCCGATGTTTGTGAGTGACTAAGCGAAAAAAAAGTCTTGAGGACTAAACAAATTGGTTTGTATTGTTGATTATGATTGTAGTAATAGCGGCAATAATCGCATCGCCGCCGTCATCATCATCATCATCATCATCATCATCATCATCATCATCATTATCGTCGTCGTCGTCGTCATCACTATTATGAATATTATTATATCAATCCGTATCGTGTATAGCTTTCTAACATATGAAATTGAAAGTAAAAAAACAACAACAACAAAAAACAGGAGATTTTCTACCATTCCCTTAACACGGGATTTGACTTTTCTTAAGAGTTATTAAGAAAAAGAAAATCTTCAGCCTGAACCTTTACTCATCACCTCTTCTCTTGAATATCAAGCTCGAAATATCCCGTTGCGTAATTGTCGAAGCACAATAAACATCCTGTCCTCAAAAATATCACTTGAAGATAACCAAAAAACTTTGAGTTTGTCTGATCATTTGATATGCAACTTCTATCGAGGTTCAGTAATTTGGCCTTAATGTAACCGCAACAAGATAGCAGTAACGAATTAGTTAGATTGCCTAAACACAAGAATGCACAAAGCAACCACCATCTTGCATGGACTATGAAATCAGGTCCAAATATACCACCGAAGCATAGAATACAGACGTCCTTAAGGTAGATAAGATCATTTGGGATGCCGATGTTTTAACCCTTATTGCTAATGGCCGGATGTCAGCCCGTTGGCTCTGTGCGAAACCACCCAGTTGACGAGTAAGTGAGTGACAGACTCTACCTTTCCATCTCCCTTGGTCTAATTCTCCACGCTATAACAGTAGGATATTGGTCTCTATTGCCTCGAAAGAATAGCACGATTCATCATCTCGATTCCTGCGTACAAAACTGACTACGAAGTTCTCACAAAAGTAGCACAGGGATCGACTTTTTAGTCCCCGATCATGAAACCATGTTTATAATCCCCGGATTTCGAGAGAGGCAAATCCATGGAGGTGTAGCGGGGTCCCCTTGCCTGTGTGTGTGGGTGTAATCCCCCTCCCTATCCCTCGCTCCCTGCCCCTTCTATCTACACGAGGGATGCGAGTGAGCTGGTGGTGCTAGCGAGCCCAAGGATTTCATATCATTAGGAGAGCTGTTATTACGTAAATACATAAATAAGTGAAGTGTTCTCTCAGGAATGTTATGCTTGCGTGTGTGTGTGTGTGTGTGTGTGTGTGTGTGTGTGTGTGTGTGTGTGTGTGTGTGTGTGTGTGTGTGTGTGTGTGTGTGTGTGTGTGTGTGTGTGTGTGTGTGTGTGTGTGTGTGTGTGTGTGTGTGTTTATATGCACTCGTGTGTTAGTGTGTGTGTTCGGGTGTGCGTTCCCGTTTAAATCCTACCAAGCCTCAGAGTAACATGATACATATAAGACCTGAATCTCGCTCTTGCCGCTTTTAGGTAAGGCCAGTGAATATCCCACTCTATCCACCGCAACTGCAGACCCAACCGAATCCTGCGCGGCATTACGCGGACCCAGTCAAAGTCTCCTCCCGAAGGCTTGCTCAGTGGCGTAGTAAGGGCGTCGCAAGGGCCAAGGGCAGGGGGCCCCCGACCACCGTGGCCACTGGACCTCCTTCACGCAAAGGCGAGCCCGAGGTCCGAGCGAGAGGGGGGAAGGGGGGGGGGGTTGGGGACCTTATCTCTCGTCAGCAGGATGTGTGTGGTTTGATACGCTATCATCTGACTTGAGAGCTTTTTTAGTTCGAGATACACCGTAATATTGGTGCTCTCTCCGCGGTGGGGGAACGCGCGTACATGTTATTATAAAGCTTTATGAGGGAGTACATACTAACGTGTCATTGCACGCGAGAGAGCGGCGTCCGTGAGGGAAGGTTTGAGAGAGCGTTGCAGGGTTGAATTTGCAATGATGGCCATTAATCCTGTGATAACGGAGAAACGAAATGAAACATGATCTCAGCGTTCTTCTAAACAGCCTGTGAGGAAGAAATACAGCCATGGGGTTCATCTCGCTCACCTAATTATATTACAGATGCTCACTCAAGTGGTGACAATGACGCGACCCTCATCGTCTTAAATAGGCTATGACTCAAACCGTCATATTACGTATGGACACAACAGACGCCGGTCGCAGCAAGGCCGTGTACTGTAGCACATTCTCTTGCTCTACCTTCACGCCAGCTTTCTCTTTTACCTCATTTACTTTCTTGTTTCATGGCCTCTTTATTTATTTTTCAATCTATTTATTCATCATTTCATTTATTTATTTTCTCCCTCTCTGCATGTTCTTTCCATCTCTCGATAATTCTGAAAAAGAAACTCATAGGAAACGAATCTATTAAAAAAAAAAAAAAAAAAAAAAATGCTACCCTTGCAAATTTCCTCGCACAGGAAACTATCAAGATAGGCAGCGTACAACGGACGTCTGACAACAAATTCAGCCTGATAGAGTAAATATATAGCGACCTACGAGTCCGAACACAGTAGTGTAAGGTTTTGCACAGAATGCTGGATAAATGGACTAATCAAAGGCAGATTAGATGAAGAACTGACCGAGGTTCTCGTATGCAATTCGCATCAACTGCAAGGTCACCCTCTCGCTGTAATGTTGGGGTGGCGTCTCGTTTGAGGGGGCTGCGGGAGCCTTGTGGTTTTCTTCGTTTTAGGAGCGTTAATTGTCTACTGCTTCTAGCCCATCACGCAAACATCATTTATCAAGTAAACACCAGTTCGCTAATCTAGAAGATTCTTTTTTTTTCTTCCTAGAAAGCTTGCGGTCGACGTAATCTATGATAAAGACTGGAAACCCACGTGTTTTCGGTCATCTTATTTCCTTAATATATCTCATGATTAAAACAACATCCTGTCAACATTCCAACCGCTAACAACCCGCGCAGCCCTTAGATTGCCTTTCATTTCCCTTCATTTGAGCAAGTATGCCCTTGTTACTAACGGATTCACGCACCATACTCAATGGCTTCCTATTTCTCCATCTCTCCTTGTAGCTCCCCCTCCCCTCCCCCCTCCCACCCCTCCCCATGGCGAACGACTAGAATGGCGGATGGCGAAGTAGAAGAGGGGGAGGGGGATAGGAAGGGGAGGGGGCGGAGCAAGGGTGAAGGAGGAGGGTAGGAGGGAGGGGGTGCAAGAGAGGATCGGCTCGGCCTCGGCTTCGGTCATATCCTTCATCAGATTTTATAGGATCATCAGGCCGTTGTGATCGGGATGTGCGCGATCCTGTGGGTGTTGTTGTTGGCTTCTTTCGCTGGCGCTCTTTGGCCGGGGGTTCGCGCGGCGGGAAGTAAGTAGGCGTGGGTTCGAGCCTGTGTGGGGCTGAGAGCAGGACTGAGGATTGGATATCTGCGCAAATCATGTGGCTATAATGCCTGGCGATTTTCCCTCGGGGGGAGATAAATTCACTTGAGAGAAGAGGGCGAAAGTAAAAAGGTGGCAAATATCCCCAAATGTGTTTGTGTTGGACATGATATCTGTACATAAGTATAAATCAACACGCAGTTTCATGCAGCGGCACAAGTTGACTCGGTGTGCATCAGCCATCCTCCATCCAGTGACAGATCAAGTCGCCCCTCCATCTTGTTACCCACAAAAAGACCGTCAATTGGGTATCCTCGGCAGCCCCACGACCCTCCCCTCCCCTCCCCCCTCCCAGTACCCTCTCGCTCGTCGTCAGCTCCAGCAACATCTCCTCATAGAGACATCTCCCAGTCGCGCGATCTCCAGACTCCCAGCCTCTCGTTATCTCTCGGAGCCACTAGCGGGCACTCCCGCCGCGGTGGGTGGCACTGCCCTAAGGAAATGAGGCACCTCGCAGCGTTACCAATGTGCCAGCGCGCCTCCTGCTCACAATGGTTCCGTTGCGGCCGAGCCTCGCATCCAGGCGCTGCCGAACAGAGGCTAATTAAGAACTCCCGCCTCATGCATGGCTGAGTGGCAGTCACGGGGAATCGCAAGGAGCTCGGAGGCGTTTCTGCGACCAAGTGTAGCTTGGCGGAGTCCTTGACGGCGTTGAGGTTGGACGTTCAAGGACCCCCGCCACCTACGACGGCCCTGGAGATCGGGGGAGATAAGGCACCCCGGGGGAGGCAGGGGGCGAGTGGAGGCGAAGACGGACACTTCGCCTGCTGGATTAGGTGTCCGTTTTCTCTCTTGACATTATCATTATTTCCAAATTTCGCCCGGGTTTATGCCATCATCAAGCGAACTTGGCGGACTTATGGCCATCAAGAGCGAATGAAGACTGAATCTCAGTCTGAATCTCTTGCAAACATCTACCTACTTGGCAACATGTTAGTTGTGATTCGCTCAAAAGAACTCCCTTCACTGATATACTGCTCATAATGCCCTCCTAAAGAAACCCTTAAGATATTCTTTTATGGCTTACTCTGTATCTTACAGACTTCCATGATTTACTTTCTGCAATATCGTCTTTATTACTCCACCTCTTGACAGCGTGTCATCCCAAGCAACGCCGATAGAAGCCGTAACCGATGTCGCTGCCGCCCCTGTCTGGTGACTTCATGCATCCTTCATGTCACGTACATACATCACCTCTCTCTTGCGTCCTACATGTACCATCCTCTCCCCCCCACCCCCCACCCCGAACTCCCATACATCCTTCCCCCTGTTTCTCGTCACCCTCTCCCCCTCCCTTGCACTCTTCATACTTCAATACACCCTCTCTCTCTCTCTTCCTTTTTCCCCTACCTCCATTTCTCTCTCTCGCCCGCCTCCCCTTTTGACTCTATCTATACATCTGCCTGCGTTTCTATGTTTGAATATATCCATCTATCTATATATCTATCTATCAATTTTTGTGTCTATCACGTAACTCGCATACCCGCGCGTACACGCACGCACGCACGAACGTACACACACACACACACACACACACACACACACACACACACACACACACACACACACACACACACACACACACACACACACACACACACACACAAACACAAACACAAACACAAACACAAACACAAACACAAACACAAACATAAACACGAACACGAAAAAAAACAAAACCACACACGCACAATATTCATATATTTATCTATTCATTTATTTATTCATATATAAGTGTTTTTCTTCCTCCTTCCCCCCCACCCCCCACATCCCCACCGTCCGCCGGAAGCTAGAGTAACGATCATTTCCAGCCGTAAGAGCGGGGCAAGATCGGCCGATTCGTGACATTTCCGATCTTCCTCCGCGACCAAAACAAAGCCCTTGTGATAACACCCTGTGACTGGGTATCGGAGGAAGTGAGTCCCGGAGAAAGGGAGGAGGGGAAGGGAGGGGAGGGGGGAATGCCACAGAGGCGTATGCCGCGGGGCCAGCGTAGGGGGAAGGATGGGGGGAGGGTTAGGGTGAGGGGACCCGAGGGTGAGAGAGGTCAGGAAGAAAGGCTGGGTATTTGGTTATTTATTTGTGTGTGGGTGATTATCGGCTTTGCAACGGGCGTGGTCTATAATTGGCTGTGATGAATGACCGATTGTTCAAGGCATCTTCCTCCTTCTTAATGATGCTATTGCATATTTCAACGGCATCTCGGTCAATTAAACTTATCTAGGAAGATCAAACTACTCGTGAAACGTGCCATGTTTAAGCTTAACGTCGCGATTCTGTAGGAAAACATCTCGATCCATCACTTTATTAGACATGCACGGGAGCACAAGAACACCCCCCCCCCTCTCCACTTCTCCCCCCTCTCCCCCACCCTGAGTTGCAGCGGCACTGACGGAAGCCAGTCGAGGTGCTGCCTATAAGGGCGGTAATAGCCAGGACGTAGCCTCTCATTATCGCCTTATTGACTTCCCGTTTTCTCTGCTCACTCGGGTTCCTCAACTTCCTCTGGGAGTTGTAGGGACATTTTGGCGTTTCTTTCGTCACTTATCGCGCGTTGCTGATTCCTTCATTAGTGGAGTGTGCTTCCGCGTCTTTCGGTTCTCGGTCGTATCAATTATTGGTGTATTTTCCCTTGTGTTTGTGTGATTTTCAGGGACGTTTTGCGGTCGTTTTTAAGCCGTTGGCAGCGATTGAAGATTAGTTTTCCTTGCCTCTCTCTCTCTCTCTCTCTCTCTCTCTCTCTCTCTCTCTCTCTCTCTCTCTCTCTCTCTCTCTCTCTCTCTCTCTCTCTCTTTCTTTCTCTCTCTCTCTCTTACTCTCTCTCCCTCCCTCTCCCTCTCTCTCCCTCCCTCTCTCCATCTCTTCCTGTCTCCCTCCCCCTCCCTCTCCCTCCCTCCCTCTTTTTCTCTCTCTCTTTCTTTCTCTCTCTCTCTCACTCTCTCCCTCTCTCTTCCCCCCATCCTTTTATTCTTCTTCCACTCTCGTTTTCGCTGGTCATACTCTATTTCTATAGTTACCCCTATCGTTCTACTCCAGACTCATTTCCTGTCCCTCTACCTTTCCCTTGCCATCTCTCTTTATTGAATTCCCTCTCAAACTCTCTCCTACTCCCCCCCCCCCTCTCTCTCTCTCTCTTTCTCTCTCTCTCTCTCTCTCTCTCTCTCTATCTCTATCTATCTATCTATCTATCTCTCTCTCTCTCTCTCTCTCTCTCTCTCTCTCTCTCTCTCTCTCTCTCTCTCTTTCTCTCTCTCTCTTTTACTCGCTCGCTCACTCACTCGCCTATTCATACTCTTTCTCTCCCTCGCTTGCTCGCCCGCTCACTCGCTCACCCTCTGCCTCCCTCCCTCTCTCTCTCTCTCTCCCAGACAGTTAACGAGCGGCAACATCAAAGTCTCACCTGCTGCACCTGTTTCACGCAGCATGACAGAGCCTCAACATTTTCCATATTACCTGTCAGTTCTCCCGCTGTCCATACACTCCCTTCTGCATCGATACATATTTTCAGTTGAATTTCCTTCTCAGAACTGCCATGGCGCAAAATAAAAGAAGAGAGAAAGATAGAAAGAAAAAAAAAATGAGAGGGGAAAATAGTAATGGTATGATTAATGCTTCGGGTGGCGATAGATTTAAGTTAAGAAACATTGCGATCGCGATTGAATTACACTGTGTCACAGCAAAGTGCCTCGTGCTTTTGTTCCTTCGACTGTATTGCTGCCCGGCCGCCCCCACCGTGCGCCCCCTCCCCGCCCCCCTCCCCCTCCCCGTCATAAATACTCTTCGATCACTTTAATCGAAAAAAAACTAACATAAAACTACGAATTCCAAACTTTGTGGCAGGAGATACAGCTCCCCTCTTCCTCTCCCCTCCCCTACCCGTCCCTCCCTGCACCCTTGCTCTCCCCTCCTCTCCCCTCCTCTCCCCTTCCTTCCTCCCCCGTTCGTTCCTCCTCACCCCCTCGCCTCAGTGTTACCAACTCTGCGTCCGGCTAATATTTTATTTCCCTGACTGGTGGTCATTAAGGCCAGGTAATATAGAGCACCGTGGTCCTTGCATGTCAATTATAATACCGTGATAATGATGTGTTCATGGCCGTCGTCACAATACCTGCAGGGCCTTTTTTTTCTTCTCATTTGTTATCTTTTTCTTCTCTTCTCTTCTCTCTCTCTTCTCTTCTCTTCTCTCTTTCTCCATCTTTCCTTCTCTCCCTTCTATATCTATTTATTTGTCTATCTGCACATGCGTGCGCGCACGCACACACACACACACACACACACACACACACACACACACACACACACACACACACACATATATATATATATATATATATATATATATATATATATATATATATATATATATATATATATAAACATGCGCACGTTAAAAAAATTATCTATACATTGCAATTCACAAATCTCTCTCTCTCTCTCTCTCTCTCTCTCTCTCTCTCTCTCTCTCTCTCTCTTTCTCTTTCTCTCTCTCTTTCTCTTCTCTTCTCTCTCTTCTCTCTCTCTCTCTCTCTCTCTCTCTCTCTCTCTCTCTCTCTCTCTCTCTCTCTCTGTGCATTTATCTTATATTTGGACCTTAATAATCTCTATCAGAAACTGTGTATTGTATCCTGCACGTTTGCTGTCGTGCAAGTTGTCATTTGCTACCTTTAAACCAGTGAGTGAAAACGGCAATTATTTCTACTGCGAGTTTTTCGTATCAGTCAATCCTTCTTTTTTTTGGTTTGTGTGCAACAACAAAGAAGAAACATATTTGTAATTTGTTAGCTATTGCTAATATTGGTACCAACTTCCAACATATATCTTCGGTACAAAAACAATCATACACCTAACAGAATGTAGAAATGAAATCATATAATGTACATTTTTTTCTTCTCTCCCCTCCTCCTTCTCCTCCTCCCCTCACCTTCACCCTCTCCCCAACCCTGCCTTCAAAAAAAAAGACTGAAATAAAATACAAAATTTCTGCATTGCAATGGCTATGGCATTGTTTACATCATTTCCAAAGCTTGACAGACTTCCCGTTCTTGTAATTTTAACAATCAAACATTACTACATGCCCAATATTTCATAGCATTTCGTATCTATTCCAAGCGCAAATCTATCACTGTCAAAACTAATGCACAAAACATAGGGTCAAGCGGCCAAATTGTTCAGCGGTCAAACATGTCATGAGCGAGCGTGCATTGCATGTTACCGATTACGCATATGTCAATAAAACTCCGTCCGCTGCCAATCAACACGATTATGTCGACTATAAAATATAAACATTCGAGGCATGGCTGTATATGCGGTGTGGCGCGATCTGACGGGTCTCTGATGCTTTTTAATCCTCTGCTATTGTTTTATAGAAGATTCGATTGTGCGTTGGCGATGTTCTTTTGTTTGTTGGTTCATTCAGCAAACATTCGATCATTTAACCCGTTGTCTCTTTGCTTTGTGGCGCATAAAAGTGCTCCTTTTTCTTTGCTATTATTAAAATCTTTTTCTTTTCAACCACCATGCTTACATATCTGCAATTAATGATGATCATAAATAATAATTATGATAATGTAAATAATGATAACGACGACAAAGGGACAGGTAAACGAAGAAGTAAATAAATAAATAACAACAGAAATAAAACTCGCGTCTAGTAGAAGTAATAAATTATTAATAGATCTGACTCAACCAATACTTCTCAAATCAGAGTGTCTCTCTTTCTCTCTCTCTCTCTCTCTCATGCAACGACCCCCGGAATTCGCCTTCGTATTTATGGATGTTTCTATAGATCCTCAACGATGCTTCAGTTGGAGCGTTTTTTCCCAGGCGCATTCGGTCACAAGAGCGGGGCAGGGACAGCTGATTCTGGCCTGTAGCAGAGGAGCCGCCGGGTTTAATGGGACCGGCTGTAAATATTTGTTATCGCCGGTATAAATAATATGTTCCAGAGTTAATGCTACAGAATTTGGTGTGTCCGCGTGTGTCGTCTTAGCGTGTGATGTTGATTGAAGCGGGGGACCGTCATCCTCTGCAACATGGAATAGGTATATTTTTGGAAATAAAATGTTATCCTGCAACAAGAATGTAGTCAGGCATGCGAGACTGCAAATGCAAATATTCTAATCTAAACAGTATAATCGTTTGCTATCAAAATTCAACAAACTTTATATTAATCCAATTCTCGAAGCAACCTGAGAAAGTCCCGCACTGTCCACCACTCTACACTATTGCCACTCAAGCGTTAAGAGCTTGGCCAATCACAATTCTGGCCTCAAGGACTTACCCAATCACAACTCTGTCCCTACAACATAATGGCTTTACAGGAATGTTGAGGAAAGCACCATAAGTGTCAAATCTTTCAATGGAGCCTTTATATTTGCTTATAAAATTATGTTTCACGGAGAGGGAGCGCCGTTTGTATTGGAGAGCATTCGAGAATATTTGTGTTTGGGAGGGGGGGAGGCCCTATTTGTTTGTTCTCTCTATTAATATGTGTCCCGGAATGAAATCGTCTTCTCCGAATGCTGATACGAATCCCATACCAGTCCACCAAAGGTCCATTACTCTGATCACGGCGAGTAAACAAGGGATTCTATGGCGGGACGCGGGGAGAGGCAAGCAAGGGCAGGGACCAGACCGTCGGATCGAGACCCTGGCTTCTGCGGCGACGAAGGCCTCCTCCTCCTCCTCACCCTCACCCTTCCCCCCCTGCAGGCTGGAAGTAACACTTGAGGCCCAGGACATAAGGGCCACCTGGAGGGACAGACTCAGGGGATGGCTGGAGGGCGACGTAGGACCACAATGGACCACCCCAGACTAGAGTATGGCCTGGAGTGGTGGTCCTTGAGGGGGAGGGAGATCGACAATGGGCCACCCTCGAGGGGGGAGTCGGTTCCCACGACGACCACCTTGAAGAGTGTGGTCGAGGGTCTCTCCTCACCTCTTTAGCGTTAAATTGACCAAGAAATGTCGAAGACGCTGGGAACGTATTTCATAGATTGGCTTTATTAATTGATTCCTGTCGCTTAGTTCTGCACAAAGGATTATGGCGCTGCGCCGTAATGTGTGTATACCATTAAGTTTTGCCATAAGATCCTGTGTACATGAGTAAGTGCACCACATTGAATATTATATTGCGTAATCATTGATATGAACGCACAGATAATCACTAACTTTTTTCCTCACACGTATTTGTTTTATCAATAAGCTGTAAAAATGCTTATTCTGGAGTGAAACTGGTGCGGTAACTACGCGTGTGTATGAGAGAGAGAGAGAGAGAGAGAGAGAGAGAGAGAGAGAGAGAGAGAGAGAGAGAGAGAGAGAGAGAGAGAGAGAGAGAGAGAAAGGCAGAGCAGAACAAAACGCATGAACTTGCTTTTACATCTCATCACGGTCTTTCTAAATAAACAAAGTAGCAGATATATGATGGAATGTACACAGAACGTAACAACGAAACCGGAACATCATTCCATATCAACATTCTTTCCTTTGTGATTTTCCAAACAACGATTGGTAACCGATAAAACTAAAGTGGTTGTCAACAGACTAAGCTTCACTAAAACGCCGCTATTGATTACTTGGGTTTACAACTTCTCAAGTCACATATTTGAACTAAACATTTCATGCCAGCTGATATGTATGCTAGAGTGAACCTCTTCTTTTTTTATTATTTTTTACTTTGCTATTTATATAAAAAAAAAGTTGATTTGATCGATTGTATGGCCTTTCACCGCACACCTCCTTGATTAGATGAGCTATAAATGAGGCCTTAAAACCGGTTTTCCTCGTACTCTCTCCCCTCATTCCAGCTCCTCAAAGGGTTCCATCTCCCCTCACTGCCTGGAACCGCTCGTCAGACTTCAGTGCTCACTCATTTTAGCAGCGGGGAAGCCAAGCCGAGGCTGGGTTCCTTGGCAGGCGTTGGTGTATCAAGCCAGGTGCCGACGTGTCTGAATAAGAGATAGGGGGCGATGCTCCCTTACCATCTAAACGGGGTCAGCTACAGCACGACTCGTTGACGATCTTATGATTTTTCTCAATGTGCGATCTCAGTTATGAAAAGAAGACATTCAACCGAAGCAATTAAGAGAAAAATCAAGAGAGATCAAGAGTCCTGTAGTCCTTTTCGTGATAAATCATTTGCATAATAGACGCCTTTGGAATTCTGATCGAGGTTTGGAGTGGCGCTCAATCTTTTTATAGGGTTTGATTGCTCAAAAATTTTCTGAGGATTTTCGGGCTTTTGAACCGCTTTTGGGAAATAATCAAACGGCTGTGATGATTTGAAGTGATTAAACGTGATATTACAAGTCGGATTAATGATTTCCTGTTTTAGTTCATGCATCTAAAACTCATCTAGTGTCAACAGTTTGATGATATACGCTATGATTCTTTTTGTCCGTTTTTTAGACAAAGGGAAACACTTTTTCCTCTTTTTTCATAACTAGAAGCGTTAGTTGAGAAGCGATCGTTTGTCGAGCTCCCAAGTCAACGCTTCAGTTACCACAAATAACAGCTCTACCGCCGAGTTCACAGACCGTTCCTGTTCATTCCAGTCCATTCCGGTCCATTCCATTCCATTCCCTGTTCGGCTTTTAATTAATGGAACCGATGGTGCATTTCCGTTGGTGCCGATTTGTTAGGCGGACTGAAGCCTGTGGGAGTCTAACGGAAAAAAGTGCGGAATATTGATATGGCACAAAATATATATATGTTCGTTAAGGGAAAACAATAATATTTGTTTGTAGGAATTGTTTGTGTGCGAATGCAATGATACGAGTTTATTTCTAATAGTTTGGGAATTAAGTGGTGTTTCCGCTGCAGTGTTGCTTGTGATTATGCTAGCCTCGACGGGTGATTCAACGTACTTTTATATATCTATAACACGTAAGAAAAGCAGAAAGAGGCGACAATCTTGCCACACACACAACAAAAAGACACCGTACAACACACACACACAGAATAGATAAGTCATAAGGTCGAGAATCCCAATCGCATATCTGGTGATTCATGCGATCACAATTAATAACGATCGATAAACATTCTCATTCAAGAGACCCCGCACATCTCCCTCGCACTCTCCACCCATGGCGTGCGAGCAGTGTATTGAATATTAATTGACATCGAGCTGTATAATCGAGGAGACTTCGGCCATTGATTGTCGCTACTCAATCCCTTTATGAGCGATAGGATCCTCTTCACGGCGAGCTCGAACCTTTTTGCTTTTTATTGCGTCGGTTCTTGTTGCTTGGGCGTTATTTGGCATTAGTCAGGTTCGGTCGGGGTTATTTAAAGCATAATTACACCCGGCATTACCGGAATGCTGTAGATATCTCTCCCTTTCTTTCTTTCTTTTCCTCTCTCTCTCTCTCTCTTTTTTTTTTGGACAAATAAAACTTTCATTGGTTTCGTGCTGTTGCATTTTCCCGAAGTTTGAACGGATGGATCTTCGATATTCATTCATTTATGATCCCCCACGATCACCTCCTCTTGAATGGATACTTCGATTGTGGAGAGCCGAAGTGAGAAAAGAATTCTCCTCTGCATTTTGTACTTTCGGCTGTCGATTCGGGCTTCATTCCCCGGGTGGGTTATCGAAGCCATTCTCTTGCCTGCCGATACTGCCGAGAAAATCATATAGAATCTCGTATTGTGCGACCGCTGATCAATATATTCAGGGACAGATAGTGTCATCACACGAGTGGATTTGCTATTCCTTTTTATATGGCCAATATTCGTGGATCATTACACCTCTCAGTGGGCTGTTCTTTGCGCATTTCGTCAATATTTGTATAAGAAGCGAAATGTTGTGTATTGTTTTTTGTTGGATTCCAGGTGATGTGGCCATCTTCATGCCCGGCATATCCGATTATTTAACATTAATCGTCCGACTATTTTCGGTCATAATTGGTCACACCGGCCGCAGTTATCAGCTCACACGATTCGTTAGCCACACGGCACAACTTTCTATACACCGGATATTGGCTTTTGTAAATACTTTCTGTGATTAAACGCTGCATGGTATACTGCGAGTCTCGGTCAAAAAAAAAAAAAAAAAAAAAAAAAAAAAAATACACCAAACGTTCGTTTTTCACTCCTTTTTCCCCAGCATAGTGTTCTGTCCGTTCGTGTGAGATATGTAAATAACCTTCTTCTTGGCAGCATGTATTTAAGGCTCCTTTATAGGGTGGACTTATAGGTAATAGATCCAGAGTACCTACATGACTTACACATCCGCTGCATCAACCCACCGTGCTTGAATAAGTCATGTGCCAAGCATATATCCGGTAATGATATAAATAAAGATATATCCTCTAGCTTACGATACCTATCATTACCAACAATATCCCAGACGTATATTGTTCTACCTCCTAGCTTCACGCGTGACCGACGATTTTTACCCGTATGGTCTGCTGTGATAAGTTTCAATATCTCAATCGTAATCACTCGGGAATAGACCTTGATGATGTAGCACGAGAGGTTAGAAATTGCCTACTATAAAAGGAAACAAGATAATACGTTTCTGGCATATCGTTGCGCGTTGACATTGGCAAGCAAATTGGAACAGCATTATTTTAGGGCTATTGGGACCTCATAAAGTATTTTGAGGTGGATCTTCCCGACCCCGCTACAGCGACGCCGCCCAGACGCGGGGTTAGCTTCCATGCGCGCTCTACGGTGATGCATATTCGATTTTATAATTATTCCGATCGTTCACGGGAGGTCGGTGTAACATATTGGTGGAATTGGAGCTAAATGTGTTCCTATTAGGCAAGTGCTAGGTTCAAACGGAGCTAGATTAAACATACTGAATTATTGTTCGAGAGCTTAGCAATAGCGTCTGAATGCCCGAGCAAGTTTTGCTGTCGCTGCTGGATATTGTTGTCGCTGATTACGACGACTCTCGTGGGTCGCTCGTCGCCGCTGCCGCCAGGTGTCTTTGCGCGAATCTTTTGCACGCCGATCCAGCGGTCGTCCGGCATGAAAACGCACCGCGATGGAATTTGCACGCAAACGTCGCCTTTATCCGGAGCTGAGTTCCGGTCCGCTCGGCTTCTGTAACAAATGCCAAACCATCTATAGTCGCTAATAAACCATCGGCGAATTCATACGCGGTTGGCCGGGGGTCCATACCAGCAGCGACAAGAGTAGGAGGACACGGCCGTTCTCTCTCTTTCTCTTTCTCTTTCTTTTTCTCTTTCTCTCTCTCTCTCTCTCTCTCTCTCTCTCTCTCTCTCTCTCTCTCTCTCTCTCTCTCTCTCTCTCTCTCTCTCTCTCTCTCTCTCTCTCTCCCTCCCTCCCTCCCTCCGTCTCTCTCCCTCTCCCTCTCTCTCCCTCGCAGTCTACACGAATTTACGAATCCTTTTGCATTTTTTCCTTTTCCGAATTAGCGCACGGCCCAGCTTCGTTTCGCCACATGCTTACGAGTGACCGGCACGCCACGCTTATTAATGTATATCGTATCAGTAGGACGTCTTGTTTGTTCCAACCGTCGCCTTTTTTATTCTTTTTTTTACGTCTGACTAATGCCCTGTAGACCGTCCATGTTTTGTGGCATATAGATCCGGCGTTGACAGGTATGTTTTTATAATTATGCTCGTCTGGTGGTGCAGAACGTTAGACACGGCTGAGTAAGTCGGTGGCGAAGGGGACGCCGAGGGAGGAGAGGAAGAGGGGTGGGTGGGTAAGGGAAGAGGGGGAGAGGCAGGGGGGATACAAAGGAAGAAGGGGAGAGAGAGAGGGAGAGGAAGATATAGAGAGGAGGGGAGGCATAGGGGGACAAGGAAAGTAGGGATACAGAGGAAGAAGGGAAGAGAGAGAGAGAGAGAGAGAGAGAGAGAGAGAGAGAGAGAGAGAGAATCAGTGAGCAAGAGGGAGAACACAAGATCAAGGATGGAGACTGATTACCCTTGCCTCCCTTTTTTTTTACTGTCATGGGGTCTTTAGAGTCACACTCACACTTACGCTGGAAAGTAAACAAGCGTGCAAGAAAGGGAAACAGACCTATCATTCATTCGAGTCTTGCTGACCCTCAGAGCTTGCCCTTTCAGCCGAATCTCTTCTCCATCTGTCCACTTTCTTTTCTTTTTCAGTACCGCTTCGTATTTCCTTCTTTTTCTTTATTCTTTCATCTATTGATCTATCTAGATCTCTATCTATCTGTCTATCTAACGATTTGTCTATATAAAGGTGTATGTGTGTGTGTGTGTGTGTGTGTGTGTGTGTGTGTGTGTGTGTGTGTGTGTGTGTGTGTGTGTGTGCGTGTGTGTGTGTGTGTGTGTGTGTGTGTGTGTGTGTGTGTGTGTGTGTGTGTGTGTGTGTGTGTGTGTGTGTGTGTGTGTGTGTGTGTGTGTGTGTGCGTGCGTGCGCGCGCGCGCGTGCGTGCTTGTGCATGTCTGTATGCATATATGTATTCATCTATGCATGCATGTATATGTGACTTGTATATATGAATCTATATACACACTTTTTATCTTTCCTCCTCACCCCCGCTCCCCGCCCCCACTCGCCATTTAAGTGGTAATTCGCCAGCCTAAGCCCGTTTAGCGCCGCCAGCCACCTCTCCTAATCTCGGGCATGAACTTAATGTCTTCAAGACTGCAACATTCCTGATCTGACCTCTGACATGCAATGGATGCCTGTTTTACCCCAGGCTCGGCAGCGCTAAGGGTCACAATCCGGGAGAAATCGTAAGAAAACAGTGCCTAATGAACGGATCGGCGGGGCATTAGATTAATGTGCTTGTCATAATCAATATATACGACGACTCGCTCTTGGCACGAAGTCGATCCTTTATTGACACAGTTTTGGAGAGTTACGGACTCGGAACCTGTTAGTCACGCCGTTAGCCTGCCAACCCTAAGACGTCAGATTAATCACTGGGAATAAGAAGATCATCATAAATTCATAATTATGAATCACCCGCGGTACTATCAAGTCTGATTTAGACACGAGATGCGAGTCGGTGTGTTCAACTCGGACTCACTCTGCTCAGAGTGTGGAGAATCGCCTTCCGAGAGATATTTGAAAGGTTTTTTGTTGGGTGTAGATGTTGGTTTAGCGCTTCGGTTTCACCTTTCTTAAAGAAAACAAGAAAAAAGAGGAAACACGAAAAAACTCGAAATAACAAAACTCGCATGCACATCGGAAAGGAGCCAAGAAGTTTCGCAGGCTCCTTAGTGTCGTATTAAAAGCTGTCGGTACTGCCTCAGTAGGGCTGGCGGAGGCCATAACTGTCACAATCACACAGATCAACTCTTTTGTCTTGGTGACGGAGCGACGCTCGGCTTAAACCTCCCGCTAGGCTGTTTGTAACAGGAGGGGGATTAAAGGCCATAATTCTTAGGCTTCGGTGCCACGGCGTAAAGAAACGGGCGAATAAAGCAAGGGATGTGTATTGTAAGGCACTTCGTAATGAGGGGGTAGGTTGTTCTCGCGGCGCACATAGACGCGGAAGCAAACACATCGAGGAATTTGTGTGCTTATCAAAGACTGTTCCGATGTTTACCTGCTTATGGGGTAGAATGGGCCGGGGATGTAAAACTTGTGTATTCAGGATATCGGCTTCGACCGGCGGGGGTAGGAATAACGTGGATGAATGATCACGAGATACTCTCCGACATGTGTTGACATTGGCCCCTTCTAATCGCATTCATTCTTTGTGCACGTTTCCCTGTGTCTTTGACTCACCCCGCTGTGATCGGCGCAGCGGCGGAGTGATGTTTGCGTGACCGATAACTCCGCATACTAACGTGTCCATCCTTTCTTCCGCAGGTGTCCAAATTGGTGGAGGATATCTCCCGCCTCCAAGCAGCACTCTCCGGCGTGAAGGAAGCCACAGCTGCCCAGATGCACGCCATGGAGGAACAGCTGGAGGAGAAGAACAGACTCATCCAGCGCCTGGAACTCAAACTTCAGGACTCCAGCCTCGATGAAGCCAAGAGAGATCTACAGTGAGTGTTCCGTTTCACCTTTCTCGTGTAGCAGCACGAATGTTGCAGTTACGCATCTCGTTTTCTGTCGTGTAGCCATCCTTCCTGGCCTGGCGTGATGCCGTTATTATACACTGAATTCTAAAGTCGGAGTATTCAACATTAGCGATAAATATAATATATCGCCCCATAAATCTAACTCTCATAAATCCGGAATAATGGATTATCATTACATGAGTGTCAGGACATAGAAGTCGATTCGAGTGACTCCGCACAATACACTCTGACAATGACACTCATCCTCTGTCCCTTCTAACTACAAGCATGTAACACGAGGTCGAACTCTCCTGAATTATCCTCCATATATATAAGTCACACAGAGCCAATATATCGAGCTTGTCAAATGATAGACTACCAGAATATAACCAATATATCGACATACTTAAGCCCATCGGCCCTTCATTCTTCCCTCCTGATGCAACGTAACCGATGCAATTTTCCTTTGATGAAAGACACTTTATTGCGTCCTCCCCCACCCCCCTTCCCCTTGTCATTATAAGCGCGTGCAACAATTATTTTCCATTACGCTATTGGTTATAGATCTGGTGGCGGCGTTAGCTAAGTCTTGGGGAGTTAGTGGAGTGTGAAAGTTGGCCCAGACAATACATATGTATTTGAATATACATATCTCATCAGACGTTTTAGACATGGGTCATATTTCTTATTTTTTATGGTGTTATTTTTTTTCTATACTTCGAAATAAAGAGATGTGACGATGACTTGACTCAGGCCTCATGACACGAAAAAGTGCCACCGTCTCGTATATCTGACAACATTGTTAAGAACAAGTTTCAATAGATCAAATGAGTTTTCAGCCAGACTCGAATTAGCGGTGACACACGGCTTCGTTTATATATATAGACCAATAAGTTACAATGTCAGAAATAGTCGTGCAATCTCTAGAAAAGTCGGGCTACAGAGAGCGAGAGAGCAAGAGCGTTATTCTGTCATGAACCTCACCCTTCAGCAGGTACAGTAAAGACCCGAATTTCCTCGTTCCTTCAATGATATTTCAGAGTTGCGGGCGCTTTTGCCAAGACATCTGGTATTCCTCATTATTTGTTCATCCACATTTTGCGTCAGAGAAGCCAGTAGCAATGGTGTCTTGCTTTGTTTAGAGTGATGTACACAGCAGTGTCTTTCACAACCCCCGAAATTGTTCAGGTGGCGTAACGTGAAGGAAAATACCGAAAAGATATAAAATTCAACATCAAGTTTGGTAAAGTTATGCGCCGGAGTTGGCTGACAAGAATGCACCAACAGAGATTGGAAAGCGCCAGAATCTAGCAAGAAGAATGCGCCACAACAGATCTGAATGTGCCACATTTGGCGTTAATTGCGAATAGATGGCAGCACAGCCTCCCGCCCCGACCTCAAGCGAACGAACAAACTGCTTCGTCTTGGCAGCGGCGGCGGTGTAACGACTCGTCAGCTGAGCTCGCTGAACACTGCGCTCCTTCTGTTTACAAGTTGGCATCAAACCCCACGTTTTTCAGGTGATTAATTTTATGGGTGATGAGGTAGGATTGACTCATATTGTACGCTTAGGAGAATGGCTATGAATTTAGCCCTCCCCTCTTTTTTCATGTGCCGGTAACCAATACTAGCTTTATTCTGGGAATACTTTGTTGCCGGTGTATAGATGGGCCGGAATGCGCCCATCGTCGTGTCGGAAAGCCAGGCACACCATTAATCGTACCCGCGTGAAATTCAAGTATAGACAGCCCTGCTCGTCCTCTCTAACGAATGCACACAAAGGTGACTCTCATCTCCTCCCTCTCTCTCTCCCTTTCGCGGTTGACAGTGACATGTCCGTGGCACGCGGGGTATAACTGGGGGTATAGCGTGCCATCAGGGGGGTATTATGTGGGGTCTGGGGTCATACCACGCCTGCTAAATAACCTTCGCTACATGTGGCATCCTTGGTTAAATTTTCCGGAAGGGGAATTCTAGAAGGCCTTTGTTGTCTTCCTGAAACAGGGAAGACTGCGTCGGCTGGACATGACTGACTCTCCGCGTCTTTTTAAAATTAGTTGTTGAATCAGATCATTATACACAGGCTCACACTGCTGGAGCGAGTCCCTGGCACGAACACGCCAAAAAGTCTTTGATATAAAACTTTTTTCATGGCTCTGGTATGTAAAATGTTCTCATCAACAAGTATTTATCTGATAATGTGTCTGCATATCCTTATCAAAAGCGACGGTGAATCATAGATCTGCCAGACGAGTTGCCAGGCGACAAAGAGCCGTTGGAATAAATAGTCCGACAGGTGAAGTGTGCAAGGAAACAAGAACTTTCCCGGATAAATCGCCTCGACGTCAGACCACTTGAGGTCTGGCGGACCGAGACCAGGAGCCGCGCCGGGTTTTGCTCTGGCAGATTTGATCCGGATGTTTTGCGTTTTTATGGCGACCTTTATGAGAACGATTATTTATTTTTAGTGATATTGATTATGGCGTAGATGATTGCCAACATCCATGTGCCTTTTTTTCCTCGTTTTCGTTGCTGTATCAATCATCTTTACGTTCTTTATATCTTGTTGTTCTTGGTCAATCGTGCATAATGTTTCGTGCTAACTTCAGTCTTCACTTTCATCAACTCTCTCTCTTTAACTCAACTCATTACTTCTTTATGCTTCTGCCTCATCTCTTTATCTTTCGTTCTTCTCATCTTTCTCGTTTCTTCCTTCGCTTTTTCTTTCTTTCTTTCTTTCTTTTTTTGTCTCTCTCGGAACTTAAGGCTCATCTTTTACTCTTTCATCCCCCTCGTCTCGACTTTTTGTTCCCTCATCTTGCTCTCTTTCTTTCTCGCATTCCTTCCGGGCCCCCTATGAAGCCCCTCCCCTACCCTCTCCCCCACCCACCCCCGGTCCCCTTCCCTGTCACAGAGTATCGTCTACCCTGCTGTCTTTTTCTACCCTCTTCCCCTCCACCGCCCCCCCTCCTTGGCTCGAGTGGGAGAGGCATGGGGAGGGGGGTGGGGAGGATTGAGGGGTTGGGGGAGGCACCAATTTGTCAGAATATTGGCACTCAAGACAGCATTAGAACAGGGGAGGATCTTTGGCACTGCTGAATATTCAAAGACCTCAAAGATGTTTTGTGAATATCCGAGCATGTTTGGAATGGTCTTGGCGAACATCTCAAGGAAATTATATGTCTATTAACTGCCATTATCCCATTCACCACTTCACCTACTTGCTTCCATTCGTCTTGGCTCTTCATCTTATTTGTTGCAAGTTGAAAGTCCTGAAAATGAAGTTAAATGTTTGAACACCTTAGTCCCAACGAGAGATATATCCCAATAATAGCAAGTTCCTCTACACTTCGACTACTGCCTCTCACGGTGCAAAAATCTTCCGAGTCAAAGAAAAATGCAAAAATATATCCTTTGTCAAGGCTTTACTGCAAACAGACCCTTGCATCGGCGACCAGGGTGATCAAAGCAATGGCTGAGACGTCTGGTATAAAATACTGTATTCCGGTACGCTAGTTATCAAAGAGGGAGAGCCGGAGAGGCCATCAATGCTCATTTATATGGATAGGAATATATATCACTCCTCAATATAAAACTCGAATGCCCCTTTTGAGGAACCGACCCACGCGTGTTTCTTCAAACAACTAAATAAGCAAGAGCGATGATGCACCTTCTGCGGCCGGATATTTCAGACTTTTGGGTCGAAATCCCAGAGAGCCACAGCTATATTCAGATCGCATCGTCCGCATCTGGCACGTGACAGAACTTATCAGATGTGAAGGATGATGAACGAGTGTCGCGTAAGAAAGAGAGTTTGACTGTACGGGGATAGAAAGGCGATCAATATAAGAAGTATAGGGCGCCGCACCTCCTCTATGGACCACCGCACACACCTGCTATAACTCAGCCTGCGCGTCAAACTCCTGTCTCGTTAGACCTCATTCTTAGCGGCAGGTGCCTTCTTTCAACCCCGCTAAAGTAAACACATGGCCCTGTCGCAACCCCGCCGAGTCTTCTATCGCGCGTCATCGAAAACAAGGACATTTCTCGACGGCTACTCCGGTGGCTAGAATGCTTCCTCGAACCTCATTATAGAGATGATGCCTCAAAAAGAGGAACAAAACAAACAAAAAAAGAAGAACGAAAACCACAGTACATAGTCCTATCATAGATCATCTGTAATGATCAATTATAAAATTCAGATTCTCAAGTTACCCCAGCACTCGCTCCGCAACAGATGATTTATATGAGTCCCTACACTTACATGGCACAACAACTCCGAAAGTAGAAAATGTTACATAATTTAGAATGCAATAGTATTTGCAAGTAAGCAAGTATGAGTTCCGTTTGGACCGCCTCCCTATGGCACGCTGCTCCAACGACGCCCGAGTAATGAGCTCTTTCTTTCGCTCGACACAAAGCCCGCACAATCTGAACCTGGCTCAAAGAGGGTGCAAATATACTCGGGCACCATATAGAAAAATAAATGTCTTGATTAAATTCTAAAGCACTTAATCATGAACACTTGAGCAGCTCGTGTTCACTGCGGCATTAAGAGAATACACGAGACCCACCGTTCATCTTTGTTCACTCACCCCCTCCCCCCCACACGAACAAATACAGGCATTATCTATTCAGTTTGAATATCTACACATACTCATCCATGATGATACCGTCTTAATATCAGTTTGATCGATTGCAATTGCTTTTCGACTTTGAATCGATTGCAACAGCTGCTATCATTGCCAAGGTAAAATAATCCACAGCTGTTGATCCCTATCTCGTTAATCACTCTGAGTACTTTTCATATAGTTAGCATTCATCAGATGACTCCCTTCCCTTCCTTGAAAAGCAATTTATCAAGCTATCATCTGTTTCTCTCCTCTGTCTCTCATATCTGTCTGGCTGTCTAGCATTATGAAAAAATATATATATTTATACATATAAACTCGATACGCAAGAGTTGCATTGATACCTGCCACCCTGACACGTTAATGAGGTGGGGCGCTTGCTTGTACAACTTTATGCAGTTGGTAGTAAAAGGTGTAGCAAAGGTACGTTGTTAATAAGTAAATAGTGTGGGTCTTTGAAACACGAATTAGTCTACCTTTGTTTGAATGTGTCTATGTGTGTGTGGGTGAGTAAGAGAGAGAGAGAGAGAGAGAGAGAGAGAGAGAGAGAGAGAGAGAGAGAGAGAGAGAGAGAGAGAGAGAGAGAGAGAGAGAGAGAGAGAGAGAGAGTTTACGTATACGACTGCGTGTGTGTTTGTGCTTACATGTTAAAAAATAAATAGAACGAAAAGAACTATCACAGTGTATCGTTTTCTTTACAGTTAAATCCCAGACAAACCACGACAGACCACCCTCCCTTCAAAAGACAAAAAAGAAAAAGAAGAAAAAAAAACTACAGCCATACTAAATATAAACAAAGGGAACCATCCTAAAATAGCGAGGGAGTCTATCAACCCTTCTCGCTGTCCTCCGTCCCACAACATCTCTTTGTCTCCCCACCTCCATCCCTTCCTCCCGATCGGTCAAAGCGACCCCGATAACTGCCGATACGCCCCGATAAACATCCGATAATCCTTTCCCGCGGCTAGAACTCTTGTCGACGGAAACAAGAGCGAGTTATTTAACGAGTTGTTGGGCGAAGTTGATCCGCCGCTACGAAATCAAAAGAACCGTTCAGGCCGATAATGCTCCAGCTTTCCCTTGGTGCTGATAACTTCTCCGTTTTCTATCAGTTTTTGGCGGGTTCTGGAAGTTTGGAGATATAGTTTAAGACGCATTTCCTTTTCTCTCTCGCGCTCTCCACTTTCATGGACGTTATCATTTATTGTCAAGGTTTGTGGGGGAGGGGTGATTTCTTACTACATGTCGAAATGATTTTGGAAAAGGGCTTTTCAAGATTGTTCGAAATTTTGGTGCGTTTGCGCGGGGCTGCTACGGTCTCCGTTTTCTGTTCAGTCCTGTTTTCGAGCAGAGAAATTCGTTGTTTGACATGGATATCCCATCACTATATCAATCGACAGTTTTTGGAGATGTATAGATCCAGTGAATTATTCCCAAATATGTATTTCCCTGAGTTGTCTTGATGTATTTTCGCTCCGCTTACCTCTAACGATCGCCTCTGTCACTTTCACATCCATCCATCCAGTTATCCCTCGCCTTTCTTATTTAATTCACCTTCCTTCCTATCGATCATTATCTCGCGAGCACTCTTTCGCTTTCATATCCTGTTAACTTTTAACTTTAGCCTACCTTTATACACCCTAACTTCCCTCGCTGTGCTCTCCTACACACCCTCGCATCCCCCTCGTACACACATACACAAATTCCGGGTCTGTTTCTCGTTCCCCGCGTCCTTTCACTAGGCTCGTCCCTGCTATTCTTCTCTCTTTCCTTCTCTCTCTCTCTCTCTCTCTCTCTCTCTCTCTCTCTCTCTCTCTCTCTCTCTCTCTCTCTCTCTCTCTCTCTCTCTCTCTCTCTCTCTCTCTCTCTCTCTCTCTCTCTCTCTTTCTCTCTCTATTTATCTATCTATCTATCTATATATACGAGTGTGTGTGTGTGTGTGTGTGTGTGTGTGTGTGTGTGTGTGTGTGTGTGTGTGTGTGTGTGTGTGTGTGTGTGTGTGTGTGTGTGTGTAATGCCCACTCTTTCTTCCCATTCGCTTTCCCCTCTCTCCCTGGGTTCCTGCATCTCTCCCTCCCTCCCTCTCTCTCTCACACTCTCTCTTTCTGCCTCTCTCCCTCTCCCCTCTGAGCGCGTCCCCTCGCCACCCCCCTCCCCTCCCCTCCCCTCGCCTCGGCGTCTCTTCTCAGACCCAGTAGGGCGCTAAGGACAATCTCTCAGTTAGAATTGGTCTCAATAGATGGGGGGCTTATCAACCATTCTACTCGACCTGGCAGCCGACTTGCCGTGTTAACCAATCAATTTGTAGTTTTTCCGCCCCGTGTAAGAGGCGGACAGGGGGATGGGTGGGGGTAGGGGAGAGAGGGGGAGTCTTTGAAGGAAGGTTTGAAACTTTTTTGGATGACTTTTTTGTGCTTTTTTATTTTCTTTCCTGCTTTTTTGTGTCTTTTCTTTTCTTCTTTTTGTGTTTTATTTTTTTGTATGTGTGTGTGAGGAAGAAGGATGGGAAGTGTGTAAAAAAAAATGTTATGGTCACTTTTTTATTTACATTACATCGATTATATTGCGATTAGTGTATTTTTCAAATAGTTTCCTCCAAGATAAGGGATACACTCATACTGCACATTTCAGACACGCGCGGCTTATCTGTGTGTGTGTGCGTGTGCGTGTGCGTGTGCGTGTGCGTGTGCGTGTGTGTGTGTGTGTGTGTGTGTGTGTGTGTGTGTGTGTGTGTGTGTGTGTGTGTGTGTGTGATCTGCACATATGCATATATTTATAGGTGCATATGTATCTAAGCCTACACCTTTTTAATTAATCGAAGCCTCCCTCCCGTTGGTCGGTCGTTTTCGTGAAAGGGCATAGTTGATATATCCGCGAAACTTTCGGCATCGACCTCGGCATTTTTCCCTTGTGTGTTGGTTTAAATGGCAGACCCTGACATCTCCAATATCCCGCGTCGATCTCGAGCGAAAGAACGATCATAACCTCACAATTTCCTCATCAGAAATTATCAGGGGGATTCAGCAGACGCGAGGAAATTAATCTCCGTCAGGGCAAGTATATAAAAATAAGGGTCCGGCCGTAATATGGAAAAAGCCTACCCCTTTGTGTGCCTTTTTATTCACTTGTCGGCGACCAATATGCCGTAACTTTAGTGACTGGCGATGGCCTCGGGTTGTAATATAAATTTTAGCTGGATATTTTTCGGTCGAGCTGATAATTCCTATCCTCTAGATATTAGCAATTAAGCCCACGATGTAATATGTGTTTTAATTGCTGCTCATAATTTGGGATGTTATTTTCATTATAGATTTGGGCTTTCTTTTGAAAATTATATTAGCTTGCACATATATTACGGAAATTATATTGGGCCGGAATAGACTGTTTGATGTTCCGACGAAATTTTAGCCCAAAATCCAAAAGGGAGCAAAACAGATTGACCTGAAGACGCTAAGTGAAGTATAGGTGGAAAAAGTAACGCATTAAACCCTAACAAGTACAAGTCTTAACAGGATCAGATCCCAACCATCGTTAACATCGTTTTTCCCGTTTCTCCTTTTTTTTTTCTTTTTGCCAGCCGAAGGAGTCTTCGTTTTTTTACTGAAGGGAAAAAAGAATTGTTAATTGGAAATCAATGGGGGATGAAACGCCCCAGATCGCTTTTAAAGCAGCTCACACTCTGCCGTAAAAGGATCAGGTCCTTTATAGAAATGAGAAGTTTCCCGGTCTTTTTTCTTCTTCTTATCCCTCGTCTTCCTTTTCCTCAATAGAGATTTTTCTCTTCCCTGATACTTTTCCGGCGAGGAATGTGTTTTTTCCCTCGCTCTTTTATCGTTGCAACTGACATATTGGGATTGATTATTTTCAGTCTTAGGAGCAAATCTCTTTCAGCCTTTCTGTCAACGGTCTGCTTTACGAAATTCGAGAACGCACTTGCCACGCTCACTTACCGAATGGAATGAATGCTTTTTAAGAATAGATATCCTTTTTTTAAATAAACCTTTCGCTCCAGCGTCGGAACATCAGCATCATAACTTGACAGGAATCACGGGACATCCCTAGCTCGCATATACTGAAGGCAGAGAGACGGTCGTAATTCGAAGAGAAGGGAGACACAGAGATGGGATCTGATACGCGCTTGCTTGTCCATGCGTAAAGGGCGTTTTGTTGGAATCGGAGAGCCTTTGTAGGACACATCGGTTCGGGTCTATTAGCCTGCAGTAGAAGTTCCGGGAAACAACAAAACGCATGATTCAAAAGGATATTGGGTCATTCTGTTTGACTTGTGGCCACGGGATGATAGTCAGTGCGGCGTGGTGCCTTTTGGGTTTTGAATATGATGCTCACTTGTTTGTTGACATTCATGATTTGGGGCTGGTAGTCACTGGTAGACCGATGTTATTCGTCTGTAATAGTGATAATAAATAGAATCTTTGATCTGCCTTTTCTTCTCTTTTCGTCTCTCTCCCTCCTCATTATTGTCTTTGCAGTTCTCTCGCGCGCATCTTCCCATGTTTATTTTCGTTCCACTCCTTCCATTTCTCTCTCCTTTTGCCTCCGTTTTCCCTTTCTTCGTTTCATGGTACCCAGAGGCCCCGCAGACATTGCTCCTGGACCATCAGTTGCCTTGTGTTTTTAAGAGCAAAGGTAAACAGAGAATTTGTTTGACCCGTCACTTCCCTTTGTTCTAATTGACACTATTTACCTTCATTCGTGGCCATTAGACACCCAGGAACTACGGTCTTGCAGAGTAATTACACCGAAGAAATAGAATTACGTGAGAAGGAACCGGATTATCAACCTTATCGCTCGGGTAATTATAGCGCTGTCTCCATCCTTTTGGGAATAAAAGAGCCCTCGAAGCCGAGCTCAATATCGGGAAGGAGTCCTCATGAGGGGAAACTAGTGAAAAAGGATTCCGTGGAAGGTGTTGACTGCGTCGTGTTTAGAGACTGCGATGAACACCGAAGGCAGCGCTGAAAACTGCATTGTTCGGCTGAAACTGGCCGTATCGTGTTTGTTGTCAAACACGATTAAGGACCCGATTTTTATTTTTATTTTTTTTCCTCGATTCGCCTTGGTGATCTTAGTGTCGCTTTGGAACCTTCAAAGCAGTTGATAAGTTCAAGGTGTATAGTCCTCTTAAGCCTTCTGCACGTTTATGAAAGTATGCAAAGCATTTCGCATTCACGCTTGATGACTCCCATATCTTCATATGGTCCCCACGCAACAGATGCGCTTAATAATAAACCCACAAGAAAAAGAAACAAAAAAACTCGAACGGTCACCCAAGCTCCCAGACTTTAATAGGTTGCGATGCCCATCTACGTATCGGTTTCAATCCTCCAAATCTCTTCCCCATCAGCTGTCTTGTGGGATCCGAGCCGATGGTCCCGCCAAGCGTGTATTCGGAGTCGATGGTCCATGAGCGGAAAATCACTTTGTGTTTCTTACTTATACTTCTTGGTGATGTAGATGGGCTTTCCTTTCGTTGTGTTTTTTTCTGTTTCTTTTTTTTTCTTTCCTTCGCTTTCCACGGCGTTCGTCTTGTTTTTTCCCTCTTTTTTGTTCTCTGTCCATTATTTCTGATTTACACCCACCGCTCCTTGGATGTGAAATGTTATCGTGTTATTATTTTCGTATTTTCACGCGAGATCTATGTTGCCTTTTTTATATATATTCAGGACGAGATTACGTACAGTTCTTTATCTCAAGCACTTCGAACTTTCGCGATGTTATCTTTTGTTTACTTCTCTTTGTGTTTCCTGTACATCTAGTTCATAGGTGACTTAAGACCCGAGACAGTTACGATCTTTGGGCGTTGAATGTTTTCCGTTTTGGGGGCTATTGTCTTATTGTTAAGGATCTTGCATTATGATGGTTGATAACGGGAGTGTGTGTGTGTGATGTGTGCGGTTGGAGGCTGGGGTTTATGTCTCTCTCTGTCTTTGGCTCTACTCTCTCTCTCTCTCTCTCTCTCTCTCTCTCTCTCTCTCTCTCTCTCTCTCTCTCTCTCTCTCTATCTATCTATTTCTGTCTCTATCCATCTATCTATCTTTCTTTCTTTCTTTCTCTTTCATACACAGAAACACCCGCGCACACACACACACACACACACACACACACACACACACACACACACACACACACACACACACACACACACACACACACACACACACACACACACACACACACACACACACACACACACACACACACACACACACACACACACACACACACACACACACACACACACACACACACACAAACTCCCTCCCCCTCCCCCTCCCACCCCGCTTGTCTAGTCCTTTGCCCATTCTTACAGCGCCCGAGAATCACCATTGTATATAAAGATGCAGCATCGCCCCCAAAAAAGTCGGCGTGTGGTTTGGTGCCAGAGCGCGGCAGCTGTCGCAAGTTTCCAAGAAAAGTCTCCGATTTTCTTGTGATTTCATTTCTGGGCGGGGATGTCAGATGCAAAACAATACCCAATTAAAGATATGTACGCCTTTTATGTCCGCATTGTTGGAGGGAGTTCGCAGCCGCATGGATGTCATAAGATAAAACGCTCCATTAAAGTGAATCACGATGATCTACGATTATTCTCATCACAGTACGACTATAGAACAAGATAAGAAGTGTGGACGCCGGGCTGAGACCGTTCTACCGGAGAGATTTCCTAAACAGGTGGAACGAACGGTGGAGGAAAAGTGGAAGGACGCGTGGAAGTTCAGACGAGGAAAAATGTTCGAGAAAAGAGACAGAACGAGAATTGGGGGAGCGTGAAAGAAAAGGGAAGTGATGTAGGAAGATAACGTCGGCCGTCGTCAGATACGGAAAATAATTTGCATACCCTCGCAGATTACAGTCTAATGTATAGGGATACGAAATGCATTTAACTCGCAGCGGAAATGAATAATTAGAATCACATGAATACACACAGATTAAATCACCAGTACATACGAGTGAATCTATTGCGAGGAGAGGGAATTTAACACACACACACACGCGCCCTCGCATCAGAAATAAACCGTTCTCTGGATGCCTTCACTCCCGAATAGATCATTCAGCACTCTCAATTAAAACAAGAGATTCGTAGAGCTAACACCAGCTCCCAAACTCCCTCAGAATTATTGCCCCTTTCACAATGTTCGCCCTGGAATTCATTTCATCACAACGCCGTGTCTACGTCGGTTCCCCGGCCAAAGCAAATAAATCCATCTACCAGTCAAGTTATACAGAAGGCACTGTATGCTGAGCGACCTGGAGCCCTGGCGGCATCACCGTGCCGCTCTCGCTCTCATCTTGTCCTTTTTATAAGATTTTTTTTTGTGCGTGTCTGCCGTCGTGTCTGCGATTGCGTTCTTCGTTTTCGTTTTTTTATTTGAAGAAAGTGGTTGTTTTGGGGATGGAACTCTTTTTGCGGATTTTTTTTAAAGTGTAGCCCAGGGAGCAAAATTTCCCAAGTGGGATTCACACGGCGGCGGAATGCCTCAAGAGGTCCCAGTCACACGGAAAGCTCGAGTAAACGTGGACAGGCGTGACTGAGTTTGTTTTTATCTGTTTTTGTTGTCCACTCGTGAGATATTATCACCTCCTTCCTTCCACATAGCCTACCCTGCTCGCATCCTTGTCATGACCCGTAAGTCCTTCTCGTTCACCTTCTTTTTATGCTTCCAGTGGATGTCCGTCCGATTTCTGTCAAAAGGGGGAAGGGGACATGTTTTATTCTGTCGTCCGCCCAGCGCCACTGGTTTGCGGTTTGTTTTAGATTGGATCTATTTCTGTGACTTTATGTCTGGTTTTAGAGGTTGTGAACCGAGTGGTTTACATAAGCTTATCTGGGTTGTAAACTGGTCGAGGACCTCATAGGTGCGAAACCATTTATGCCGTGTCATTTAAGTCCGCGGATCAGAGTTAATCAGCCTGAATACGACATTAAGAGTCGCCTCAGCCTTGATCAATATTCCGAACAAGCGAGTAACAAGGACATCACAATAAGATGGCCATAAAGACAATAAAACAATTACAAAGTTTGACTCAGCATCAAGATAATAAGGGAAGAATTCTGGTTGGAACCGCAGTCTACCCTCCGTCCTCTCTATCACCGATCAGATCTAGGCAGTAAGTGTATTTACGGCTGAGTTGTGTTTATTTATCGGTCTCGCGAGTTGACTTTCATTGGAGCTGAGTTTACCTGTTGTGGAACTTGCAACTATGAACCTTGTGCCCTCGTTTAATTAGGTCTATTTATCCCGCCGTCAGTTATGAAAAAAAGAGAGAGATTACGATGTGTTTATGTATTTTCCGAAGCAGAATGACCCTTAAATCCCCCTGGCGTAAGGTTCACGAGCTCCCAGTGCGGTAGTTGCGCGAGCAAGCCCTATAATACGAATACTTAAGGTTCGTAATTACAAATCGCTAGACATGTATTAAAGGCAACGGATGGCATTTATTGACGATGTTAGCCGGAACAGCCCATGGCTAATGCGTCTCACAAGCAAGTCTTTTAGATACGTTTATGACCACTTAATGCTCTGCGATTATAGGATGATTGACAGCTCATTTGGCCAGATATGCTGCATGAAGATCTGTTGCAATTCGCCGAGCATTGTTTTTCCGTGCGGTTACTTTGTTGCTCTCGTGATACCAGACGGATATATATTTATTCCTTTGTGAGGAAGCAAGGACTGTTTGGCAGTCAATCAGAATATTTGCCCGGGGTACAATGGAAGGGAATACAGAGGGACTACTTTTCGTTCTGAATAGCTGCCTTTCTCATTGTTATTGCTTTAGTCTTTATTCTTGTTCGTCTTCGTCTCTTCTTCTTCTTATTGCGTGTATTCGACACGTCTTCATTACAACTTTCTAACTATATTCTTTCCCTTTTTTTGCGTTATACTTTCTACGTGACTTTTTGTTTGTGGAGTCGTCTCCCTCTCCTCATATCACTTTGGTTGTTGTTGTTTTTTCTCTCTTTTTCTTTTCTTTTTTTTCTCTCTCTCTTTGTGTCTTTTGTTATATCGATTGTGCCAGAATAAGATATCTCTATTTTTATTTTTTCATGCACTTTTTTCTCTTGATTTTGGAAAAAAAAGTGTTTCCTCGTTTCAACCAGCTTTCTCTTCTACTTATCTCAAGTTGTACTATAGTAGTACACCCACAACCCCCGTCACTTACCCCTTCCCCTCCCCTCACACCCTCTCCCTCTTGCAGTAGCACTATCATGTCCCGACCCGCTTCACCAAGGCTCACTCCTCTCACACCATCTCCCGGCGTTCGCATAATTACCTCTTAACGTCCGTGTGAATGAAGATGTTTCCCTAAGTTATTTCCCTTCCGAAGTGGTTGTTGCCTAAGTCGAACACCCTCACGTAACGCCCCCCCCCCTCCCCCCTACCCTCCTCCTTATCCCCAGTTCCCTCCTGTAACACCACTCCTCCCTCTCCTCCCCCAACACCTCTCCCTCTCCCTCCCTCTCTTCCCTACACGCCTCCCCTCCCCCTCCCCTCACTATGCGCCGATCGCCCTCTCGAGAGCACGAATATTAGGTGATCGTGCGATGGCTCTGCGGCAGCTGTTTATCTGACGGCCGTCGTGGGTTGTGTTCATTCGCTCTCCTTCCCTTTGCGATACTGTTCTTCACACACACACACACACACACACACACACACACACACACACACACACACACACACACACACACACACACACACACACACACACACACACACAAATTCCGCGTGTTTAATTAATAATCTCAGCGTTCTGTTCTTTCCCTCGCCCGTTTTTCCCCCGTTTACCCCTCTGGTATTTGGACATTTTCTCTCTTTCCCGAATCTTTTCGTCTCTCTCTCTCTCTCTCTCTCTCTCTCTCTCTCTCTCTCTCTCTCTCTCTCTCTCTCTCTCTCTCTCTCTCTCTCTCTCTCTCTCTCGGTTAGCTAAGTTTACCAGACGGTCTGTTCCATTTTCTCGCCGACGCCATTCCTTCGAATTCTCATCACCATTCTCTTGATTTAGCAGTTTCTCGAACCAATCCCGTCGTTTATAATTACCCCCCTCCGTTTCCCCCTTTCCCCTCTTTCTTATTTTCTTCCCCCTTTTTTTCATCTTCGAAATGAGTCATCTGATCTGACTCTCTTCAGTGTCTCTCGGTAGAGCCTCCTTGTTCTTTCTCTCTCTTGTTTCTATTTCTTCTTCTCTTTCTATCTCTTCCTTTCCGTAAAACTCTTTCGCCCTCCTTTCCATCCCCATATCGTGACTTCCTTTGCTTTCCTCTTCTCTTCGCTTACCTCCCTAAGCCTCCTTCCCCCGACTTTCCCTTTCCCGCTCCTCCTCCTCTTCCTCCTCCGCCCCCTCTTCCTCCTCCTCCTCCCTCCGGCGCCCTCCCCTTAGCCCCATCAGCGCCCCCTACCTAACACCATCGCCTGGAAGTAACATAATGACCCCCAAAACAGCGTCGTGAATTAAGACTCCAACTAACGAACGAGAATATCGCCCCATTTGCTTAATCAATACCATTGACTACTAATAATATGTTATACTAATTAGCAGTTACAGCAATGTATTAAGACGTTAACCGGCGTCTCATCGAGAGAACGATTTTGGCCTCTATGCCGCGGAGAAGGAAGGGCTAAACTCACTGGGATTTGGGGCTGTGAGGTAGAACACTCTACAACCCGGAGAGGAAATTTGCAAAGCAAGATCATCTTTTACTCAAACTATCAAGTCAATTTTGGTAGTTCGAACTGACCTGAATACGACGAGTTCCAACTTATTGTCATGTTAATTCGGCTTTTTGTTATAGCGCATAGAAAGAGCCAACTTGTAGTAGGATAATATAAAAAAACGGCTGATAATTACCCGAGGATTTAGAGATGAGGATGTTTTGTATCCTTTCCGGGATACATCCATCACGACGTCGAGGCTGAAAGAGAGAATAATTATAGTTGACCAAAATTATTACCGTAATTTATACTGTGAAGACTCTAAGACTTCAGCTGAAATGAGCCACTCGGGAGGAGGAGGAGGAGGAGGAGGAGGAGGAGGAGGAGGAGGAGGAGGAGGAGGAGGAGGAGGAGGAGGAGGAGGAGGAGGAGGAGGAGGGAGGGGGAGGGGGGAGGAGGAGGAGAAGGAGAGGAGGGAGGGGGGAGGAGGAGAAGGAGAAGGAAGAAGAAAAAGAATAAGAAGAATGAGGAGGAGGAGGAGGAGGAGGAAGGGAGGAAGGAAGGAAGAGGCGGAAATGGAGAAGGAAGCAGATGAGTAAAAGAGGGAAGAAAACAAAAAGAGAAAGCAAGAGAAGGAGACTGGGACTCGGATTAAGCAGACAAGAAGAATGACGAAGAAAAGACTGGCCGGAGAAATGATCAGCTGAGGAGGCCGGAGAGGGCATGAAAAACCGGTAGGGTGGAATGACCGGGTTGAAGAAAGAATGAATTAAAGATGAATAAAGGCAATGATATGGACAAAGGAAGGAGGTATGATACTAAAGCAACCACGAATGCCCTAGTGGAAGAAGGAAAAGATTTCAGTATCAAGACGAACTTGCAGAGAGACACAGAAAGAAAGCAACAATAAAAAAACGCTTCATGATTACGTGGTTATGCCATCGACCAAAGATCCTCCGCGGAGGAAAGATTAAGGAAAAAAAAGGATTAAAAAAAGATAAATTAGGAGAAGAAGAGAGAAAGACAAAAGACAAAAAACAGAGAGAGAGAGAGATAAAAAAAAAAAAAGATACGAGATTGACATCGCGAAAATTTTGCGCGACTAGTACTCCTTTGGGCGTTGCAGAAGATAATGGCACGTCCAATTATAACGGGAATATCTACGCCAAAATGGGGCTCGGGGATTTTTTATTCCCCCCACACCCCCACATCCCCACCTACCCTCTCTTCTTTCCCCTTCTTCCTCATCCTCTTCGACTCTCCCCACCATGAATTCAAACTCAGTCCCTAATTCTCCCTCATCTCGCTCTTCCACCGGAAATAGAAAATCAACAAAAAACACGTGAAAAGAAACGATAAGGCAAAAAGAAAAAGAAAAAGAAAAAACTCAGCTGATCTTGACGGACAATAGCGCCAGGGTGTTAGATTAACCACAGAGGGAAAAAGGAGGTTCCAAAAAAAACTCCCCCGAACGACGCGGATGTTACTGCACAATTTCGCCATCATTATGAACAACAATCACCATCAATACATCCATTTAGGAATATAAGAAAAAATGGTCGTCTAAAAAAGCATACTCAGGTTTTATATATATATATATCTTCTTCTCTTAACTCTGCATATTCAAGATCATTATCGCTCCGCCATCGCAGAGCTTCACATAACCGACGCCATCAGTAAGCATGAGGTCAACGACACAGACGCAACAGACGCAACATGTACATAACCAAATATCCGCCACATAACTAACGCGCTTGCGATGAAACCACATAACCGAAGCCGTCATGAGATCAACACCACAACAGAACAGCGAGCGCCACGCAACATACTCGAAGAGCGGCAAGATCACCGCCCTGCGCTAGTTAGCTTATTAGCGTTTTTGCAAGGCGTTGCGAAGAAGATCAAAGCGAGGACGCGATCCGACCGGGACTGCCCGTGGATGGAAACAAATCAATGAATGCAGAGGCAAGTTATGATAGTCTGGGAAAGCCTTGCGAGATGTTGCAGACGGATTGGTGGATAGAATACGACATATGGCGCGGGCTCGGTGAACTCTGCATGGTTGTGTTGACTTTTTTTTCCTCTCCCTACTGTATTCGCTCTCATTTACTCTGCATAAATCGTTGATACTGCAGTGTGTTTAAGCTACGGTGATTTGCAAGAAAATTTCTGCAATGGTCGCAAGTAATAATTTGCTCAGGCATTTCTCTTTTTATAAGGAAAGCTCTTAGAGCGTCGCATGTATTGTAGATTCCCCTCCCCCTGTGCAACGCTCGCCCCCATCCATCTCATCTACCCGAACCCCTTCTTGCCTCCAGCATTCTACTGTCTCGCACACGCGTCCCCACACCCCCTCCCCCTCCCCCCGTCAGCCCCTCGGAGGAGCCCTCAACTCGGTCATATCCCTGGCAGACGTCCTCAGTATGGGTCCTAGAATCTCTATTTTCTTACGTCACCAAGGGGCGTGGTGGCGCTTTGTGGCCTCCGCCCTGGGTCTCGTTCCTCCCGTCAGAGGGTCTTGATGAAGTCTTTGTATGGACGAAAAGCCTTCATGAGGTCTTTGTGGAGGCGGGCACGGCGGGCCGTATTGTTCGTCCCCCTCCCCCCTCCCCCCTCCCCTGGCGTGTGCACGGGGACGCCGCGGTGTCACCCGCCGGAGTTCAGGTATCATGAGACATTAGGGCATCGGACGGAGGCTGTAATTAAGGGTCGCCCCACCCTATGTGTCGTGCACTACTGTATTAGAGCAACATAAACGGTTAGATTAGCTCAAGGATAATGTTAAGGTCCGCTGTCTTCCTTAAACGATGTACTTGAAGATAATGGATATCACATTAAGCGTTTTTCCCATAGCAAATATGGTGTAATAACAAATTACTGGATCTTCTCTTGATGTAGAGGCATAAGGTAGGCGTGGATCAACTATATATATATAATTTCCTCTGCTAGAATATGTAGTTTTAAGTCTGTACTGTTAACTCTGATTTATCATTAGTCTGATGATAAATTCAGTGAAAATCGTGGAGGTCACTGACACACTGTCTTTCCCTGTATGCGCACAAAAGGTTTATGATCACAAATTTCTTATGATAATTGCGAACCCATGTTCAAGCGGCTAAATTGCAAATGATACAAAAAGCAAATAAAAACAGTCGAACATTTATCTTCAGCAGCACGGAGTAAGTGCACCTCGCTTTCCTTGTGTCGCGGAACGGATCACCGTCCTTAAGCCTTGTCACGGACGTCTGTTAATCTCCGTCACCAGCTCTGCCCCGACCCTCTCACACAGGCGACGCGGCTCCTGCACGTCCGAAAAAAAGGAAGAAAAAAACTCGGCCGTTCCCTTAACGCGGGCTAGCAATCATTATCTCACACATGTGTTTTTGATATTAGCCAAAATGGGGCTGAGACGATGTCAGAAAGGCGATTATCGCGGAGGTGGAATGTTTGTGTGCGGGTCTTGGAGGGAGCGGGAGGGAAGGGGGTGGTTTGGGGGCAGAGAAATGGAGGCAGGAGATTGCGAACGAGCAGTATACTATTTGCCATGGCCCTCGTCTTTGTTTCCTGCCGTGATTGTCTTGCTTAGATAATTCCCCAACAGAAATAACGGCTGCACATCTCGCCAAGCGCGGAATATTATGCGTAAAACAAAATGTCTCGTAGTCTGATCTTCTCTTTTTCTCATCTCCATTTCTGTAAGTCACTGAAGACCTCAAGGAGCTCGCACTACTTTCGCAACGCCTGACCCTCTCTCTCTTCGCCTCTCCCCCTCCTCCCCTCTTCTCCCCTTCCCTCCTTCTCCCCTTTCCCCCTTCCACACCCGGATATCATCTTGCTGTAAAACCTGCGAGTGTGAAGGATTGAAGCTGCGACACACACGCTGCCATCTCTAGCGATACACAGCTCCGTAGTGAGTGACACCCGCCGTATACACTCGCGCTTGCCAGGCGCGGCCCGGCCTCTCTCTGGCATCATTCATTCTCAATGGATATTTATTTGTTCCATGCGTCGGAAATGTACTCTTCTAAGGCCCTCCATTTTATCACAAACATTCTAGTTAGAGAATGACCTCACCATCTCTTACTAGCAGGCTGTAGATAGCACACATCTCCCTTTATCCATATATTGGAGAATCAACAGAGAAATAGGGGCCGGCGCTGTGTGGCCGCCGGCGATGCTAGAGGGGAAGGGTAAGTCCGTGTTTTTCTCATTAGTAGCAAACCAGTCGCCTCTTACCGCCCGCCCGCCCGCCCGCCGCTAGTGCCCTCGCCCCCGCCCCCCTTATCCTATGACACGCATCCTACATATCCTGCCCGAAGCATTAATCTCTCGCCGTGATAACATTACTGACTATGACACCCGTTTCGTTCATGTCGTGCGTCTGTTCGTTTTTCCCTTGCTGTTTCTCGGCCGTTGTTTACGTGCGTAAATCATCCTCCACCCCGAAACCTGCAGTACTTACAGGCAGACTTCCTTCCCATCGCCGCCGAAAGTGGGTTCTGCCACCAACAATGGCAACGAAAAATACCCGTTTAATCTACCGACAAAAGGAAGCATGAGTTAATTTCGCTGTATGTGAGGCTCGGTCGCCACCAGCATGACATCTGCCTGACGATCGCTCGCAGGCCTGAGGGTCATGCATCATCTTACCGGAAGTGTCCACCTTACAAGGCGTCAGGATATTATGATGCACGATGCTCATCTTACAGATGCATGTACACATTCGTATACATGTGTAAATATACACTCACATGTGTGCATTTTTACCAAACTTACTAGTATATACACGTGAATCATCTGCAAATATTTAAATGAAACAGAAGAGTTTTATTAGCATGAATCAGCCAAAAGTGAACCTAACACAGGGTATACGGGGGCGCACTCACATACACGTACGCATAGACAGGCATACATTACCATTCGCTCATGCAAACACATTCTCTCTCACACACGCGACATAGGCACATACACATACACACATACATACACATACATACGCTACAGAGAACAGCCCGAGCGATAATCATCGTTGGTGGTCCGTCAACGCCTACGCCCCCCCCCCACCCCCACTCGCCCCCTCTAGTGATCACCCTCTCCCCAACTGCTCTTCTGCAACAAATCATCTGCGAGGCGTCGTGTTGCAAAGCCTCGGGTAGTCCGTCTTGCAGTGATGACGCCCAAGATGCTGGGAAGGTCTTGGAGGCGGGGTCGCGAGGGTGTTTGGAGGGACTTAGAGCTGAACTTTGGAGGTTAGTCTTGGAATTAGAGGGCGCAACTTGGCAGTTTTAATGGAAGGCAATGCATTCGTGGTCATGCATAGTTAATGAGGAGAAAAGATATATGCCAGGATTAAAGGCAAAGGAAAGCCGGATATCGCCACGATTGAGATGTGTTCGGCAGCGGGGCCGCATGGCGCGAAGGGGCTGCCTTTTCCCGCTCTTTTTCACGGATTCGAACTGTTGACGGAGGGAAACTCAAGCCTGTAAGAAGGGCGCGCTGGATCAGGCCATGTTGACACAAGGATCTTATCTGCGCTGGGCTTTATGTCACTTAGCAAATTAAAATGTTAGGTTCGTCAATCCCACTTTTAAAAATAGACACGTCGGGCCTTTGACATCAGGGCACGACGGCGCTGTTGAGATGGCTCAAGCTGGAGAAAATTATGACGATGAGGATTACAAAAAGAGTGTAAAAACGATAGAGAGTGAGGGGAAAAAAGGAGGGAGGGAAGGAAGAGAGAGAGAGAGAGAGAGAGAGAGAGAGAGAGAGAGAGAGAGAGAGAGAGAGAGAGAGAGAGAGAGAGAGAGAGAGAGAGAGAGAGAGAGAGAGAGAGAGGGACTGGCGACCAACAGCACTGAGCGTGACTTACATGGCTGCAATGGCGAGGCGGGTGCGGTGTTTGAAGAACAAAGTGCAAAGCCGCCAACAGCCCTCCCCCCCTCCCTCCCTCCCTCCCTCCCTCCCTCCTTCCTTACCCTCCAGGCTTCCCTCCCACCCCCCTTCCCTCCCTCTCCCTGCACGTCTCGAGCACAAACATTCCCTCCTTCCCTCCTCTCCCCTCCCCACGCTGCCCTTCCCTCCCATGTTCGTTCACATGTTACCAGCCACTGCGTTAAGCAACCCTCCTTTTGCTTGCTTGTTGCACGGGTCATTAGGCACATCTCAGATTCTGATGAAGGAGGAGTGCAAGACAGAACCAAGGGGAAGGAAGAAGATCCGAGAAGAAGAGGGGGAATGATGCATGAAGAGAAGAGGAGGGGGCGGGGAGGGGGAGGATAAGGGTGGGGGGGGGTAGAGGGTAGAAACACGGAATGTTTTCAGGGCTAAAGGGATGCGACGATAGAAGAGATTAACGTGTTGAAATAGAGCATAAATAATAACAAACAGTAAGAGAAATGAGGAGCAGCATGAAAAGTGCTTGCACGCACGTTGGCTTATGCATGTGTTTGTGTGTGGGTGAGGGTCGGTGTAGATATGAGAGAGAGAGAGAGAGAGAGAGAGAGAGAGAGAGAGAGAGAGAGAGAGAGAGAGAGAGAGAGAGAGAGAGAGAGAGAGAGAGAGAGAGAGAAAGAAAGAAAGAAAGAAAGAGAGAAAGGGACTTTGTTTGTGTCAGTAAGTTGCACTTAATAACACTTAATAAAGCCTTCAAAAATATAATAATCAAAACAAACCTTACATAGTTAAATAAGAAAAACAACACTTCATCTGATATATGTGGGAAAAATAATCTACTGAAGCGAAATGAACGTTTTCAATCTTTTGACTGTTTAGACAGTGAAAGCTGTATCGTCGCTGCTGGTCATCGTAATAATGCCCATAATAAAGATGATGTGAATATGATTCATGGTGACGTTAAGTACACCAACATTGGCAATGCTGATTATACCAATGATGATGATAACAGTAAAAATAAGGATGATGGTGATATGCTGTAAGAATGCAAAGGGTAACAGTAATATAATTATAATGATGATAAGAATAGTAACAATGAAAATAAGAGTGATATCAAATAAAATGACAGTACCAGTAATAATAATGATGGCAACAAATCATATCTGTTATTATCAATGACAACAACAACGATAATGATGATGATGATATTTACAATGATAATAACAGAGACAGCAATGAGGAAAGTCATGATGATGATAAAACGACAGAGGATGATTATGCTAATGACCAACAGCAACAACAACAACAACAGCAACAACAACAACAGCAGCAAAAACAACAACAACAACAGTAACCCTGGCTTGCTCCTACTCTAAACGACAATGATTCACAACGACCCGAACATCGTCATTACAAGAAATGAAAGTAAGGATTTAATTAACCCCCGTGGATTCCTCAGCTGCCGAACCGCAAGGAGTTGAATTCCTTCGCCGCCTAACCTCCAGCCCTTCCTTTTAGCCTCTTATGCAAGTTGTCTATGCGAAATTTGAGCGTCTACAAAGGCCATATCAAAATGTCATCCCAGCAGCCCGGCAATTGCAAGGCATCGCGGGCCTGCAACCGAACACCGTGCCCAGAATGACAATAATTAAGGGGTCCCATTAATAGTGCTCAAGCCACTACCACTACTGCTACCCCCCTCCCCTCTCCTCTCCCCCTATCCCCACCTTCTTCCTCCTGCCTCTCCCCCCCCCATCATCCTTTACCCTCCCCGCCCTCCTCCCTCCTCCCTCCTCCCTTCCTCATCCTCATCCTACCGTAATCCCCCCCCCCTTCTGACCCTTTCCCCCACCATCCTTTCCCCTACCCCATATGCCGCCCCCCCCCCCTCCAAATTCAAATTCACCACCAACACCATTTTAGCGCGAACTGTAATCGTGTATTTCCTCTCTATTATTACTTGAAAGTTTGAAAATTCATATATTTTATTGATCTTTTTTTTTTTTTTGGGGGGGGGGCTTGATTTACAAAAGTGCTAATGATGCATATCAAAGAATATTCCAACATTTTTTAAAGGAAAAAAAATAAAAATAAAAAAAGGAAAATAAAAACAGAATTCAATTAAAGGGTTGCATATTGATGAACTGTAATTGAAAACAAGCATCGCCGGCCTGCCTACTGTAGCAAATGGTAAACAACAATAATCAGAGTAGAGGCCGCAAGTTGACCTTTGGGTAAGAGCGGCTTCGGAGGCCCTTCATGACTCACGCCCTTGGGAGGGTAGGGGGAGTGGGGGGGAGGGGTTAGAGGGGTTGGAGGGGGACGCGAGTGGCCGCCCGTTGGTATGTGTCTCCGAGAACCGCCCGGATTACGATTTCGAGCCGGGAGGACTGTGGTGGGCGGGGCGGAGGTCACGTGGGCGGCCAACAGGGTGTGTGCGGTGGAGTTTGTACAAGGTGATGGCACAGCCGGTAGGGTTTAGAAGAGGGTGGGGTGGGGGAGAGGGAGGGATGAAGGGAGGGAGGGAGGGAGGGGAGGCGAGGTAGAAGGAATCACATAGGATTCGGGCAAGTGTGGGTGGCGTGGGTGGCAGGGGGAGGTAGGGAGGAGGGAGGGGACAGGGGGAGGGAGAGGGGTGTGAGACTCGATCAACCCTGGAGCTGAAGAGGTGAGGGGTAACAGGGAGGAATTTGAAGATCGAGGCGAGGTATTCGGGCGTGTGGACACAGCTTGTGGGTGGCGGAGAGAGAGAAGGGGTGCTAGGGAGGGAGGGATAGGAGGTTGGGAGGAGGGGGGGAGGGGAGGGGAGGTCACAACGTCGGCGGAGGGGATAGAGGGAGGTGTAGGTAGGGGGAGAGGGGACGGAGGGGGGGGAGGGGGGTTATCCTCTTGAACGTAAAGATCGCGTGACGCCTCAGGGAGGATTTTTAGGATTCTTGGTGTGACGATGTTCTGCGGCCTCTGGTTTGGACATACGTGTTTGTTTGGTGTTGAATTGGCGAGCCTTTCTTAGTCCCCGGGATCTGATCCAGGTGCGAGTATGATGCGCGTGTTATTGTGTGCAAGGGGGGTTCGGGTAGCGAGTATTGCAATCTTCTCGATTAGCAACAATGCTAAATTGCAAGTTACGATGCCGGCATCGTTACGACACCTGATTTAATAAAAGATAAAGATAGATATATACTTCAAAAAAGAAAAGAAAAAAAAAACTTCTCTGTTCTTTCCCCCTCTCTCTCCTAACAGTGTTACCACCATCTCCATCAACCTCTTCCAGCCAAATCAAAGCCCTGCAACTGCAGCATAAGAAGCCCATGTATCATTCGAACACCGTAAATACCATAGTTACCGCGGCGTAACCACACTTGACAACCGCAAATCAAAACAGCCATTATCACAGCCAATCCGAACGCGTCCTGAGCCTATCACCACATCCGCCCATCAGCCAATCAAACCATTGGCTCAATCAACTTCGTATCGTGAGTAGCCAGTCCCAATCTCCTAATCCGAAATCGGCCGCTTGATCGCGTGGATGGAGAGTTGATGATAGGGCCAGGCGGAGGGTATTGCAGAATGTTATTAGGTGTTGCAGT